>NC_091694.1:60631500-60938500 GCF_041296265.1 Equus caballus
CGTCTTAACCAGCTGCGGCTTTGAGGCCCAGGCAGTAACTTCCCCGCCAGTTACAGCTCAGCGGCCCCGTGAGGGGAGAGAGAACTCATCCTCCAGCCTGGGAGTGCCCTGACCCAGCCCACGACAAGTGACTCATTTACACACCTCCCAGAAGCAGCAAACAGCCTGGCCTCTCCCATGCTTGGGCTGAGTGCTTATGATACTGTCAGCCCTTTGTGGCCAAAATTCCCTTTTCCCCAAGTATATCCAACAGGATGACTCACTTTCCATGACCCAAGTTAACCCAACACACGCAGATACAGGCACAGGGTGATTCAATCCTCCCACTCTGGAGGAGGGTGTCGGGGAGTATAAGAAAGAGGGGTGGGGGCAGGTGGGGGAGTGGTCTGATTCCCACTGTCACAGCCACGAGAAGAAACTAAGTCCCAGGGGCTGGGGGCAGAGGTGGGCATTGCAGTGCTGTGTCACTGTCACCCGCAGAGCTCAGACTTCCCAGGGAGGATCCTGAGTCAACATGTGCTGTGACCGGACAGCGGCTTTGAGGTTGTCCACCCATCCCACAGCCACAAACGCTTTCACTGCATACAGGCCTCTGCTCAGTGCTGTGGAGGACACAGTGTGCTTGGGAACGGGTCCTCCCTCAGCAAGCCCACAGTAGCAAGGGAGATAAAACTACAATAAAGGCGGGAAAGGATCATTTTCCAAGGAGAGGTGCCTACTGAATGTAACAGACACTGTGGTTAACCTTCCCTTCTTACTGATACAACCCTGATCTTAGGCAGGGATGGAGTAGAGATGTCTAGATTTCAAAGAAGATAATCCCTTTCTTGGAGTGGGCATGTGACCCAGTTCTGCATGATAGAAATATGCCAGAAGGCTTCTGGGAAAGATACTGTGGCCATCCTTATTGAGACCACACATCCTGTGGCCTTGTGGTTTTGAAGGTGGTATGATGGCTAGAGCCACAGCAGCCATCTTGTAACCAAGAGGCAACAATCTTTTTTTTTTAAGTTTGCTTTTACTTATTTATTTATTTTTTTGAGGTAACGTTGGTTTGTAACATTATATAAATTTCAGGTGCACATCATTATATTTCGATTTCTGTGTAGACTACATCATGTTCACCACCCAAAGACTAATTACCATCCATCACTGTACACATGTGCCCTATTGCCCCTTTCACCTTCCTCTCTGCCCCCTACCCGTCTGGTAACCACCAATCTAATCTCTATATCTATATGCTTGTTTGTTCTTGTTGTTTTTATCTTCTACTTATGAGTGAGATCACACGGTATTTGATTTTCTCCATCTGACTTAATTCGCTTAACATAATACCCTCAAGATCCATCCATGTTGTCACAAATGGCAATATTTCATCTTTTTTTATAGCTTAATAGTATTCCATTGTGTATATATACCACATCTTTATCCATTCATCTGCTGATGGGCACTTAGGTTGTTTCCAAGCCTTGGCTATTGTGAATAATGCTGTGACGAACATAGGGGTGCATGTATCTTCACACATTCATGTTTTTGTGTTCTTAGAATAAATACCCAGCAGCAGAATACCTGGATCATATGGTTGTTTCTATACACTAACAATGAAATAACAGAAAGAGAAATTAAGAATATAACCCCATTTACAATTGCAACAAAAAGCATAAAATACCTAGGAATAAATTTAACCAAAGAGGTGAAAGATATGTACACTGAAAACTATAAAACATTGTTGAAAGAAATCAAAGACACAAAGAAATGGAAAGATAGTCTGTACTCTTGGATTAGAAGAATTAGCATAGTTAAAATGTCCATATTACCTAAAGCAATCTACAGATTCAGTGCAATCCCTATCAAAGTCCCAATGACAGTTTTCACAGAAATAGAACAAAGAATCCTAAAATTTATATAGAACAACAAAAGACCCCAAATAGCCAGAGAAATCCTGAGAAAAAAGAACAAAGCTGGAGGTATCACACTCCCTGATTTCAAAATATACTACAAAGCCATAGTAACCAAAACAGCATGGCACTGGCACAAAAACAGACACACAGATCAATGGGACAGAATCGAGAGCCCAGAAGTAAACCCAGAATGGACAGCTAATTTTCGACAAGGGATCCAAGAACATACAATGGAGAAAGGAAAGTCTCTTCATTAAATAGTGCTGAGGGGCCTGCCCCCTGGCCGAGTGGTTAAGTTCGTGCACTCCGCTTCAGTGGACCAGGGTTTCACTGGTTCGGATCCTGGGCACAGACGTGGCACTGCTCATCAAGCCATGCTGAGGTGGCGTCCCACATGCCGCAACTAGAAGGACCCACAACTAAAATATACAACTATGTACCAGGGGGCTTTGGGAAGAAAAAGGAAAAATAAAATCTTTAGGGAAAAAAATGTTGCTGAGAAAACTGGACAACCACATGCAAAAGAATGAAAGTAGACCATTATCTTATGCCATGCACAAAAAGTGACTCAAAATGGATTAAAGACTTGAATGTAAGACCTGAAACCATAAAACTGCTAGAAGGAAACAGAGGCAGTATGCTCTTCGACACTGGTCTTAGAAGCATGTTTTCGAATAGCATGTCTCACCAGGCAAGGGAAACAAAAGAAAAAATAAACAAATGAGACTACATCAAACTAAAAAGCTTCTGCACAGCAAAGGAAACCATCAACAAAATGAACAGACAACCTGACAATTGGGAGAAGATATTTGCAAAGCATATATCTAATAAGGGGTTAACATCCACAACATATAAAGAATTCATACATCTCAACAACAACAAAACAACAACCCAATTAAAAAACGGGCAAAAGATCAGAACAGACATTTCTCCAAAGAAGATGTACAGGTGGCCAATACGCACATGGAAAGTTGTTCAACATTATTAATTATTAGGGAAATGTAAATTAAAACTACAGTGAGATATCACCTCCCACTGGTCAGAATGGCTGTATTAAGAAGACAAGAAATAACAAGTGTTGGAGAGGGTGTGGAGAGAAGGGAACCCTCGTACACTGCTGGTGGGAACGCAAACTGGTGCAGCCACTATGGAAAACAGTATGGAGATTCCCCAAAAGATTGAGAAGAAGCAACCATTTTAAAGACCAATAGGCAACACAATGAGGATGATGGAGGAGACGGAAAAAATTTGCCTGGGTCTTCAGTGACTTGATTGAGTAGCTGAATCAATGCCTTGTAGCTCCAATCTCCCAATTTCTCACTGTGTGGGAAACACACGCTCCGGATATCCTAAGGCTATTTTGGATGGATTTCCTGTTACTCCCAGCCAAAAGCATTCCCGATTGTTACATTGAGACATTGGGGGAGTATGGAAAAAAGAGAGACTAATTTTCAGTTGAATGGATTAGGAAACAAAGATTAAGAGGCACTCATTTAGGCCTTAACCATGTGATTTGTATGTAGGAGGCTGGAGAAAAGGCATTCTGAAGGAAAAGGCCATCTATGCAATGACAATAATAGTAACATCATTTATTTAGTAATTACTATGGTCCAGGCAGTGTTCTAAGGACTCTACACATACATTATCTCATTGAATCCAGCAGTAAACCAACGAGAGAGAGATTAACATCAAGTGCATTTTGCAGAGGAAATAGCTTCAGAGAGGGTAGGTAACCTTCCCCCTAAGTGGCAGAGGCGAGATTCAACTCCAGGCTGTCTGACCCCAGAGCCTTTCTTCTTAGCATGCACACATTTATCTTAATCTGAGGGTATTTCCCAGATAAAGTGATATGTAACCCAAAGTTGGAGGATGAACAGGTGTCAGACAGGCAAAAAGTTGGGGAAAAGAAGTGCAAGGGAGGGGGGTATTTGTGGCAGAGGTGGCCTGGGGCGGGAGGTAGGGCACCCCCGGAGGCGATGCGAGCACGTGGTTATTCACTGCCGCCCTGTTTGCAAGAGTAGAGGAGCCAGGGGATGGAACCCACATGTCCGTCAGAGGAGACTGGTCAAGTGACTGCTGTGCAGCTGTGTTAGAGAACGAGACGTCACGCACTGGTCAGGAAGGCTCTGCAGGGCGTGCGAGGTGAGAGGCAAGGCGCGCAGCAGCGTGCTATTGTGCTACTTTTCCTGTCAAGAGGCAGACAGGGAACAGGGGTTTGTAATCACTTGTGTAGGCATAACAACTCTGGGAGGAGAAACAAGACACAGAGACACGATCACCTACACGCATGTGGCACTGCATCTTTGAACCACATGAATGTTTACCTCTCCTGGAGAAAAATAAGAGAGGTTCAAGAGAGAAAGTACATGCAGTTGGGGGGCCTGCTGCGAAAAGGGTCAGTGGTCCACCGGGACGGGTGTAGATGGGGCAGGTGGAGGGAGAGGCAGACGGGTCCCAGGACCCTTGCGGAAGAGGCCAGGTGCTGAGACAAGAATCCGGCCTTTTCCTATGGGTGCTGGGAAACTGGAATGCTTTTTTTAAAAAAAATGTTTTTTAAGGAAAATTTCAAACATGCACAAAAATGAACAGAGGAGTATGATGGATCTCCCTGTGCCCTTCACTGAGCCCCAGCAGTCACCCTGCCCCAGAAAAAGGGATCATTGCAAAGCAGATTCCAGACATCACACAAACCCCTACTTCCTCGGCAGTGTGTGTCGCTAAGAGCTCTTCTTTAACATGAGCACAAGCCACAATCACATCTAAAGCACTCCCAGGAACTCCTAAATATCGTCAAGTATCCAGCCATATGTAAGTTTCTGCGATTGCCTCATAAAGGAATGTTCTCCGGGTGGATTGTTCAGTTCAGGCCAATTCAGGATCCCGCCGGGCCGGCACGTGGCACTTGGTCAGCGGCCTCTGTGGTCTTTCGGGTCCTCCTGCCTCTGTCTTCCCTTACTCTTTGCTGGCTGAAGAAGCCAGGCGAGGTGGCCTGCCTCTCGCCAGGCGCACACCCAGAGTGGTGACGTGCTTCCCTGTCCCTGTGCTCTCTGTGAACGGGAGCTCCAGAGCGTGACTGGATCTGGGCTCGCTTTTTCTCCTGTTCTCCTCCTGCATTACTGCTTCAGAGACGGTGCTGGGCACTACCTGGACGTGTGCGAGGCCTGGCTGGCTCTCCTCCCACAGTGCTGACATCCGTCCAGGCTTTCCCATGTTGCCAGCACCAAAGCTCGAGGGAGAGGAGAGCCAGGAGCGGGTGTGGGTTTTGGAAGGTCCCCTGTGGCTGCAGTATGGAGAACTATGCTTTGACTCCATCCTCGGGATTTTGGGGAGGTGATGGGGGAGACCCTTCTAGGTCTGGCCTGAGGTGGTGGGCTGGAGGGAAGAGGAAATCTTTGCAATATTAAAGAGATGGAGTTGACGTCATTTGGCCAGTGACGGGCTGAGCAGCTGAGGGAGGATGTGGCTGGAGCAGCAGGGTGCCCCGCCAGCCCTTCTTTGAGGCCATTGAGGTGGAAAAGGTGAAGAGGAAGAAGGTTGAGAGGCAGATGGTGAGTTGCGCTTTGGGCACGTGGAATTTGAGAACCTGCGATACAATCAGGAGGGACGTTTAGTGGCAGCTGGCAAGCCAGAGCCGACTTCAGAAGAGAGGCTGGGGACGGTGAGGCAGACCCAGGAGGCAGCAGAGCTAGCTCGCCACCGACGCCCCGGGAATGCGGGAGATCTCAGCGGGACCACAGAAGCCAAAAGAGGAGAGCTCGCGTTTACGAGGCACCCTGATGAGCAGGGGCCCTCGATGGAGCCACGTGTTGGGGATCCGCGGCACAGGGGCTGGTCGTGGTCTTGGGGAGGAGGCGTAACCGCGAGGGGCAGAGCAGCCCCGGCGCAGGGAGGGGAAAGGGAAGCGAAGGCGTCTGCTTCCTAGACTGCACTCGGATAGAGCCCTTCCACGCGGACGGGTCCGACCCCCAGGAGAGCTGCAGGACAGCCTGCAGGGGCACGGGGCCCACCCCACGGCCCGCCGACGCCGCTCCCGGGTCAACACCCACAGACACTCGTTGGGACCTGCGCCAGGGGCGAAGAAGGGTCCCAGCAGCCCCGCGCTGGCAAGCACCTGGCTCCGCCGCGACGTCAGCAGGTGTGCTGCCCACACTCTGCGAGGTCGCGAGGGGACACGCTCGGAGGGGGCACGGATGCGCTCTGCGAGGTGGTGCGCAGACACGCTCCAAGGGGGCCGATGCGCTCTGTGGAGGCCCGTGGGGGACGCCGCAGTCCCCAGTTCCCTCCGCCCTGTGCCCAGCCTACAGGATGCAAGACGCTGGAACGCTCCATTTACAGAAGTTCAAGGGCAGGCGAACCAATGTCCCGCGTCAGAGGTCAGACAGTGACGACTCTGGGAGGAGGTCGGGGTTCCTAGGGGACCAGTTCTGATCCTTCGTGACCTGGGGCGGGTGGCACAGGATTTTCCTCTTGAGCAGTTCGCTGCTCTGCGCGCGTGCTGGACTCCACTGAAGCTTTCTAAAAAAACAGCCACCTTGAGAGGCAGCCGGACGGCGAGATTAGCCCACGCCGTGCCACGCCTCTCCTGCTCTGCCCCCCTCATCCTAGTCACCCCCACCCCTTCTGCCTGGGACACCTCTTGCAGCCCCTGCTGCGTCATTTTTAAAAAAGACGTTAAAGAAAGCCACGCGGCATGTCCAGCTCCCTCTCTGAAGGCTCCCCAGCTGGTTGACTTCTCTTAAAGAGCAGTAGGGAGAGAAGGTGCTCAGAGATGGTGGGAGGCCCAAGGGGCTAAGTGCCGTGGAAGAAAGCAGCACATTCCAAGCTCTCCCCCTGGGTAGGAGGCTGGGCCACTGTCTCAGGGCTTCCCTCAGCCCTCCATCTGCTGGGAGGGACAGGGGCTCAGACCGTGGCTCTGGAGCACGCGCCCAGCGCTCACCCTTGTCTCTTGCAGCCACCCCAGGCTCGGAATCCTGGGCGCCGTGGAGGATCCCTTTCATGGAGGGGTGCATGGCGAGTGGGACTCGGTCCTGTCCTTCCCGCCTGGGCTTGTTCCCACTGCCAGGGGTTCCAAAGAGTTGGCCATGATGTGGGCTTGCTGGCACTCCCAATTAAGGACAGTGTGTCTTCACCACACATGGCTGTGCACGCGTGTCATCACATGAGGCCCTCAGGGAGGGGCTGCCCAACCTTCACTCTGAGACCGTGGCCTACAGTAGTTTTTGTGGGGCAGGGGGGCTAAAAATAGCCTTTATTCCCCTATACTGATGGCCAAGATAGCTGCTAATTTGATTTTCCTTTTAATACTCTTAATTTAGGACGCAAAAAGTTGGCAGACTTAGGCAGTCCCCAACATGTTTCTTTTTAATTAATTTATTTTTATGATCCAAGAACCCCCAAGACTGGCACCACCCGGCACCACAGAGGGCTTTAACCCCGTCTCCCCTCGACCCTTAGAAGGAAACTGTCAAGTGGGGAGGGCAGGCATCTTTCTCTCCCCCTTGCAAACGAGAAACAGCCTTTGCTGAGCTGAATAATCCACCTAAAGTCTCCGGGCCCCCGCACGCCCGCCTCCCGGCTGCGCCGCCTCCCAAGTGTCTGCTGCACAGAAGAGTGGGAAATTACCATTTAATCAAAATCTTCAAGGTCTGGGAACTTCTAGATCAGTGACAACGCCACCCCTGAGGGGCCTTAAACCTAATCTTCCATTACTGCTAAAGCTGCTGAGCGCCACGCCCCCCACCCTCGTGACCAGGACGCGGGAAGGGCAGAGGCAGCCCCCCGGGCCCTGGAGACAAGACCCTGTCTTCCAGCTCGTGCTGGTCCATTTGGAGCTGTGTCAAACACTCTGTCTTGCTTTGTAGTTCCTGGGACAAAATGAAAATCTTGTTCAATCTGAGGTTTGCAAATTAGCGGGCACTGTTCCAGGTCATTCAGTTCCATCTAAACCTCTGGAACATGGAAGCCAGTAACCCCACAGGTGCCCAGGGACAGCTGTGTCTCAAGGCAGTCGTCTTTCATTGGCAGAGGTACAGCCTTCTCTGCCACTTTCTGGTTTTTCACAGGCACTGAGTCAGAGCTGATGAGCAATCCATCCCTGTTTCTAAGGCCATCTGTGAGCTGGGTGGCAGTGGAGAGGAGCAGGCACGGAAGCTGAGATGGCACTCCTACTGGGATGCTCCCCGGGCAGACCAATGGATGTGCGTGTCCATCCCTCCTTAGGACAAGCCCAGAAGCTGTAACAGATGGCTGCTGCGTTCTTCCTTTTGGAGGTGTCAGGGGTGGAAAGCTCTTGGATTTCTCTGGCAGGTTACTGTCAGGGCGGGGGACCAGTGCATTAGGCAGTAGGTGATCCCTTTTGAGAACTTAATCCATAACTGCTCCCTTCTTTGATGCCACTGGCAGGGCATAAACTCAGAGCGGGAGAGAGGAAAACAGAGCCCATTCTGTGAGAAGCCACCTGGTTGGCAAGGCGGGAGTGGAAGGAGAGAAAAGAGATGGTTAGGACTTGATCCCCCTGTAATTTCCCAGTGCCGATGCTGGGAAGTATGGTGCTCTGGGAAGACCAGGGGTACACAGAGTGTGGAGGGTGGCTGAGGAGGAGGAGTTGTCCCTTATAGGGGAACGAGGGAAGGCTTCCGGGAGGAGGTGTCCTAGTGGCCCCATTTGGGAGGGTAGGAGGGTTTCTGCAGGAGGCATTCCAGACAGAAGGAAGAGCAGCTGACTTCTATGTGTGAAAGACAGTGGGTGAGAATCAGGAAGAAATGATTTTGAGAGACATGACTGGTGAGTAAGCACATTAGTCAGGGAGATGCGAAGGAAGACCAGAGGGAGGCCCCTTCTGACACCTTCTAATCAGCAGAAGATAAGAAATCTGACAATACCACGGCTGGGGAGAGGTGTGGAACAACAGGAACGCTCACCCACAGTCGACAGGTGTGCAAATTGTTGCAGGCACGCTGGAGAACAATGCTGCCTTGTCCAGTCGGGGGCACGAGCACTTTCCCTGTAACCCAGCAGTTCCACTCCCAGGCACACGTGCGAGCTTTGAGCCCCGGGCACAAGATGCCCTCAGCAGCCCCGCTCACAGCAGCAAAGACTGGAAAGGGTACAGCTGCTCACTGGCAGGTGGAGGGCCACAGAAACCGAGGTTTAGTCATGCATGGAACCAGAAGTAGCGGTGAAAACGAGCCAGGACTTCTGTCCCCAAACAGATCCTGGCCCGACTTTCATTGGCAGAAATGGTCCTGTGGGCCCAACCCTCAGTCAATCATTTAGGCAGGGGGATAGAATGCATAATTGCTCAAGCCAGGCAGGTCTCCCTTCTGAGGCCCCACCTAAACCGAAACTGGGCTGACTGTGGGGGAGGAGTGCATCCCCAAAGGAAATGGGGGTACCACAGAGAGCATTGTTGGTGCCCTTGACACCCCACATCACTGTTGATGTGTCCTCGTGCCCCTAGCCCAGCTGCCGGGAGCTCTGGGGCTCCCACCTGGGCTCCAGGACCCCTTCCCGCTCTGCCCTGGGGGTTTGGGTCCTGGTGCCCCTGCCCACGACAGCTCAGGGCCAGCGAGCGACTGGTGAGGGAAGAGGATTGCAGGACGACTGGGAGGTGTGACCTTCCCCTAAAATCTCATCCTTAGTTTCCTCCCCTTCCTTCACTCCCTCCCCAGGCTTCTCTTAGCAGCCTTCAAATCTTTGACTCACATCCATTTCTGGAGGAGTCTGACCTAAGACATTTCACCAAGCGAGAAGCGAACAGAGCCTGAGCTCCAAACACAACAGACAGCAAGAGGAACAGCAGAGGGAAGTGGGTTCGCAAACCTGGATGAGCCACAAACCTCTCTGGACTTCATTCAGCTTCCTCATTTAAAAACAAAAGTTTACAGAAGAAACAACTATGAGTGGCCAGGAAGCACGTGGATGCACGCACGGCACCGTGAATAGTCAAGGAAACAAAAGCATTTTCCCTCTGTCAGGTGGCAGGGATGGGGAGAATGTGGCCCGGGTGCAGAGAGGGCCTCTCCTACTTTATTGATGGAAGCATAAATTGCTACAATCTTTTGGGAGGGTAGTCGGGCAGTATCTATAAAAATATTAGGTGGGAAAACCTTTGACCCAGCAATTCCACTTCTGTGAATTTATCCTGCAGCAATACATGCACATGAATGCAAAGAAATGTGTACAGATATGTAAATTCAGACTGTGACAGCGACAACTTATAAACAACCTGAATGTCCTTCAGTTGGGGACTGGTTAAAAATGAGGGCGCATTCCTACAGGGACATACCAGACAGCCATCAGGAGGAACGTGCTCTGCCTCTGGGTTCTGATGAAAAAACCTGCCCAGCATCTAGGACTCGGCGAACAAAGCAAATCGCAAAGCAGGATGTACAGTGAAATCCCCTGTTTATAAGAAGTATTTCTAAATATAAATATTATAAATTTGCAAATGCTTAGAACACAGTCTGGAAGAATGCAATTGGACTGGCTCACCTGTGGTTCCTCCTGGGAGTGGGGGTGGGGATTTTCTCGGCAGTTTTTGGATTCTTTTTAGTGTTTGTTTTTAAGAAAATGGGTCACTTTCCTCATTTTTTCTAACTTGGAAATTTTAAGCGGGAGTAATTAAATGCCTGTTGACCAGGCCCTCTGCACTGAGCTTCGCCGCAGACTATGCTGTCTCGTCCTCACGGCAGCCCTGTGAATGGGAATTGCTGCCGTCCCCCACATTACAGATGAGGAGACACATCCAGAGGGCCATGGAGGTCACAAGATGCAGAGCCGAGACCCAACCCAGACGCAGGTCTGGACCCTTAACCACGATGCCGCCTTAGCTCACAAGAGTAACATGAGGGGTCATCCAACTTCATTCCGTAGCAGCAGAAGCCCTGTGTTCAAAGAAAATGGAATGGAAGTCCAATTTATAACCCGGATAAGAAGGGGGTCGTTCTGGTAGAAGAGAAGCCGTGCTACTCTCTCTGCCCCTCCCTTCATCACACCCCCGCCAAGGGCCACGGAGTTCCCAGGAGCCCGGTTTGAAAATATGAAGCCAGGCACCTTTGAGGGCCCTGCTCTTTGTTTGACACGCTAGGATTCTAATAATGCCGCTTCCATTGAAAGGGACTGAAAGGAAAGAAGGCAGAACTGTGTTACCAGGTCATTCAAAACCAAGTGAGGAGTCATCACGCTTTAAATAAAAAGCTAAGTGTCGAAAGTCAAGCGTCACCTCCTGATTGAGCCTCAGCAGGTTGATGGAACCACTGTCCCCCATAGAACGCCTGGGTGCAGAAGACACTCCGGCGTGGTGAATGCTGTTTTGATAAAAAACCTGGACCCTCAACATCACCAGCCTGGAACAGCAGCTCCCCTCACCTACGCTTTCTTCCGTGTTTGTCTCTCCCCATTAGAACAGGCAGCAATTTCTGCCCATTCTGCTCACTGTCAGGCCAGCTCATAGCAGATGCTCAATTAATGCTTGATGAATGAATGAATGAATGAACGAACAAACGAACACAGGTTTGACTGACCGACCTCTATGCAAGCAGGCACCAACTAACAGTTCTTAAGCCACAGTGGCTTTGAGATTTAAGCTGCAAAACAAGATAAATAATCGCACTGGGATTTTAGCTCATCAAATAAGATAAATACCCGAGTCCATACTGACGTAAATAAATGAGTGTGTAAATAAACGGGGACGAGTTCCACTTAATGAATGGGGAAGGAGTGAGGGAGACAGCAGGTCACCGTGAGAACGCCATGTGGCTGGATCCACTCACGGATGCTAAAATCAGTGGGAGGACGTGTAAGGAGGAGCTGGATTTGCACAGTCGCAAAGTATTTCCCTCAAAATATTAATTTGTCAATTACAAAGGGAAAAATAATAACTTTACAATAAAGAAACCCGGCAGACACCTGTTTAACTAAGTGGTCTCTTAGTTTTGAGAATTATCCCAGAATCAGAAGAAAACATCAGACAGACCCAGATAGAGCAAGATTTCACAAAATATCTGACCAGTACTCTTCAAAAATGTCAAGATCAAAAAAAAGAAAGATGAGGAAAGACCGAGGAGCCATTACAGATTGAGAGAGACCAAGGAGACGTGGCAGCTACAGGCAATGTCAGATCTGGAACGGAAAAGGAACACTGGCTGGGGGTCAGCGAACTACGGTCTGCGGGCCAAGTTTGGCCCTCTGCCTGCTCTTGTAAATCCACTTTTTTTGGTACACAGCCGAGCCTGTCCATCTATGTGTCGTCCACGGCTGCTTCGGGGCTACGACAGAAGAGCTGAGTGATTGCAACAAAGACCACATGGCTCACAAAGCCGGAAATATTTACTATCTAGTCCTTTACAGAAAGAGTTTGCTGACTCCTGTGTTAGTGGAGAAACTGGTGAAATCTGAAAAAGCCTGTAGTTTAGTTAATAGTATTTTAACAATGTTGATTTCTTTTTTTTAATTCAGCTTTTTTGTTTTAAAGATTGGCACCTGAGCTAACAACTGTAGCCATCCTTTTTTTTTTTTTTTTTTCTGCTTTATCTCCCCAAATCCCCCCGGTATGTAGTTGTGTACTTTTAGTCATGAGTCCTTCTAGTTGTGGCATGTGGGATGCCGCCTCAGCGTGGCCTGATGAACGGTGCCATGTCCACGCCCAGGATCGGAACCAGCAAAACCCTGGGCTGCCACAGCGGAGCGCGCGAACTCAACCACTCGGCCCCTGGGCCGGCCCCAGCAATGCTGATCTCTTAGTTTTGAGAATTATCCCATCGTTCTACAAGATGTAATCATTAGGCAAAACTGGGTGAAGGGAATATGCAAACTCTCTGTACTATCTTTGCAACTCTTCTGTAAATCTAAAATTATTTCAAAAATTAAAAAAATTTTAATTAAAAAAAGCCCAGATGCTTTTGCAAGAGACATGTGTGGGTGAAGGGGGCCAGGCTCAAGGCTGGCCTTGCGGAGCCGCCATAGGTGTCGGAGGAGGACTTACCCCACTCAGGATACTTGGGCTCAAGAAACAGAAGCCCGCTCCAGACTACCTGGGGCAAAAGGGCAAGTGGTTCAAACCCGAGGGTGTGGGTGCACTGCAGCTCCCTGGAGCCTGGAACCAGGACAGTCACCGTGCGAGTGTGCGACTGTGTGAGTGTGCGAGTGTGTGTGTGGAGTGTGTGGGGTTTCTCTCAGTGTCTTTCTCTGTGTCTCTCTGTCTCTCTCTCTGCATCTCTGTGTCTCTCTGTTTCTCTGTGCCTCTTTGTTATTCTCCCCTGCTTCTCCCTGTTCTCTGTGTATCTCTGTCTCCGTGTCCATCTCTTTCGGTCTCTCCCTGTTCTTTTCCATTTCTCTGGCCTCTGTCTCAGAGCCTCTCTCCTGGTCCCCCCTGTGCCTCGCTCTCTCTGTCTCTCTCTGTTTATCCCTCTGTCTTTCAGGGTATCTCCCTGTGTCTCTGTCTCTCCCTGCCCTCTCTGTTCCTTTCTCTGACTCCCTGTATATCTTCTTCTGTTCCCTGCCGGTCTGTTTCTCCCCCGTCTTGCTGTGTCTCTGTGACTCTCTTGTCTCGTGCGGCTCCTCTGCTCTCTGCCTTCTTCTAGACTTCCATCATTCCTCTCCTCACATGCTGCCCACAGCACCCAGGTTGACAGAAGCGCAGAGACGATGCCCCAGCCCACTGGGGGGCCCAAGTCCACATTCCCCAGAGACAAAATCTGGCCAACCCGTACTGGGCCAGAGTTCATCCTTGGCCCAGTCGGTGGTAAGCAGGGGCAAGGTCATGGGGCACAACCTGACCCCTGGGACCTGCACCTGGAAGGGCGATTATTAAAGCAGGGAATACCCCAGGGCTATCCAGCTAACACCGTGGGGTGGAAATGATCCATCCGGCCACAGAGTAAAGGCTAACCAGAGGGATGGAGGAGAGGAGAAAACAGACGTTCACGGATCACATCCGTTTCCTACTGCTGCTGTAAGCCCTACATCTATTCTCTTCCATTCTGAAGATCAGGAGACCAAGCTGGGTCAGCAGGGCTGCGTTCCTCAGGCAGGCTCCAGGGGAGGATCTCTTTCCTTGCCTTTTGCAGCTTCTAGAAGTTGCCTGCATTCCTTGGCTCGTGGCCCCTTCCTCTACTTTCAGAGCCAGCAGTGTAACATCTTCACATCTCTCTCTCAGACTTCTGCTTCCATCCTCTCATCTCCTTCTCTCTCTCTGACCCCCCTGCCTCCCTCTTATAAGGACCTTTGTGATTCCATTGGGCCCCCCTGGATAATTCACGATACGCTCCCCATCTCAAGATCCTTCACTTAACCGCATCTGCAGAGCCCCCTTTGCCATGTAAGGTAACACATTCCCAGGCTCCAGGGGTTAGGGTGTGACATCTTTGGGGGAGAGGGGGCATGGTTCATCTTGCCACACTGATCATCCGTTAAGGTCAGACGTGTTGCGTACAAGACACGTGTCCCACCTCTGGCCTCACACGCCCCTTACAGGAAGGAAGACGAAGAAGAAGGAAAGGGCAGCACCTCTTTTAGGAAAGAAAAATCTTCCCCAGGAATCTTTAGCACCTTTCCACTTGGGTCTAATTGGCCAGAACTCTTTCCATGGGAGTTGAATTTTGTTAAAGGCTTTTTCTGCATCAGTTGAGATGAGCACGTGGTTTTCCCCACGTGATGTGTTACATTGATTTGCATATGTTGCACCATCCTTGCATTCCAGGAATGCATCCCACTTGGTCGTGATGTCTACTGCTTCTAATGAGCCGCTGGATTCCCTTTGCTAGGATTTTCTTGAGGATTTTGCATCAACGTTCACAGGGGATATTGGTCTGTAGCTTCCTTTTCTTACTGCGGCTTTGTCTGACTTTGGTATCAGGGTAATGCTGGCCTCTTAGAATGAATTAGGAAGTGCTCCTTCCCCTTCAATTTTTTGGAAGAGTTTGAGGAGGATTGGTGTTCTTTAAGTGTTTGTTAGAATTCACCAGTGAAGCCATCAGGTCCAGGGCTTTTCTTTCTCAGGAGGTTTTTGATTACTGATTCAATCTCCTCACTAGTTAAAGATGTATGGTAACAGAATTTGAACCAGGTTTATATACCTCCAGACTCTAGTGCCCACAATAAGAGGTTTTATGAGTGAGCTTACTCTGTGTGTGTGTGTGTGTGTGTGTGTGTGTGTGTGTGTTTATGTGTGTGCAGCCACAGACAGCAAGGTGAAGAGAAGACATTTTCTGCTTTGGATGAAACTCCATTAGACTGTGTGTCACTTGAGGGTAGAGACTGTCTTATTCTTTATTTTACTCCCAGTAATTAGCACTCAATAACTGTTTGCCCATAAAGAAAGTCAATTTTCCCAACATCTTATGCTAAATTAGAATCCCCCCTACCCGATATTTATAGGACCTCCTTTTCCATACGTCTCAGTGTAGGTTCCACCAAAAGCAGAGCCTGTCACAAGGCCCTAGGTGCAAGTAGTTTATTTGAAAGAAAGATGATCCCAGGGGAGAATGGAGAGGTGAGATAAGTGAATAACAGCTGTGTTAATGAATGGGAGAGAGCTGTGAGCAACTGGGGTTCAATGCTGCTGGGGACCCTCTGAGAACTACCCTCTGGACAGTGGGGAGGCTGGGGCATTGATTCACCCACTCCTGATTCCTAAAGCTGAGCTCCAGAGCTGTACCTGCTGGTGGAGGAGGCTGCTGAAGAAAGGAAGAGAGACCCAGGCACCTGTCTCGGGTTCTGGTTATCTATTGCTGCAAACAAACCACCCCAAATGTAATGACATGAAACGGCAAGAGTCATTTTGTTATTGTCTCTAGTGGTTGGCTAGGCTCAGCAGGGCGGCTCTTGCTCCAGTTCTCACAGTCAGATGGAGGTTGGAGCTGGGGGCATCTTGAAGGCTTCCTCACTCACATGCCTGGTGGTGGTGCTGGCTCTTAGCTGAGACCTCAGTTGGGGCTGTCAGCCAGACACCTCCTTGTGGCCTGTCCACGTGGCTTGAGCTTCCCCACAGCATGGCAGCAGTTCTACTAGTGAGTGTCCTGGGAGAGCCAGACAGAGCCACGAGGTGACCTGGCCTCAGGAGTCACACAGCAGCACTTCTGCCCATGCCACGGTGCACCCAGAGTCCGAGGAGGGGACACAGAGCTCGCCTCTTTGTGGAAGTTTTGCAGATGCATTGTGAGGAGAGCACGTCGAATGGGAGGTGTTATTCAGCCATTCTGGAAGGTACAAGCCCCACATGCGAGCAGCTGACCACAGGCTGGTCCTGGAGCAGCAAGTGCCCTCAGGTAGACTGAGGGAGGCAGGGGAGGGCCCAGCAGCCACTTCCGCTACTGCACCTCATGTGAGGTTCTCACATGTTTTTGAGTCCCCTGTGTGGCTCTGCTGCTTGATGGATGTAGTATATCTTTGTGTCATCTAACGTTTGCTGAATGTGTGAATGGACGTGGATGTGGCTGGGTCGTCCCTTTAATCGGCAGGGCGAGGACAGCTGAGGCAGCAGAATTTGGGGTGTTTGTTATGTTCTGGATGTTTCTCCAGAATGTGAGGGATGAGATGTGAATGAAGAACCAGGAGATCTGGATTCTGGAAAGACAAGACAAGGTGATGCAAGGGAAGGACCCAGACCAGAGAGCAGGAGACCTGGGCACTAGTCCCGGTTCTGACCGTGGGCATGTCCTTCACCATTCTGGACCTCCCAGCCGGACCTGAGGCCTGACGCCCTTTCTTAGCCCTAACATGCTCAATGCTTCATTAATGACTGGGGGCTGCTTGGCCCCAGAAACTCTGATGAGCTCATGTTGGGCTCCTGTTAGCCTTTGGGGGACCTTGGTGCTCACAAAGCATGCGTCCCCATTTACAGATGAGGAAACTGAGGCTCACTTAGCCCCTTACTTGTGATATCACCTACAGAAGGGGGAAAGGAGATGTTCAGACATTCCTCCACATGCCGGACAATGTGCTTGGAGACTAAAAGGTGTCCGCTATTCATCCTCACTGGCACCCTGGCCGTGGGAGTCGGGTGAAGCGTACCCACTTACAGAGGAGGAGACCAGGCCTTGGCGGGTTGAAGTGCTCTGGCCCCAAATCACAGAGGAAGTAAGGGGTGCAGCTCATCTGCAGTGTTCTTCATGCTTTTGTCCTAACAATGTGTCCAAGTCGATTAACGTCCTTGCACTTTCCTCTATATGCAAGGCCCTCCCAAACGCCAGAGCAGCAGGAGATCCACGGCCAGTTGTTATTTCCCCCCGTGCTCACAGAGATCCAGGGTGGGGCTGGGGGCAGGGAGGGCATTTTCTCCCCAGGGGTCAGGTAAGTGCACCCCCTCTCACCTTGGGGGTTTTCTGCGGGAACCTGTGACCCTGCTGTTTCAGGAAAGACTTCTGTACCAGGGCAGCAGGAGTGCATGCAGCTCTGTTTGTTTTGCTTTTTCTCTCTTCTTACCCAAGATGAGTTTGACAACAGTGTATGAGCCCTAAGCCTTGCTCCAGCCCTGCCTTGGCACAGCATGTCCTCATGGGTGCGAAAGGTCAGACAAACCTGGGTGGCAGGGTTAGCTCTGAGCTGACTGGGCACAAAACCTCCCATGACATCGTCTGGACTGACGTCACCGGGACAGGCAGGTACCCCCAGACAGCGCCAGGCCTCAGGAAATCCGCCTTTGCTGGGGCTTGCTGGGTCCGCGGAGCCCCAGGTGCCCTGTGGAGGAGACCGGCGGCTCCGCACACCCCGTCTCTGCCTCCAGGGGGCCTCTCTGCTTCCCCTTTGCTCTTTATGCTGAGCTTCTGCGTCAGATTCTGTTTGAAGAGACAGTTCTAGGAGGGAAGGGGGTGCAAACCATCCAGCCTCCATCCAATCACTCCTCTGGATGGGATGGGAAGCAGCCCAGAGAGGGGACAGGGTCGCCCAGGGTCCCGGGGAAGTGGGCTGTGAGCTAGGGTGCTCTGGCTGTGTGGACGGTCTCCCACCTGCCACTGCTGACCCACGTGGGGACGGCGCCACCAAGCCCATCTTGTTCCCGTCTGACTTTTTTCAGAACTGACATTGGTTTGGGGCAATTTGCACTTTGTGGAGCATCTTTCATTGAGAAAGGCAACTAGGTCAATGGGAGAGCCAGACAGAAATGTCGTGTCTGCAGGAGCCCCAATAGTGCTTCTTGGGGCCACCCCTGAAGTAGACCTGGCCCCCCATCCTTCCCCTGCATCGCTCTGTCTTGTCCTTCCAGAACCCAGAACTGCTGGTTCCTAATTCGCCCCTCCCCCCATGTTCTGGAGAAATGTCCGGAACATAACAGGCACCCCAATTCTGCTGCCGCCGTTGTCTCTGCCACGCATGCGTGACAAAGGCATAACCCAGCCGCACACAGAAGTGTGGGGCTGACTTTCCGGCCATCTCCGAGTTGGTGACTTAGACACAATCTTTACGACACTTCTCGTTTCCTGGGTGTTGCCAGCTGAGTCCCGGAGCCCAGTCCTGTCCACCTTCTCGTGGATCCTCAGAACCAGCAGGAGGCAGACGGCAGAGGTGGCAGAGGTGTGGGAGGCAGGAAGGAAATGATGGCAAACACACAACTCTGCATCCCTTCCCCGCAATTCACCCTCACAACAAGCGCCTGAGCGGGCTCTCCTTGCCCGTTTTCTGACTGGGGAACTGAGGCTCAAAGAGGTAAGTGGGACAACTCCCTGTGCTGCTCGTGGTTGTGCAGGACAGAGCCTGTGTGACACCAAAGCCAGCCCCTCTGCCTCACTGCCCTGACTCTGGACTTCCTCAGAAGGAGGAGATGGGGATTAGGAGATGGGGATGCACGCCCCGGCCCCGCTCTGATGCTCCCCACCTCTCAGACCTTGGGCAGGTTCCACAGCTTCTCAGGCTCTTCATCTAGAAAATGGGAATAGCTAGTTGGGAAAATTAAGCCCAAATACCTAACATGCCAGATCACCCTGCAGGTCCCCAACAGATGTCAGCCCTGGCCCACGTCGTTGTCGAGGTTAGTCATTGTCACCCTTCCGAAAGACTGTGTAGCTGGTGAGCGGCTGGCCTGGCACTATCCAGCTGACCCTGGCAATAGGGCCTGGAGGGAGCTACCCTTCTTACGTGGCCAGTCCACCCTACCCTGACACTCACTTGGGTCAGCAGGCACAGTCCTGGCAGGAAACAGGGAATTCACACGCTAACAGGAGCAGGAGAGTTCACAAGGGCTGAGCAGTGAGCACCGTCAGAGAAAACCAGCAGGGACAGGCCCAGGCTGGCAACAGTGTCCCCACCCTCAGGCCTGAAGGGCAAGAGAAGGGAGCAGATCCTGGAACCCAGGAGGAGCTGCTGCTGGATGAGGTGGGGCTGCCTGCAGCAGAGAACAGCAACTCAGCCTGGCAGGGAGAGGGCGAGTAAGCACCCCGACCTCCATGCATCCCGCCCTCGTTCCTCCCACTGGTCAGACCCCGTGGGCAGCCTGAGTGCGATGGGGTCTGTGCAGGCCAGCCTCCTAGGGCAGGGAGGGGACAGAGCGTGGACTGGAGGTGCATGGGGTGAGGTGGGGACAGGCGGAGTGTGCAGCAGCCTGACCTCACCCCCTCTTGGCTCTGGGAGTCCTTTAATTTCACTGCCTGGTGGAGCAGGTGGCTTTGCCCAGCTGCCAACTTGCCTGGCTCATCTTTCTCCTCTGCCCAACGCCTCTTTCCCCCAACCCCATTTTGAGTCTGCAACAATAGTTGAAAGGCAGCTGCTACCAAATTGCCCTGGGAGCACAGAGCCAGGGAGGAAGTGCGTCTGGGCTCATGCGCTGATGGGGGAGTGTGTGGAGAGCCACCTGCCAGCTGCTCGGTGGCAGAGCGGGCGGGAGACTGAGGCTCTGGGGCCTCAGAATGACAGGCCGGCAGCAAACCTCCTCCAGACCCCCTCGGCCAGGCTTCCATCACTTCCCTATGAATACACCTGAGGCTGAGTGTGGACACAGGAAGCTGATTTTTCCTGGGCACCTTTTTAAAAGCTCTCTTTGGATGGCCCGTTGCTATTCTGGGCACTCGGCTTCCTTTCCAGCTGCCTGTGATAAAGAATCAAAGGCAAGCAGCCCGGCTAGACACCTGCTGTGGGCCCAGGCTCTCGGGGGTCTTCTCACTCCACGCTCCTGCCGGAGGGGAATCATGGGCTCCCTTTGGCTGCTGAGGAAACAGAGGTTCAGGAAGCTTCTGAGACCTGTGCGCTCCACGAGCAGGTGCAAGAGTGGAGACTTAGTCCTCTGCCCGGCTGGAGCGCAGCTCAGCGTCTGTCGACTCCACCTTGCTTGCTGTTCCGACCAGCAGAACCTGCTGCCCCTCAGCCCTCCCCCCACCCAGAGCCCCTCCAGGAGCCTGCCTTGACTGGCACACATAGCCTTATCCAGGGCTGATGCTCAGCAGGGAGAAAAGACTGGAATATGTTCACACTTAGACATTCATAGCCTGGGCCCCCCACTGGAGCCACACGGCCCTTCCTCCAGGACCCCCAGGCCTCCTCACAAGCTGTCAGGGGAGGAACAGCTTGGCCGGTGCTCTCGCGGGGCCAGCTGGTGAGCAGTTTGAACGCCGGCCCTGTCCTGGTCTCTACCTAGCTCTGTAGATCCCTGTGGTCTCCAGTTGTTTGCTTTCTTGATCATTTTTTTTTAATGGAGGTAAAATTCTCACAACATAAAATTAACCATTTTGAAGTGTATAATTCAGTGGCATTTAGTACATTCACAGTGTTGGGCCAGCACCGCCTCTCCCCAGCTCTGTGGCGTTCCCTGTCCTGGACATTTCATATAAACAGAATCACACAGTATTGGGTCTTTGGTGACTGGCTCCTTTTCCTTGGTGTGAGGTCTTCAAGGATCGTCCATGCGTTAGCCTGTGTCAGTCCTTATTGTCTTTTTATGACTGAAGGAGATTCCATTGTACAGATGTACCCCATTTTGCTTATCCACGCATCTGTGGGTGAACACTTGGGTTTCTTCCGTCTTTTGGTGATTGTGAATAATGCTGCTATGAACATTTGTGGGCTAGGTTTTTTCTGAATACTCATCTTCAGGTTTTTCAGGGCGACACCTGGGAGTGGAATTGCTGGGTCTTCAGGTAACCCTCTGTTTGCTGAGGCCCATAATGGTTGCCAGGCCTGTTCCATGTGGCACATGCTTCCTCCGTGAGGAAATGTCTTTGGTCTCCTCCACAGTGTGCAGTCCCAGCTCAGCTGGCAGACCGGAGGCTCCTGGGGCTGTGGCGCCTCCATGGGTGTGAGCGTGTGGACCCTCACCCCAAGGTGGTGGGGTGTTGATCTGTGGCCTTGCCAGGCACATGTGACCACAGCCGTGAACCAGCCCTTGCCTCTCCGGGGCTTTCCAAGATGCTCCCCAGCCCCTTCCTGCCCCCAGCACCCCAAACAGCCACATTCACCCCAGAGCTGATCTTCGTCTCTATAGGCCCTGCCTCTCCCAGGGCTGCCATGTAAAGCTGTGCGAGTTGTGCCCTGCCCAAGGGCATCATGCCAACGGGGCGGGGTGGTTGAAATCAAGCCCAGACGCACCATGGAAGCCCCATGCGGTTGGGAGCTTCCAGAGTCACTCCATCCACATTGAGGAGGCACCGCATCCATCTTCAGGGACATTGCAGCCACCTTTAGGGACATTGCAGCCACCTTCAGGGACATTGCAGCCACCTTCAGGGACACTGCATCCACCTTCAGGGACACTGCATCCACCTTCAGGGACACTGCATCCACATTAAGGGGCACTGCATCCACCTCAGGGACACTGCATTCACTTCAGGGACGCTGCATCCACCTTCAGACGGTACTGCATTCATCACTGGGGGCACTGCATCCAACTAAGGGACACTGCATGCACCTTCAGGGGGCACTACATCGACATTCTGGGACACTGCATCCACCTTCAGGACGTACTGCATCCACCTCAAACACTGCATTCACATTCAGGCACACTGCATCCACCTTCTGGAGGTACTGCATTCACCTTCTGGGACACGGCATTCACCTTCTCGGACACTGCATCCACTTTCAGAAGGTACTGCATCCACCTTCAGGGACACTGCATCCCCTACAGAAGGTACTGCATCCACCTTCAGGGACACTGCATCCACCTTCACGGACACTGCATACACGTTCAGGGGGCACTGCGTCCACCTCCTGGGGCTTTGATCCATCTCCAGGTGACACATTTTCCACATCACACAGGGCACCTTGGGGGCTAGTGGCAGCCTCGATCCCTAGACATGCCAGCACCGACTCCCCTGCATGACTGTAGCTCTCTGTTCTCCTGCCTTTGTTTGTGACCTTCTGTCTCACCTTCAACATTCACCCCCTTGGCCTGGGCTGCAAATATTATTGACACCACCAGTGGTCACAGGTCATCCCCTTGCCTGCCAGTGCACTGGCAGTCCGCTCTAAATGACTCTCTGTCCCCCACCTCTGACCTCGCAACCTCTGGCTTTACCCCCAGGATTTCCAGCCCCCAACACTCAGACTTTTCTAGGTTCCTTCCACCAGCTCCAGAGAACTCCCTTCTCCTTTCCAGACCCCCGACCAGGCCCCCTACCACACTCCTGCTCCTCCTGGGGGGCTATTTGCCAGGCGTGGGCCCCTGAGGCCTCCCTAACCCGCTCAGTGCACACACGTGTGCCCGGTCACAGCAGAGGTTCCGGCGTAAACACACTCCGATCTAACCTCAGACATGCATTTCCATAAGGCACGCACGTGTGTCACACAGGTGCAGAGCTTACACACGCACACATGGGCCTGGCCTTTCCTTCCCCTCACCTCGGGCGGGGGGTGTCTGTGATTAAACCTGATGAAGAGACAGATGCCACGAGCGTAACTGCGCATGTGAACCAAGCCGCGAGGTGCAGCAACGCCGTCTGTCTGCCTTGTGGACGCTGCGCGCTGGAAATCACGAGCCTCATGCCATCCTCTCCTGGTGACAGACTAGAGCCAGCAGCTTAGTGACTCTGGGTCCCGGGGAGGATGGAGGAGCCTGAGCGCGAGTCAGGGGACAGGAAGACTAGGAGCACTGGAGGGTGAAGAGGCCCTGGAAGCCCCTCCAGGCCCGATTTCACGGGAAAGGTAAAGAAATGCTTGTACCCGCCTCTGCATGCTGTGGAGCTCATGGTCTCGAGCGGAGAGCTTGTTCTGGGTGACCTTCCACGGCCCGAGTGCCCTGGGGGGATGCCCAGACCATGCGCCCATGGTGGGAGGATGAGAACAGTGCCCCCGATGGCAGGCCCTATGCTGACCGCCTCTCTCCCTGCCTCAGAGGACGTGCCTGGGTACCCCCGGCAGTGCGGTCAGGGAAGGCTCGCTGAGAAGGTAACATCAAAACAAATCCCGAAGGAGGTAAGGGAGCCAGCTCTGTGGACGTCTGATGGAAAAGCATTGCAGATGAAGGAACAGCCAATGCAGAGGCTGGGGCAGGACCGTGAGCACCATGGCTGTGGTGAAGTGAGCAGGGAAAACAGGCAGGCAGCCAGGCCAGAGGGGAGACGGGGGCCAGGTGCCTCGGCCCTTATGCCAGTGTGAGGACTCTGGCCGTAGACAGACAAGAGGGAGCCCTGGGACTCGGTGCAGAGGAGGGGACCCCTCTGCTTCTGGACTTAGAGCAGGCTGTCAGGACAGGGCAGGGGTGCGAGCAGGGAAGCCAGTGGGTGTTAGCAACCCCACGACCCAGAGCCTGCAGGTGGAGGACCTGAAGAGTAGCGGGCAGAGTGGAGAGGGCGCATTGGGATGGCAGGGCAGAGCAGTGGTGGAGGACGCAGCCTCCCGCACAACTGCCCAGGTCCAAGTGCCCGGAGCCCCTAACCAGCTGTGTGACCTGTGGGCCAGTTGGTGGATCTTTCTGGGTCTCCATTTTCCCATCCAAAGATAGGTGAGGAACGGTAGATGAGACACGGCCTCAGCCCCAGGATCTGGTGGGCAGACATCTGCAGCTCTGATTCCAATTTCTCTTCCAGCTTTATTGACGTATAATTGACAAATACAAAGGAAAGATATTTAAAGTGTACATAGCGATGGTCCGATCTATGTAGGTCTGATTCTAACTTAAGGGGAGTGTGCTAAAGGCGAGGGTGTCGGGCCGGGCCTGGGTGGGCAAGGGGGTGTCTCCTCTCAGGGTTGTGCAAGTCCAGGCTGGGCAGAGGTCCTGGTTTTCTCTGCTCCTGGTCACAAGCCTTTGACCTCCTACCAGTTTCTCTAGGTCCTCACTTCAGATGCTCAGGCATTTGCCGTGTTCTTCACAATGAGTCTTCCCCTCCCAAAGCCGTGGGGAATGAGCAATAGGAATAGCTTTGCCTGTCCCCAAACATTATGTTCCCAATTCGCACCCTGCTTGCCTCTTTTTCTTAAAGGTAACATTATCTTGCTGCCTTGAATTTATCTTGTGGTCCACTGTGACACTCAGATTTTTTCTGCTTCTAATCGTAGCCTGGATTTATAACTTCTAATGTGCTTTTTTGGAAATGTGTCTTATGTTCCCGTTTTGACAGCTGCTCACCTCTGCAGCAGGAGAGGCCGTGAGCTGTGCCTGGCAGCCTCCCTGGAACCACATGGAGTGACAAGAGAGACATTCCCTGAAAGAAGCGGGTAGATAGGTGGTGCTGATACCAGAGCCTGGGCAGAAAAAACACTACTGGTCCACACAGTGGCCAGCAGAACTCGTCCCCTACCTAAAGCCCGCCTCGCTCTGCTGAGTGGGGTGTGGGGGCAGGGGCAGGGGGACGTCCCTCTGAGCCGCACTGGGTTCTGTCTCCCCCGCAGAAGTGCAGTGTGACCTTGGGGCAGGTGGGGGCTTCACATATCCTCTCAGAACCTCTGTTCCTTCTGGAAAATGAGTAAGTGGGACGTCAAGCCCCTGCCGCCCCAAAAGCTTCCACCAGCTCAGGCCTGAGAAATGTCAGGCGGTTTGGAGAACAGCGCGACACTGAACGCCAGCTGCAGACACACAGCTGCTATTGTCACCATCACTACAGCCCTGAGGGGGTGGCCACTGTGCCTACTGAGGGGCGCTCCTGGGACAAGGGGCCGCGGCGGCCGTGAGAATCACCGGGAGGCCCCCGCCTGAGTTTTGGGTGAGGCCTTAGGAGCACTTCTGGGGGATAGACTCAGGCCCTGGGCCCTCCTGGCTACTGCCCTGAGCCTGGAAGGGGGCCCGGAGCGGAACCCTGCGCCTTGGGCGAAGGGAGGCAGGCTGTTTGAAGAAACGGGATGGCTTGTGCTTCCGACCACAAGGGGTGGCGGCGGCCGGGCCTCTCTCTGGAAGGCCAAAGCGGGGCTGAAAGGGTGGCCGAACCGCTGGTCCCCTTTGTCCTTACATCACTCGCTTTTTTTATTATTAAATACAGCAAACATGCAGCCAAGAATAGAGAATGATACGATGAACGCCTGTTACTCACCAGCGCGCTCCATCTTCGTATTTGCTGCCCTTTTTCATACAGAAATGACCCACGGGGCAGCCCCGCCGGGCCCGGAGGGGCTGCTGTCACGCCGTCTGGTGGCACCTGGCCGCATGCTGGGGTCGGCGCGCTCCCTTGGGTGTCGGCGTGCTCCCTCAGCGCTGGGTGTGCTCCTAAACACCTGCAAAGAGTTTCCCACTGGGTTCAGCCTTCTGTGGCTCCCTGTTTTCCATTTCACGCTGGGTTTTGAGGACCTCCCCAAGCTGATGACGTGCCTCCAGTCTCGCCGTGTTCACAGCCGCCCTGGGCTCAGTGGGCATGAGTGTCCCTGAATTCTCACTGTCCCGCTTGTCCTGGTTTGGGTTTCCCCCGACGGCAGAGCAGAGCGAGGGCCGGCTGGAGCAGCAGACCCGGAAGCTGCTCTCAGGAGGGGGTGTGAGGACATGGAGGGGTGGAACCGTCAGTCTCCCGATTATCTACTGCTGTGGAACAAAGTGTCCCAAAACTTAGTGGCTTAAAACAATAATTGGAAGAACAGAGACCAGAAACAGACCCACATAAATATACAGCCGCGGGCCGCATAACAACACTTCAGTCAGCAATGGACCACATATACGACAGTGGTCCCATACGGGTGTTCGCTATGACGTTTGAACAACGACAAAATCGCCTAATGACGCATTTCTCAGAAAGCATCCACGTTGTTAAGTGACACGTGACTGTAGTTGGCTGATCTTTGACAAAGGAGCAAAGGCAATATGGCGGAGCAAAGATGGTCTCTTCAATAAATGGTGCTGTAACAATGGGACGTCCACATGTGAAAAGTGAACCTAGAGACAGACCATACACCTTTCACAAAAATGACCTCAGAATGGATCCCAGACCTAACTGTAAAACAAAAAACTATAAAATTCCTGGAAGATAATACAAGAGAAAACCTAGATGACCTTGGACATGGCAGTGACTTTTTAGGTACAACACCAAAGGCAAGACCATGAAAGAAGGAATTGATAAGCTGGATTTCATTAAAATTAAAAACTCTGCTCCCTTGGAAAGACAATGTCAAGAGAATGAGCAGACCGGCCACAAACTGGGAGAAAATATTTGCAAAAAACACATCTGACAAAGGCCTTTCTCTCAGTGCGTTTGGGCTGCTATAAGGAAATACCACAGACCGGGTCCTCACTGGGTGGAAGGGGCAGGGAGCTCTCTGGGGTCTCTTTCGTAAGGGCACTAATCTCATTCCTGAGGGCCACACCCTCATGACCTCATCACCTCCCAAAGGACCCCCTCCTAACACCATCACCTCTGGAAGCTGGGATTTCAATGTGTGAATTTCAGGGGGGGACAGACATTCGGAACATGGCACACTGTCATCCAGATACGTAAGGACTCTTAAAACTCAACAAGAAGAAAACAAACTGGTTAAAAATGGGCCAAAGACCTTAATAGACACCTCACCAAAGAAGACGTGCAGATAGCAAGTAAGCCTGTGGAAAGATGTGCCACATCATACGTGCTCAGGGAAGTGCAAATTAAAACAATACCTACTAGAATGGCCCAAATCCGGAACGCTGACGACACCAAATGCTGGTGAGGAGGTGGAGCAACGGGAGCGCTCACTCCCTGCTGGGGGGATGCGGGACGGGGCAGCCGCTCGGGAACACGTTTCAGTAGTTTCTTATAAAGCTAAACACGCTCTTACCGTGAAGTCCAGCAACGGGGCTCCTTGGCGTTTAGCCAAAGGAGCTGAAAACATATCCACACATTGTCCAGTCCAGCCTCTCTGTCACGGACAAGGAAGCTGAAGCTCAGAGAGTGCGGGTGGCTTCCCCAAGGTCACACAGTGGACCAGGGTCCAGACCCAGCTTCCTGGCCACCATGAACTGCTTGACTTAGTAGGAAAATGCGTGGTGACACAGAAACCCCGAGACTGAATTCTGACTCCTACAGAAGCTTCGCAGCAGCCGCACTCTGCTTCCCCCTGCTCCAGCCCCCGCGGCTTCCCAGACACACGGCAACTTGTGCCCACAGGCTTGTAAAGCCTTCTGCCTGGAGTATCCCCACCCCCACCTTGCCAGCCCAGCCAGGAAACTCAAGAGGTGCTCCCCAGGATGCTTACACTCCATCGTGTCTCTAAGACCGGGGGCTCCCTGACTGATGGTTGCCACACGTACAGCAGTGTTCCCCACCGCGGGGCGGTGGTACCCAAGGAGAGCATTTGATGAAGATGGCATCTTCCAGGCTCTTTAATAAGTATTTTTGTGGACAGGTACTTTGAGATGATGTGACTATTCCATTGCTCATCAAACTTTCCATGTATTATTTCATTTACTTATATCGACAAGGACTTATGGTTTCCTGTTCATTCCGTGGGTTATAATGTTATCATGGCTGTTTATTTTGATGCTTACGTGATCCCTGATTTGGGCCAGTGAGAGCCCCTTTCAAGATGCTGGCTGTATTTTTTGACAGATCTCCATCATATTTGGAGCACTACTCAGTTATAAGTTTCCAGGATCTTTTTGTGCCTTCCCTGCCCCAGCGCTGGCTTTAGTCATTTCTTGAAAGAGTCTGGTATTAGAAATTAAGATCTGGGCAGTGGGCATGTTCACTGCTCTTGGGGTGGCGCTGTCCTGGGCCCTCTCAGTGGGCAGAGCTATATGCCTATATTCTTATATCACATGTGTATATTGAAAACCATGAGTTTAAATGGAGGCCTCCAATTCCAAGTGTAGGGGCGGAAAAATTTAACTTCTGTCCCCCTCTCCCCTCCCAGGTTTTCCAGCTGGGGCCTTGTAAATTAGACTCACGAGAGACAGATTAGCACGAGAAAAGCAAACAGGAGCTTATTAGCAGGTGCACCCAGCATACACATGGAGCATCCCGTGATGAGGAACGCACAGGGATGGGGAGGACTTGGGTTCATACGGCATCTTAACAAAAGAACAAGAGATTTTCAGAGAAATGACAAGACAGAGGAAAAGGACTTTGGACTTCTAGGGCAGGAATTGTGGGAAAGTAAACACGCAGGGAGCTCATGCGAGATGAGGGCCTGGTTAGTCAAGTCTGGTCTGGAGGGTCCCCCGGCGCCATCTCGTCTCTGGGCTGCTAAGGGTCTGGAGTTGTCTCTGGTGATTAACTTCTGTCCTTCCTGGTGGGGAGGGGAGGGGATGCCTTTACAGACTGTCCTGCTTTCCAGCAAAGAGGGGGAGGGCAGAGAGCCTTTTTTTGTATTGCCTTCTTCTTAACTGCCTTGAGCTCAAAATAGTCCTTCTGCCGAAGTGGCTTCCTTGGGGTGGTGTGTTCTGCCGCCTTTCGCAAACCAGCACCTCAGGGGTCATCTAGTTTTCGCCCTTTCCCTATTGCAACTCTCCTCAGTGAGCCCCCTGGCTCCCAGGACCCTCCCACTTTACTTATTCAGCCTCCTGGAGGGAACCACGTCCCAGCTCGCTGCTGCCCCCCTCACCCTGCTGGGGCTTTGACACCTGTGCCAGCCGCCCCTCCGCCCGTCACGACGTCTTGGGCTAGAAACCCTCTCTGTGCCCGGGCCTCCCCCGAGGCTCTTGGCCAAGATCCCTGAGGAGCAGGCAGCGTTCCTCTCCTCCAGCTCCCTGAGCCTTGAGAACAAAAGCTCCCTTGGGCTGAGCTTTGGGCAGTGAGCGCAGTACTTGAGGCGATCAGCGGAGGCTTTCGCGCATCTCCCAGCCTCCTGAGCAAACCAGAGTGTTCACTGGGGAGAAGTCTCTTCAGCTCGCGCCTTCCGTTGCTGGCCCACAGCCTGTGCGGACGAACCTGCACACTCACCCACCTGGTCAGATGCCAAAACTCTACCCTTTGAGTGTACCCCATTGGGCTCCCTATTAAAATGCAAATGGCCCTAAGGAGAGGTAATTCTTTAAATGAGGGCAGCGGGGGAGGGCCTCAGGGCCCCTTACACCTGGGCTGTGGGCTCACTATCAGCTCCTAGGTAACCCTAAACTGAAGCCTGCTCAGAGCAGGAGGTGAAGATGGGGCTGTGGAGGGAGCAGGAGGCCATCTGGAGCCCCCGAGACCATTTGCTCCTGGAGTCAGCAGGCCCCACTTGCCCAGCCCGGCTGGGAGACCATGGGCGCAGTGAAAGGGGATGTCAGACCCCCTGAGCTCTCATGTGGTTCTGCTTGTATTATTTGGGCCACGAAGATGAGTTAGAGTCCTCCGAGTGCAGACCCTTGCTCTGATCTGGCCAGGTCACAGGACAGGGATCTTGGGGCGCTGCCACTAGGCCTGCGGGAGGCCACCCTGTGCCACCTGTGCCAGGCAGTGGTGGCCTTGGTGCAGGCCCCGTGCAAGGGCACAGTGCTGGGGCGGGGAGCCTTCCCCCACGGATCCAGCATCCAAGAAGGTCTGTGCTGAGCAAATAAGTGAGGGCAAGGGACGGCTGCAAACCACCCCACCCTCGGGAGAAAAGTGGGTGGCGAGATGGAGACCTTAGCAAGTCTTTGATTTATTTTCTAAACAGCAGTATTGAGATAGAATCCACACACCGCACAGTTCACCCACTTAAAGTGTATAATTCAATAATTTTTAGTATATTCACAGAGTTTTGCAACCAGCACCAGTCAGTTTTAGAACATTTTCATAGCCTCAAAGAGAAACCCTGCTCCCTTCAGCTATCACGCCCCGGGCCCCTCCTCTCAGCCCCGGCAGCCGCTAATCTACTTTCTGTCTCTATGGATTTGCTGATTTTGGACATTTCATATGAATGGGATCTTACGGTAAGTGGGTTTTTGTGGCTGACTTCTTTCACTTGGCATAATGTCCTCAAGTGTCATACCTCTTGTGGCATGTGTCAGAATTTCCCTCCTTTTTAAGGATATTCCATTGTACGGATGACCACATTGTGTTTATCCATTCATACTCTGATGGACATTTGGGTTTTGTCCACCTTTTGGCTATTTTATTATGAACAATGCTGCTATGAACATTTGTGTACAAGTTTCTGTGTGGTCTGTGATTTGTTTTTAAAATACTTAATTGCTGAATAGATAGTACATGCAGCTTGTCCAAAATCCAAGGCGTCTGCTCCTGGGAGGGCCCCGTCCAGGGTGAGGGAGCCCTGCCCCCACCTCGTTCCCTCCCTTCTCTCCAGGAGTCACGTCTTGAGTCTCTCTTAGGCTGGAGATGGGCCTCCACATCATAGCAGAGGCTCCTTCCTGAGGGATTAATGGCTTCATCTGTCCATGCAGCTCTGGCAGGGCCTTGACCTGGGCACGGACAGCGGCCTTGTATTCCATGACGACACCATCGGGACATAGGGGCCCCCACTCACAAAGCTTCCGCACATCTATCAGAGCCTTGGGCCCCATGAGGACCCTAAGAAGCACCGAGAGAGGATTCTCGGCCCCATTGTATAGACAAAGAAGGTGATACAGCTTCGCACAGGTCACCCCAGCCTCTGACCCTCATTGAGCTCTGACAAGAGAGCAGTGTCCTGGGGAGTGGGCAGACCTGGCTGTGAGCACCATCCCGCCATCGGCCTCCAAGCGGCTTCTCCAATGCCCAGTCTCCTCCTCCTGAGATGTGCCTGCGTTGGGACCATCATGAGGACGGAGCTGGGTGGCACTGGGAGGCATGCCCAGCAGTCCAGTCGGGAGCATCAGAGCTCAACAAGTGGAAGCCAGGGTCACTGGAAACCCAGCCAGGCCCTGGGGGCTCCATCTGGACGAAGTGTCCGAAAGGAGCGCATCCATGGGGCTGGAAAGCAGGCTGGTGGTTTCCGGGAGGCGGGGCCGAGGATGAGGGGACTGCTAACGGGCACGGCGTTTCCTTTCGGGGAAGTGAAAAAGTCTTGGAACGAGAGGTGCTGGTTGCACAACATTGCGCGTGTCCTAAATGCCACTGAAGATTCGCTATAAAGTGGTTAAAATGGCACATCTTATGTTGTATGTATTTTACCTCAATTCAGGAAAACAATCCAACCAGAGACAGAAGACATGAGCCTGAGGAACCCGTTTTTGTGGCTGAGAGGACGCTCACTGGGTGGGGTCAGTTCTTGCAGTTGTATTTAAGTGTGAAGCAAACTGTGGGGCCGCTGGTGGAACCCAGGGGCACGAGCATCATCGTCTGGTCCTCGTTTTGCTGGCAGTGCTGGTCTTATGGTTTCTTCCCAGAATATGTCCACTCAGGGGTAGGCTCTGCCGGGAGGGAGCAAGCTGGCTCTCTGTGGACCCGCTCTGCATGGCTCGCACTCCCTCCAGACGGAAGCAGGCAGCGCGAGGGCACTGCTGCCGGCACCTCCCCACTCCAGACAGCGCTCCTGCAAGAAGTCACAGCCCCGCCTGGCCCGGGCAGCTTGCAAGCCCCGCTCCCAGCCGCCCGCTCTCTGTCTCCAAAGCAGGAACTGGACCCACATCTTCTAAGTCTCTTCTCATCCCACAATCTCGCTTCCATCCCCGGCTGGAGCCCCCAGAGCCTGCGGCCGTCCTGAGTCAGGGCTCATGCCCCTGTCCCCTACCACTGGGTGCCGAGGAATGCAAGCTCCCCGAGGGCAGGGCTAGGGCTGGCTTCTTGGGCCTGTGACCTGAGCAGTCAGAAGGGCCTCTGCTGCCCCTGTCTTGAAACTCTTCACAACTTTTGAGCAAGAGGCCCTGCAGCTTTATTTCACACTAGGCCTTGAAAATGATACAGGGGTCTCCCCTGTTTTGCTCAGCACTGTATCCCTGACACGCGCGGCAGTCCCCTGCACGCAGGAAGCATTCTGCATTTGTTGAGCGAACGACTAAACTCTCAGGCTCCCTGTGTGAGGTGGCTCCAGCCTCCTCTCCTCCAGCTCTGCCGTGTGCAGTCCACTGGCCTTTGGCTGCATTCCTGGGTCTGACAGTGGAAGGGAGGTGGGGGCGGTGTGGAGCTGTCAGGGGACCCCTGATGCCCTTGGAGTGGGAGAGAAGGGAGAGGCCTGCGGACGCAGGAGTCCCCTTGCTCACTTCCAAACACCCCAGCCTGGCTGCATGTAGGACTCTGCCAGACGGGGCGCTGACACCCCCACCCTGTCCCTGAAGGGAAGCCCTGCAGGGTCCGGCCCCAGAGGACCGCCCCACCGGGAGGAAGACGTCCCCTGGAGGTCAGGAGTGGAAGGGGAGGGAGGCTTGGGAAAGGGCCCAGCTGGCTCCCAGCTGAAGGCCGGCGTGGGAAGGGCAGCTGGCAGGGTAGCAAGATGATTGTGAAAGTCTAGTGACGTTGTTTTACTGTGTTCCCATTCGGTAAGATGCCCACAGCATTGGGAAACCATTCTTCACTTCATCAGCCACGTCTTCAGCTGCAAGAGTGTTCAGAGGCAGATCAGAGTTCAGTGGTTCCTCAAGAAGTTAAACACAGAGTTACCACACGGCCCGGCAGTTCCACTCCCGAGTGTATACCCCAAAGAATCAAAAACAGATGTTCAAAGAAAAGCTCATACACAGATGTTCACAGCAGCACTGTTCACAATAGCCAAAAGGCGGAAGCAACCCAAATGCCCACCGACAGATGCGGACATAAAGAAAGTGTGGTCTACCCGTTCAACGGAGCATCATCCAACCACAAGAAGGCGCGAACTCCGAACACGTGCCACCATGTGGACGGAACTGGAAACACGCTGCTGCGTGAAAGCAGCACACAGAGGGCCACGCACTGTATGATTCCACTTATATGAAGTGTCCAGAATAAGCAAATCCATAGAAACATGCCTGAGTGCGTCCAGTCCTAGCTGCACCACTGACTTGCTGTGTAACTTTGGGCGAATCACTGAATCTCTCTGTGCCTATGAACTGGGCATGATGATAAACAAGCTGCTCTATAGTGTTCCTGGGAGAACCAAACAAGCTGAGACTTGCAAAGCACGGACAGTCACGCCAGTTCAGGGTAAGTATTCTAACAGTGCTTGCACTTGTTATTTTCACCTAGATTTTCAGGAAAGGCTTCACCTAGAAGACATTGGACTTTGAAAGACAAGTAGGATTAAATAGATGGGAGAAGAGGCTCATGTCTGCCAGCACCCATGGTGGTCCAGGTCCTGGGCCGGGCATTTTACAGCCCTTCTCATAAGGGAATTCCCCAACAACCCTACAGTGACTGCCACCATTGTCCCCAGTTAACGGAGGAAGAACTAAGGCTCAGAGAGGTTAAGAACTTGCCTAAGGTCACACAGTTTACAAGCGGTAGAGCCAGGATTTGAACCAAACCTGTCTCATTGCCAACCCTTCCTCCACAACCTGCAGAGTCTGTCCTGGGGGCTTCTCTGACCAGGAGGTGGAGACTGTGCAAGGTTTCTGCAATCTGGTTGCCGACCTTTTTTTAAATCTTTTTCTTTCTTTCTCTCTCTGTCTCTCTGAGTGTCTCTCTCTGTCTCTTTCTTTCTCTTATTTGATCGTTTAAAAGGAGGAAGACCAGTAATTCTACTCCTAGGTATTTATGCAAGAGAAATGCAAAGGCATGTCCACACAGAGACTCAGACACAAATGTTCACAATGTTTCATTCATAGTAGCCCCAGTCTGGAACAACTCAAAGAATCAACAGATGAATGGTAAGCAAATGGGATGTGTCACACGGTGGCAGATTTTTTAGCAATAAAAGGAACGACCTACGAACACACGCAACACGAATGGATCTCAAAATAAATACGTTCAGCAAAAGAAGGAAGCCCCCTCCAAAAGAACTTACGAACTGTACGACTCCATTTATATGAAGTTCTAGAACAGACAAATCTAAGCGATGTTGGGAAGATCAGAAGGGTGGCTGTTTTCTCAGGGGATGGAAATGATGAAAGAGCGAGGGTTCTCTTTCCGGGGCGATGGTTATGCTCCACGTCTCGAAGGCAACTGAGCTCCACGAGTGTGTGCATTTCTCAAGACTCATTGATTGCTACCCTTAAAACTTGTCCATTTCACTGCATGTGAATCTTACCTTAAAAAAAAACCTGCTGGCAGATCTTGCCCTCAGTTAATGACGTGCATGCTGCAGTGCCTTGGAGCGAATCCTGACAGCAACTTCCTTCGAAATACATCAAAAAACAAGACGTGCGGGTCGGGGGCGGGAGAGCGGCATCTGTGTGCACCCCAGCAAGGGCAGTACCGTGTCAGCAGTTGTGGTGGCCGGTAAGCAGACGGTTCTGAAGTTCTTTCAGCTTTTTGTGTTTGAAAATGTTAAAGTGCTAGGAAGAGGGAAGGGACGGCGACCTGTGTCTGGTCTCCTCGTTGGGTCCCCAACATTTCCTCTCACCCACCCATCACCAGCCCTAGGGCTCCAGGTGGGACTGACTTCACTTCCCCGAGTGGGGCAGAGGCCTGAGGAGGGACCCCACAGGCTTTTCTGGTGGGAGGAAAATACTCCTGGCAGAGCCATCGCTGTCCCCATCTCACTCTTCCTCTCCATCCGTCTCTCCCCTTGGAAACGTGGCCTCCTCGGGCCCGGCATCTGTCAGCGGCTGAGGGCAGTTAGGCTGTGCTGGCATCGCCACACCTTCGCACGTGCCTGACACGAGTTCTGGGCAGAGCATGGCCAGCCTCACCCACGACAGCGAGCCATCGCTCCCGGAACAGCTCCTCACCCTGAGGAGGCTGGGTCTCAGCCTCTGGGCTCCCAGGGTGGGGCAGAAGCTGCAACTCCAGCCTGGTCTCCCAGCTGCCATGAGCCTTCTCTCCCGGTCACCTGGCATGGGACCCCAGACAGCTGGCTCCCCCCGGGCTTCCAGCAGCATCAGCTTCAAGCTGGAAGCAGAACAGCTGACTTTGGAAAAGCCTTCCTTCAGCCTCACTCCGCCGCCTCCCCTGCCCTGCTTCATTCCTGCCCCTCCACCCCCATCATCGGGACAGAGACTGAGGCCTCCTCTTCTTACTTAATCTCCGTGTTCTGCAGATGGGGAAACTGAGGCCCAGAATGGGGCCTCACCTCGCTGAACATCAGTCTTCTCTTCTGAGAAACGGGGATATAGAAGCATCTCCCTCGTAGTGGAAGGATTAAGTAGGGCCTGACGGTGGCAAACACTCACAGAGACCCTGTAGAGTGTGTGTTGCTATTGTGCCCATTTTACAGATGAGGTCAGAGAGGTTAAGGTACTTGCTTGCCCAAGAGCATATGCTGAGCAGTAGAAGCAGGTTCTGAACCCATCCTGTCTGAACCCCGAGCTGAGATGACCTGAAGGGGGTTGAGGAGTGGTGTGTGAGGTATGGGGTGTGCAGTAGCCCACGCGGCTCCCGGGGCCTGGCCCAGCCCACCCCAGAGCAGGCAGCAGGGAGCGGGCGCCTTCATGCTTGGGCTCTTGACAAGCCATCAGCCACTGACATTCATAACTGTTCCTACTGTTCCTGCTGAACCCGAGGGAGCCTTTCCCTCCTGATCCGCCTGGCATTACCAGCCTGAAATGACGGCAGTTACCCCAGGGGCTGGGCAAATGGCTGTGGGAGGAAGTTAAAAGCTTCAGCGCCCTGACTAGCAGGCAGCCTGCCCGGCCCACCCCTCCCAGCCAGGAGCACGGCCTCTCCCCACCTCCCCGTCTCTCTCTCTCTCCCCTTGACCCCACAATGAGGGCCCCAACTAGTGCTCTCAGCCCCTCTGGCCCCTGATCTAGCAACACCCTCCCTGCCCACATTTGCCAAGTGCCTCCCCCACACGAGAATCTTCTTCCCATCCCCATCCCCTCCTCCATACCCAGCTCCCAATAGACTCATCATTCCTTCCTGGGGAAACTGAGGCTCAGACTCCCCTGAGTTGCCCAAGGTCCTCAGGAAGGAGTCAAGCCAAGACAGGTCCAGGAGACCTGACTCCAAGGCCATTGCTCCCTCTCCCGAGACAAGCGGGTCCCCATTCTCCTTGCTGCCCCCTGGGTCTCTGATGGCGGCCAGGGGGCAGAAAGCAAGCTGGAGTGGTTGGTGGCCCTGTCCAGGCTGCTTGGCCTCTCAGCCTCAGTGTCCTCACCTGGAAAGTGGAAATACTTGTACGCGAGTGTTCACGGCAGCCCTAACCATAATGTTCAAAAACTGGAAACAACCCAAGTGTCCATCAACAAATGAACGGATCAACAAAACGTGGTCTACCCAACAATAGAATATTACTCAGCCACAGAAGGAGTGAAGTTCTGACACACGCTGCACCCCTGACGAACCTCGAAAACATGACGCTGAGTGAAAGAAGCCCTTCACAAAAGGCCACATATTGCCAGATCCCTTTTATGTGATGCATCCAGAACAGGCAAATCTATCTTAGGGAAGGTAGCTTGTCTGGGGCTGGGGAGGAGGAGCCAGGGAGGGTGACAGCTAACAGGAGCAGGGTTTCCTTTGAGGAGAATGAAAATGTTCTAAAATTGATAGTGCTGATGGTCGCACAACTCTGAACATACAGAAAGCTATTGAATTGTATACTTTAAGTGGATGAATTGTATGGCATGTGAATGATTTCTCAACAGAGCTGTTAAGAAAAGGAAATGTTAATAAATTAACGAACTACCTCAGGGTTTCTGGGAAGATGAAATGAGACGATATAAGTAAGGCCTTAGCACAGCGCCTGTCACACAGTAAGCACTCAGTGAGGCATCGACAACCTCGCTGCCAAGAGTAGGCCCACAGGCCAGCAGCAGCCCCGGGACCTTGAGGGAAACGCGGAATCGTGGCCTCCCCAGGGCTGCATCGCGATTTACATTTTAATATGATTCCCAGGTGAGTCTTGTGCACGTTAGACTTTGAAAAGCCCTGAACTACAATGTTAATTCTATCATTATTCAGGGCAGGGATTCTCAAATTTGACAGCACATCAGAATCCCGTGGAAAGCTTGTTAAAATACAGATTGCTGGGGCCGGCCCGGTGGCGCAGTGATTAAGTGCGCACATTCCGCTTCGGTGGCCTGGGGTTCTCTGGTTCGGATCCCGGGTGCGGACATGGTGCTGCTGGACAGGCCATGCTGTGTTAGGCGTCCCACGTATAAAGTAGAGGAAGACGGGCACGGATGTGAGCTCAGGGTCAGTCTTCCTCAGCCAAAAGAGGAGGATTAGCAGCAGTTAGCTCAGTGCCAATCTTCCTCAAAAATGAAAAAGATTGCTGGGCCCCACCTCCAGAGTTTCTGATTTCAGAGCTCTGGGGCTGAGCCTGAGAACCTGCATTTCTAATGCATTCCCAGGTGGTGTTGATGCTGCTGTCTGGGGAACCCCACTCTGACAACCGAGGCTCTGGGGGTCGAAGAAGGTGCATCTCCCTGTCTCCCAGGACTGCAGGGGCAGTTGACCACTCGAGAGAGCAGGTGTAGGACGGGCCTTGGGACCAGTGGGCCTCAACCTTGGCTACACGTGGAAGGAGGAGTTTTCCAGTTCTACGAACAAAACTGGGCCCCTGCCCCTGGTCTAACAGGTGAGTCTAGCAAGCAAGTGGCAAAGGCTTAAAGTCAGGACAAAAATCTATGCTGTGGAGCAGCCGTGCAGGCCACCCTTAGCCTGTGTTAGAATGACCTTGCAACCCACACCTCACGACCGAGGACGCCAGCTGGACGGATCTGCAAGGAGAGATAAAGGGCGCCTCGCTCTCACGTTTCCCAGCTGCATTTCTTAGAGACTCAGGGAATAACGGACGACCCTGGTCCTTGCTCCCCTCCACATGTACATAACGGCAGCACCACTGAACTTGTTTGAACAAAAAGCTAATGTTCTTGTTCTCTTTGAAGCAGATGACTATTAGATGTGTAAGCCCTTTCCTGCACGGACGCTGCTTCGTGAAAAGCTTAAACTGCATCAGATTGCAGCCCTCGGAGCAGCTCCCCAGAACGCTCTGTTGGAGTGTTTCCTAGGACTCAAGTTCCTCACCTTGATTATCAAATAAACTCCTTTAATCAACCTCCACCCAGACTCTTTATTTCAGTGGACAGTTCCCACACTGGGCCCCACTCCAGACCAACGGACCAGAATCTTGGGGCGGGGCCTGGGCCTCAGCACTGGGAGAGCTCGGCCAGTGATTCCCGAGTGCAGCCAGGGGTGCGACACTGGGGGGCTGCCCAGAGGGGAGGCCTTGTTGGCGGTGCTCTCTCCTCACGGGCGTGGGGAGGGAATGGAGGAGCCTGAGGCCAGGGCACCCCCCCCCCCCCAGGGTCTCGCACTTGTGGGGAATCAGGCCTGGGCCCTGAAGGCCCCACTTCCAGTCCCTTTCAAGATCTGAGCGTCCCGAGCAGAGGCCGAGAGGCAGGTCACCCCACAGTGGAGCCATTCCGGGTTCCAAATATGAAAGAGATTGAGGGGGCAGGTGGAGGCCCTGGAACAGAGAGAAACAGAACAGGCTGAACAGAAACTTGGCCGCCTCCATCCTCTGCCCGCAAGGCATTTCAATCGAGCTCGGCTGCCTCTCCAACCCACTTATTAAAATCTCCCGCTGAGAACACTCTCTGGATTGTTGCGGTTTTTTTCCTCCATATAGAACAATTTATATTAAGCAGACTCTAGATAGAGCTCTTGAAGACAGGATTTGGTTAAAACTGTCCTGTGTAATGGGCTTGGGGCTGGAGTGGGGGCTCTCTGGTGCTCATTGCCTATTAGCCCACTTTGAGTCCTCTTTGCTGCCAGGCTTCTTATTTCTGCAGCCGTCCATGACTGGTTTCTCCTGGGCCTGACCGCTCACTAGCTGTTGTCTTCCTTCATTCCGCTGGAAGATTGGTGGCTCTCATGCGTAGGGGGCCAGAGACCTGCCCACGGAGATCCTGTCCCCGCTGGTTTCTGCAGGCCTCTCTCAAGCCAGGACACCTCCTTGGGGAGCTGCTCGCTTCCTGGAAGACCGAGAGGAGCTAATGAAAAGGGAGGTGCCCAGGGGGCTGGGGACAGAACACAGGAGGGAGGATGGAGCCTCCTGTGTAGATGAACAAACACTAGGTTTGGAAGTAGAGACCCAAGGAACCACTAATTCACACAGCCCCTTTGAGCAAATTAGGAAAAACACCTCTGTCTCCCAGCTTGATGGGAAGAGCACAGGCTGATTTCAGCTCCCCTTGTTCACTGGGCCAGGCACCTTTGCAGTGCACAACCTGAACGACTGCACAAGGGGGCCTGTGGGCACTCCTGCCTCTCCTCCTGGCACCATGAAAGTCCTGCACACAGGCAAACGGGACCACTAATTCGTCAAATGCTCTTGTCGGCCATGCGCTAGGGGTACAGCTGAGAAAGGTCTCTGCATTTCAGCTCCAGTCTGCCGGCAGAAATGGATAAAAAAACCATCACTCGTGCAACCAGGTGACGGCGCAGTGCTTGAGGAAAAGTCCTCAGAGCGGAAGCGAGGCGAGCCGGCGGGGCGCTAAGGCAGTGCGGCAGTGCGGCATCAGGAGCGCTCTCCTCCAATCCCCTCCACAGCCCTGGTGTAGAAACAGAATTCACCCCTGGCTCCAAGGAGACGTACTAACAAAGTGACTATTGACCGTGCCTCAGACAGAGTTAAGGGGAAATCAAGAGGTGCCCAAGGGAGCCACGGCGGGAGCTGTTACCACCCTCACGGCTGCCCCTCAGTGAGACACTTGGCCCCAGACAAGGAGGGGGCCAGGAAGAGACTCTGTGACCACTCCCTCCCTCTGCTCTCTGATGGCACCTCCTGTTGAAATGCAGCCTGAAGGGTCAGCGTCCAGGGCCAGGGCAGAGCAGAGCAGAGAAGGGCGGAGGCCGGATCTGGAGGGCAAACATTATTGACCTTAACTTACAGATGAAGAAACAAAGAAACTGAGGCCCAGAGACATTCGGTAACTTGCTCGAGGTCACACAGCTCCTAAGTGGCAAAGACTGAGCAGGTAACCACCATGCTAAAGCCCCCAGAAGCACTGGGGGCTGCAAAGGCCCAGGTGAGAGCTGACTCCCCCGAGAGGGAAGGTCAGAAACGACTTCCCTAGAAGCTGAGAGCTAGAGGCAGTGCAGGACTGGAAGAAGGGAAGAGAGGAATAGAGCTGCAAGTGGAAGAAGGCAAGGGCCCAAGCCGGGAGCAAGAGGACCGACTGCTGCTTAGAGAGCAAGAGGGGCGGGCCTGGCACCGGGCAGCAGAGGCCAGGGGTGGCCACGCGGGCAAGGCTTCCCCGGAGAAGCTCATGGTGGCGGTAGACAGGCCCTGGAGAGTTTCCGTGAGGGGAACCTGAGCCGGCACCTTCAGGAGGATCACTGCCGGGGAAGGGCGGACGCGCAGGAGCAGAGGCTGGAGGCCTGGGCTCACGGCCGGCCACGGGAGCGGCAAGCCGGACAGAGTCGGGAGCTGTGAGCAAGTAGACTCGTTGTAGCTGGGGACTGGAATCGAGGGACGGGGAGGAGACCGGATGGTTCCTGGATTCGGGGCGAGGACAAGCGGAAGGACTGCGTTGCTGTTTACTGAGGTGGGGGAGGAGCAAGCTTGGGAGGGACACTCGGTGGTTTCCACCTTTTGGCTGCTGTGAATAATGCCGCTACGAACATGCGTGTACGCGTTTCTGTGTGGACATTCGTTTCCAGTGGTTTCTTTTTAAAGCTTTACTGTTTACCTTTCTGTATAGATCCACGCTCCATCTGGAAGCTGTTTCTTGAGTGTGGTGTGAGGCCAGGGTCAAGGTGTGTCTCTCTTCCACGTGGATATCCAGTTGGCTTAGCACCACTTTTTGCCGAGACCACCCTTTTCCCACGGCACTTTACCGTACATTCGGGAACCTGTGTGTGTGCGTTTCTGGACCCGCTTCCGCCCTTTCAGTCCACTTGAGCATCCTGTGTCAACCTGATGCCCTCTCTCTGAACTCAGCTTTGTAGGACCTTGGGATCAGTTTCTGGAAGCCCTCCAGCCCATGCCTGATATGTCTTAATTTTGAACCCCTTCACCACCCTGATTGGTTGTGGTGGACACTGCTGATGGCCACCCCAAAACCCACCACCAGCACATCCCCCTTTGCAACCTCCTACAGGAGAGCCTGGGAAGTCCCAAATTCACTCTCCCAGCCTTCCTTCCAGTTAGGGTGACCCGCTTACCTGGTCTGCCCAGGATTTTCCTGGTCTGTGCACCAAAAGTCCGCATCCCGGGATCTCCCACAGTCCCAGGCAAACCAAGACGGTTGGTCAAACTACCTGCAAGCACGAGTGGCCATATGACCCAGTGCTGGGCCAAGACCTGTCTCTTCAGGAGCTTCTGGAAAGGCTCCTGCCTCCCAGTAAGAGAGACGATGCAGGAAAGGAGCCTCAGGTTCACTCTGTCCCCCGTCTCTCCACCTTGAATACAGATATGATTCCTGGGGCTATGGTGGCCATTGTGCAGCTAAAAGAAGAAAAGTGAGCATACTGAGAGCGGGCAAGCCGGAGCACAGATGGAGCCTTGGGGACATCACTGGGCAGGTTGATCACCACCAGCCACTGTGGAGCCCCAAGCTTCTGCTTGTGCATTCACTGTTGGCTGCATTTTCTGTTACTTGCAGCCAAAAGCATTTCTAACACCACTATCACTCTTTTCCATTTGTTGTGATCTCTCTTAAAATTCAGCACTCAGAGTTCATCTCAGCTTCCATCCCCTCCTCTTCCTTCTCAATAATCCCTGTTCTGATTGGGATCTGGGTGGTTCTGCTGCATCCAATTCCACACACAGACATTGGGTCACACAGCTGAAGAAGGCAGAGCCAGGATTAGAAGTTGCCTCACACCTGATCCAGGGCTCTTTCTGGCCCACGCTCCCCCAAAGTCCAGCATCCGTCATGTGTGGCCCACAATGCACAGGGCAAGTTTCTTCTTCAGTTTCCTAAGAGCCAAAACAGGGCCACATGGTGCTGAATGTGAGAACCTGCTCTTCACCCACCCCACCCAGTGCTGCCGCCGCTCTGAAGTCCCCCTGCTTCCCGGCCCAGGGAGGCAGCAGGAAGCGCAGGGCAGACCGGGTGGCTGGGATACCCCCTGGCAGCCCCTCTGCGCCTTCAGTGCAGGCACTGGGAGAGGAGCTAGGCCTCGGCCGGCTCCCCACGTCAAAGCCCAGGACCAGCGTCCAGCAGCCATGGAAGCTGCCCAGCCAGAGCACACCTGGGCCTCGGCTGCACCCTGCGGGGCATTTCCACAGATGCAGAGCCGCTGGTCACAGCAGATAAGACACAGTCCCTTCCCACCAAGAGCTCAGACCCAGGACAGGAGGTCCTGCTCTGGTGTTTTGCACTTTTCCCACCAAGAGCATCACAATTCAGAATCTGGCCAGGAAGTCAGATGGGCGGGGGCCAAGCCTGGCTCTGCCACTCAGCAACTCCTGAGAGCCCACTTCCTCATCTGTGAAGGACAGTGTCCCCCACATCCCTCTCAGGTGCTCACCAACAGCTCCTCGTTACAGGCCCGGGGCCTCTGCCTGAGGACTTCCTCTGGCCCGAGAACGTGTGCACAGGGAAAACCAGAAGGCGAGGCAGCTGACGCCCCTGGGAGCCACCGTGATGGGAACTGATGAGCAAACCCCCGCTTCCCGGCCCTCCGGGTGGGACAATCGGAAGCATGATGAACACAGTCTCCCAGAGGTGCCCAGCAGGACTGAACCCAGCTGCCCAGAGCAGTAACCGGCTCATCCCTGCACCCCACGATTGGGCCGCTTCTCCTTCCCCATCTGCCTTTCCCACTCCTCTATCTGTGCTTCTCAGAATCACTTTCCCAAGAAACTTCTTGCATTCAAATCTTTGTCTCAGGGTCTGCTTTTGAGAAAAAACCACCTAAGACATAGGAATTGGTATTGCAATAAGAGCCAGCACTTAACTGAATGCTCGCGGTGACCCAGGCTCTCAAAAAAAAAAAAAAAAAGGAGAATATTTCACTCTTGCTATTTGCTTTTATCGTTGAATCAGTCATCTTTATGCTGCTGCAACAAACAGCCCCCAAATCTCAATGGCTTAAAACCACAAAGGTTTGGCTTCATGGGAGGGGTCTTTCTCCTCACAGATCTTCAGGAGACTAAGGTTAAGAGATGTCCTGCTGTCTCACGACACCACCACCTTAAAATGAGGCCTTAGGGGGGCCATCCCGGTGGCTCGGCAGTTAAGTTCGCATACTCTGCTTCGGCAGCCCGGGGTTCCCAGGTCCAGACACGGCACGGCTTGGTCAAGCCATGCTGTGGTAGGCGTCCCACATATAAAGCAGAGGAAGATGGGCACGGATGTGAGCTCAGGGCCAATCTTCCTCAGCTAAAAGAGGAGGATTGACAGCAGATGTTAGCTCAGGGCTAATCTTCCTCAAAAAAATTTTTTTTTTTTTTTAAATGAGGCCTTAGAGTTTGCCAGGCAAAGACATGGAGTTCACGCTGTAGCTCTTGCTCCTGGAAGCGGTACCTACCACTTCTGCTCTCATTTCCCTGGCCCACGAGTCACAGGGCCACACCTAGCGCTGGGAAGCGGGCGTGTGGAGTACAGGCCTCCTGTGTGCCCGGGACGGAGGACTGGAACTGCTGGTGAGCACTGGCCAAGTCGACCCCCTCCACCGGCCTCCCATCATGCAGTTGACAGAAAAGGCGCCTGAGGCCCCGAGAGCCCGGCTTAGCAAAGTGTCCACAGCTACCTCACGCCTAAGCTGCCACGCCAACCACGGTCCTTCCCAAGATTTCTGAACGAAAACCTGCCCTCCACCCCATGCTCCCCATCTCTGAACCAGCTACTCTAGCTGCGTAAGAAAGTGCGCCAAGACCTAGTGGCTAAGACAGCAACACTGCCCTGGCTCTCCCAGCGTCCGCGGGTCAGGAGCTCTATGAGGGCTCAGCGGGGCAGCCTGTATGCAGTTGCAGTCCTGAGCCGCCGGGCACACCGGGCATCTCTTTCTTCTAATGAGACCTCAGAGATCATCCTTGTGGCCCAGCTGGGCTTCCTCACAGGGTGGCGTCCTCCGACAGCTGCACCCGCTTACACGAAGTTTCAGCAAATGAAACGGAAACCACATGCCTTTTCTTTTCCGGCCTTGGGTTGCATTGCCCAGTCTCTTGCTCCTAAGTGAGTTACACATCCACCCAGATTCGAGGGGAGAGGTCAGGTCACGGTGCAGAGAATGTGTGGGACAGAGAGATTAGTGCGGCCACCGCACCAGAGGACCACGCAAAGGAGGAGCTCATGGGGTGAACCCTCAACACATCCTCGTGACTCCGACCCCACGATGGAGGACAGAGAGTCACTGCTGTTCCTCGCCAGGACTCGCTCAGAAATCATCCTGCCCGGGTAGCTATCCCAGCCCATGTGCCAACGGTCACATGTGTTCCGGCACCACTAAGTGCTGAGTTAGCCTCTGGACTGGAGTACGTGAAAACTGGTGGCACCGAAGGGACTCCAAGTATTGTCCCCCACATACATGCATCATGACCTTGGATGCCCATCACGGCTGCATGAGGCAAGCAGGGCGGGCATCATTACCTCCCTTTTAACAGGTGTGGAAACTGAAACCCAAAAGGTTACACGTGTTGCCCAACGTCACACTGCAAGTGGGTTGCAGAGTCAAGACGAGGGCTCAAGGCTGCTGACTCCCGTCCCCACGACCTCCCAGCGCCCTGCCAGGGGCCTGCAGGGCCTTTCCTCTGGGTGAAAAAGTGGAGCCTTTTTAGGGGAATTAATCAAAGGGATGGCGAAGGAAGGGATAGTGAAACCGAGGAGAGAGGCTGCCCCCTTCTCATGCCTGTCCCCTGCAGGGAGAAGTTCTTCAAGCCCCCAAAGTCGAGGGAGAATCAACTCATCCAAGCTTCTCTTTTTCACATGCTGGAAGCTGAGGCACAGGAGGGGAATGGGCTTGGCTAAGGTCACACAGGGGGTGAGTGGCACATAGGGTTTCTTAAGCCCCTGCGCCTTGGGCAGTGGACAGGATGCATTCCTTGGGCAGAACACAGATGCCATCTTGCTTTCCAAACAAAACAGCTGGCACTCAGCTTTTAAATTTTTTAATTTTGTGTCCTTTTAAACACTTTCGTCAGCCATCCCCAGGGCTATAAAAATAGCGCCTCACAGACGCAGGCAGGGCTAAGCCAGCAGCAGCCTGAATGTTCAGCCGAAGGGCGCATAGCTCACAGCAAAGCCTGAGGAATTAACCAGTGGCCCTGAGCAGGGATGGCCGCGTCACCCCCACTTCCTGTGGCTCCTCCAACGCCCGGGAAGCAGGGGAAGGGAGCCCCTGCTGGAGGGTGAACAGGCTGGGTCTCTGGGTTCCAGGAGGAATGGGTCAGAAGCCCCGCAGTGGTGCAGGGTGAGCCAGTTACCTTGGGTTTGACTCTTCCAGGAAGCCCTCCTAGTTTTCAAGAAGGTGCTTCACCTCCCAGGAGAGTTGTAGAGACCATCTTTCTCTTTCTCTCTGTCTGGCTCCTTTAAATATCCCCCTTTGCCTTCTGGAAGCCCCAGCCAGGAGGCTGCCCACCCTGCCGAGAGTTCAGGGGTGCAGCAGGGACACAGGTCCCCAGGCCTCACCTAACGCTGGCTTCTGTCTCTCTGTGAGATCAGTGGATTGACTCGCACATCTACTTTCTCCATTCTACAGATTCTCACCGGGCGCCGACCAGTCCCTGTGCCAAGTGCAGATGATGCTGAGAAAGGCAGGCTATGACCTTGCAGACACCACAGTCACCCCGGGCAACGGGGTGCTCGTGGGTCACTGCAACAGCGGGCTGGTGGCCACAGATGCCAGCACAAGTTGAGGCCGCTGGGCGGGGTGGAGGCTCTGCCCACCTCTGCCTCCTCCTCACCTGCTCCTCGTCCCTGTCTACACTCGTCCGTTGCACTCGCAGCCACATGGGCCTTATTTCAGCCCTCCGAGGACATCTGCCTCCTACCCTGGGGTCCTCACACACTACCCCTTTCCTATGACCCCTGCCGCCTCCTCTCCTAGCTAATTCCTGCTCCTCCTCCTTGTTCCAGTTTAAAGGCCCCTCCCTCCCTTCTCCTCCCCGCCTCTTTCCCTCTATCCCGGGATTCACAGGGCGGTGGCTACTCGGTGAGGTCTCCACCACCAGGTACCTGACCTTCAGCTTCGTGGGCCCAGAAATTGTTTTCTGGAGGCCCCAGTGGGGAAGGGGTTCAGGGAGCTGGAACCAGGAAACCAGTGTATCCACAAGGAGAGCTGAGGGCCCCCAGCCAGCTGGAATGCTCAGGTGGGAGGGCCCTGCTGGCCTAGGGTGCCCAGGGTCTCGAGAGGTGGCCTGGCCAACTCAGAACCGCACAAGGGAGAGAACGGGGGTCCTCATGGCCTCCGGCCACCTTCTGTGCTTGCATGGCCTGTGCTCAAGAAGACAGGGACACAGCCTGCCCTCCAGCACAGCCTTGCAACTAGAATGGGTCCAGCCCACCGACAAGCCCATCTCTGCCTTCTGCCCTGAGATCAGCTGGAACCTGAGGTGAGCCGGGCTTCGAGGGGGCACCGAGAGGCCTGGCCCAGCTGTGGATGTGGATGCAGCCCAGCACCCAGGCTCCCTGCAGGGGCGTCGCTGCAGAAGGAGGGTGCATGGCCCGTGGGGTTCTGACTGGGGCAGAGCCCTCCCAGTTGACCAGTCTCTGTCCTGGGGGGACGGGAGCCATCCTATCAGCCCTGAGGCTGAGTCATCATCTGGGGAAGGGCTTGTGGAATGGCCGCTGGCCAGGTGTTTGTGGCACGTGGGCTCACGGGCTCTTGGACACCCTCACCCACCTCTGCTCACTGCCTGGGGGCTCGATGCAGGTGGGGATTGTACTCGGTGCCTGGGTGCACCCCTCTGCCCCCACCAGTCCCGTGGTGATAGACGCCATCTCACCATGAAACACGTATGCGTTCCAGTCGATGAATGACGTCTGAGCAAAATCGACGCCTCTCAGCCGTCCATCACCTCCAGAGTCCTTCGCAGTCAGCTTCAGTCTGTCCACTCACCAGGCTCAGCAGGCCCTGGGGTCACAGCGTGGGGATGCAGGGTCTGACGACTGCCCTCCAGCTCAGGACCTCACTCTGACCTCGTCCCCGAAAGAGGCGCTGCTCCCAAGAACCCCTGTCTCTCCTCCAGCTGTCTGCTCTGGAGCCTGAGTCCTAAGCCCTGACCTTCTTTCCTCAAAGCCAGCGGTTTTTCTACTGACCCCAGGAGCCCAAGCATCTGTCTTAACCCCTGAGGAGACAGACTGTCTATTTCAAACCCTCACTCCACCACTTACTAGCTGTGTGGTCTTGGGCAAGTCACTGAACCTTTCTGAGCCTCCATTTCCACATCTACAAAATGGGGACGATATTAGCACCTGCCTCATGGGCTTGCTGTGAGGAACAAATGAGATAATAAGAGACCAGCAGCAGACAGTGGGTGTACCACCCCCACCCTCACAACCTGTGGCCCACGTGCCAGCCTGAGGCTGGTGCTCGTCACCCGCTGGGACCCACGCTGCAGGGACACTGAGCAGAGGCGTGTCAGAGAGAAGAGGCAGGTGCAGGTGGAGCATATTTGAGCAAGGGACAATGTGATGGGAGGCCCAAGGGGTCACGCAGGTGCGGGTTGTGGGTCTGGAACTGAGCAGAGCAGGTGGGCCTGCAGCAAAGATGCAGGTGCAGCAAGGTGGGGTCGGGGTGCGGACAGGGACGTGCCGAATGCAGAGAGCAAGGGCCGTGCACATCCGCTCTGCCGTGGGAACCAGGCTGGCGGCTCCTCAACCAGTTCCACGTAGATCTACCACGTGACCCCGAGTTCCACACCTCGGTGTAAACCTAAGAGAAGTGAAAGCAGGTGTTCCCACAAGAACGCGTCCACGGAGGTTCATGGCAGCCCTGTTCACAATAGCCGGAAGGTGGAAGCAGCCCAGGGATCCTCAACAGATGACTGGGTCACCATTAAAATGGGGCATATCCACACCATGGAGTGTTATTTGGCCATGAAAAGGAATGGGGTTGTGACACATGCTACAGCATGGATCAATCTTGAAAATGTTTATGCTAAGTGAAGGGAGACAGACACAGAAAGCCACTGTCTGATTGTGTTCGTATGAAATGTCCAGAACAGGCAAATCCAGAGATGGGAAGCAGATGGGTGGTTTCCAGTGGCTGGGGGAGGGGGAAGGGAGAGTGACGGCTATTGGTTTTGGGGTGATGACGAAGTCCTGGAACCAGATAGCGGTGCTGGTCACACAACGTTGTACTTAGTGCTACTGGATTATACATTTTTAAATGGTTAAAATGGTAAAATTTATGTTATGTGTATTTTACCACAAATTTTTTAAAAAATCAACCAAAGCCACACCATCTGGCCACAGGCTAAAGTGTTCTTCCAGTCCCTTTGTCGCCTCGCAGGCTCCTGCGGGGGACTGGGGACAGTCTGCCTTCAGCCCAGGGAGTCACCCTGTGGGCAGAGAGGCTGGACCATCTTCAGATAGTGTCGGCCACTCCCTGGCTCTGGCCATCTGTCACCAACCAGCTGTAGGACCATACAGCCGGTGACTTGGGCAACCTCTCTGGGCTTCAGAGTCCTTATTTGTAAAATGACAGTGTTGGACTAGAGATGGTTTCAGGAGAGTCTGTCTCTTCTTGCTCCGAGAGCCTGAGTGGAACCAGACGTCCCGTCCTGACTCGAGGGAGCGTCAGAACGCCCAGCGCAGTCCACCCCAGGGCCCCTGGGCTGCGGAAGCCAGTAGCCTCCCCCATGCCAGGCTCTCTGAGTCCCTCGTTCCAGCTCTGAAAAGGATCCCAACACGTGAGTCAGGGATTCTTAACACTTTACGGATCAGAGACTTCTCTGAGAATTGGATAACACCAAGAGACGCTCTCGCTAGAAGGGCGCCCAGAGCAGGGTGACTTCCATGCTCTGCATGGCTCAGAGACTGAGAGCAGTCTGGGCGCCAGACGGGCCAGGTCCAAACCCCACTCGCTGTGATGCGCACACCTGCGCACATCTCAGGTTTCCTATCTGCGAGACAGACAGCTGATAGCACCCACTTCAAGGATTAAATGAGACAATTCCTACAAACCATTTGGGGCATGCCTGGCGCTCAAGAAATGTTGGCAAGCCCAGATTCGCCTGCTCTGTGCCTCCCTTACACTTTGAGACTCTCTCTTCCCAGCCCTCACCTCCTCAGGGGAAAGAGGCCTCCCTTTGTCATCTTGTCCTCTCCTCCCAGCCTTGTTGTCCTGCCTTCCCGACGTCACCTCTCACAGCTGTTCTTCTCTTCCCGTTCCCACTGTCAGGGAAGCACTGGCTTTTACGCTTGATCTTGTAATCCGAGAACTTTGCTGAATTCTGCCATTACTTCTTTCTCCCTTTCTGAAGGAGATGATCATATTGTCTACAAAATAACAAGTTTTATCTCTTCTTTTTCAACATTTCCATTTGATGACCAGTCCATGTATATTTGAAAATAACGTAATTTCTTTTTTGAACTATATATATACATAAGTTTATATACATATACATATATATATGATCCTTATTTTTGCCTCTTTGATCTGTCAATTTCTAAGGAAAATACATTAAAGTCTCCCACTATAGGGGCCAGCCAGGTGGAGTAGTGGGTTAAGTTTGCAGGCTCCACTTCAGCAGCCCGGGATTCACAGGTTCGGTTCCTGGGCACAGACATACGCACTGCTCATCAAGCCACGCTGGGGCAGCATCCCACATACAAAATAGAGGAAGATTAGCAGCAGGTGTTAGCTCAGATCTTCCTCACCAAAACCAAAACAAAATAAAGTCTCCCACTGTAACTGTGAAATTGTCCATTTCTCTTTATAGTTTTCTGGGTTTATTTATTTATTTTTTAAATTTTTTTAAAGATTGGCACCTGAGCTAACAACTGTTGCCAATTTTCTTTTTTTTTTTCTGCTTTTTCTCCCCAAATCCCCCAAGTACATAGTCGTATATTTTAGTTGTGGGTCCTTCTAGTTGTGGCACGTGGGACGCTGCCTCAACGTGGCCTGAGGAGCGGTGCCATGTCCGCACCCAGGATTCAGACTGGGGAAACCCTGGGTTGCCGAAGCAGAGCGCACAAACTTAACCACTTGGCCACAGGGCCGGCCCATTTCAGTTTTTGTTTCAAACATTTTGAAAGTATGTTGTTAGGGTCAGAAAATTGCATAACTTTCACTTTGCTGGTAGCTTGTCTCTTTTAGCAACATAAACACAGGAACTTTGTCTTTTGTTCTTGTTTTTTCTTTGAATTCTGTTTTATCTGATACTGACATACACTCACCACTGTCCTTTCATTAGGATTTACTTCACGTCCTTTTTCCTACTCTCCTATTTAGAACCCTCCTGGGACCATTTATACATGTCTCTTAAAGACACAAGTTTATTTCTTGTCTTTGGAAATTTTCTCCTGAATAGATGAATTTAACCCATTCACATTTACTACAATTATTGAAATGTTTGAACTTCTTCCTGATATATTACTTTTCTCTTCTATCTCCTATGCTTTGATTTTCTTCTCTTTCCTAGGAAGAGAAGTTGAACTTGTTGGATTTTCTTCATTTTAGTTTTTCCTTCTAATAGTTTACAGTAGTTAATATTATACACTTCACTTCTATTTTTACGGAGATTTCCCATAACATCTTCACACACACACTCGATCTTATTCTAGCAAAGCTAGAACTATCCATAGTCTATGTCCACCCTCCAAGACAAGACCTTTCGCACACTTCTACCCTCCTCTGTTCCACAAACTCCTTAACTCTTTTGTTGATAATACTATGATTTTAGTTCCAGATCGTTATTAATTCTTTAAACAATCAACACTTACTTAGATTTAATAAGTTTTATTGGTTCTTGCCTCACCTTCGTCTCTTGTATCCCATTCCTTGGACTGATTTTTCTTCTTACTAGAGCATATCAGTTAGTAATATTTACAAAAAGGAACTATTTTCAATGCTAAACATTTTGAGACATCACATGTCTTCAAGATGTGCTTTTATTCTTACATTTGACTGGGTACAGAACTCTGGACTTGAAATTATTTTCCCTTAGAATTTGAAGATAATCGCTTCATTTTCTTCTTGCTTCCAGTGCTCTGTTTTTTTCTGGAAATATTTATAATTTTTTATCTCCAGTGTTCTAAAATTTCAACACTCTGTCCACTAGTGGATCTCTTTCATTCATCCTGTCACTGGTGGCCTCTTCTTTTTTTTAAGGTTATCTTGTTCCTTTATTTATTTTTATTGAGGTAACATTGATTTATACTATGACATAAGTTTCAGGTGCACATCATTATACTTTGATAGCTGTGTAGACCACATCTTGTTCACCACCCAAAGACTAATTACCATCCATCATTGTGCACATGACCCCTTCTGCCCCCCTCCCTCCTCCCTTCCCCTCTGGTAACCACCAATCTAGTCTCTGTATCTATGCATTTATTTGTTGTTTTTATCTTCCACTTATGAGCAACATCATACAGTATTTGACATTCTCCACCTGACTTATTTCACTCAGCAAAATAAAATACTCTCAAGGTCCATCCACGCTATCGCAAATGACAAGGTTTCGTCTTTTTATGGATGAGTAGTATTCCACTGTATATACATACCACATTTTTTTTTTTCTCCCCAAAGCCCCAGCACATAGTTGTATGTTCTAGTTGTAAGTCCTTCCGGTTCTTCTATGTGAGCCACCACCACTGCATGGCTACTGACAGACAGGTGGTGTGTTTGTGTGCCCAGGAACCAAACCCAGGCCACTGGAGCAGAGCATGCTGAACTGTAACCACTAGGCAATCAGGGCTGGCTCCATACCACCTCTTCTATCCATTCACCCACTGACATGCACTTAGGTTGCTTCCAAGTATTGACTATTGTGAATAATGCTGCGATGAACATAGGGTGCAAATATCTTTTTGACTTAGTGTTTTCATACTCTTTGGATAAATATCCAGTAGTAGGATAGCTGGGTCATATGATATTTCTATTCTTAATTTTTTGAGGAATCTCCATACTGTTTTCCATAGTGGCTGCACCAGTTTACATTCCCACCAGCAGCGTATGAGGGTTCCCTTTTCCCCACATCCTCTCCAACACTTATTTCTTATCTTTTTAATGATAGCCATTTTGACAGGTGTGAGGTGATATCTCATTGTAGTTTTGATTGGCATTTCCCTAATCATTAGTGATGGTGAACATCTTTTCATGTGCCTATCGACCATCTGTATATTTTCTTGGGAAAAATGTCTATTCAGATTCCTTGCCCATTTTTTAATTGGGTTGTTTTTCTTTTTGTTGTTGAGTTGTATGAGTTCTTACATATTTTGGATATTAACCCCTCATCAGATATAAGATTTGCAAATATCTTCTCCCTGGTAGGTTGTCTTTTTGTCTTGTCGATAGTTTCCTTTGCTTTGCAGAAGCTTTTTAGTTCGATGTAGTCCATCTGTATATTTTTCCTTTTGTTTTGCTTGCCTGGGGACACATGGCATTCAAAAAGATACTGCTAAGACTGATGTTGAAGAGTGTACTGCCTATGTTTTCGTCTAGAAATTTTATGGTTTCAGGTCTTACATTCAAGTCTTTTATCCATTTTGAGTTAATTTTTGTGTATTGTATAAGATAATGGTCTACTTTCCTTCTTTTCTTCTTCTTCCTTTTTTTTTCTTTTTTTTTGGTGAGGAAGATTGGCCCTGAGCTAACATCTGTGTCAATGTTCCTCTATTTTGTATGTAGGATGCCTCCATAGCATGGCTTGATGAGGGGAGTGTAGGTCTGTGCCTGGGATCCAAACCCATGAACCCTGGCCTGCTGAAGTGGAGAGTGCGAATTTAACCACTATGCCACCGGGCCGGCCTGTCTACTTTCCTTCTTTTGCATGTGGCTGTCCCGTTTTCCCAACACCATTTATTGAAGAGACTTTCTTTTCTCCATTGTATGTTCTTGGCTCACTTGTCGAAAATTAGCTGTCTGTAGATGTGGGTTTATTTCTGGGCTCTTGGTTCTGTTCCATTGATCTGTGTGTCTGTTTCTGTGCCAGTACCATGCTGTTTTGACTACTACTGGCAGCCTCTTCTAATCATATTTCTGGGACATTTTCAGACCCAGGTCTGGGAAATCTCTTTTTCTGTATTCTTGTCTCCTTTTGCACTAGGAAATGAAGCTTGACCCTATCCTCTGTATCTCCTTTTATTTTGTGCTTTCCACCTCTTTGTCCTTCTGTGCTGCATTCTAGAAGTCCTTGGATCAATATTCCATTCACTTATTTACTCCTCGGCTATGTTCATTCTGCTATTCATCCCTTTTTTCAGCGACCAGATTTGAATTTTCCGAATTCCCCAGCCGCTTTTTGAGGATTCAATATTCTATGACATCTAAGGATATAGATGACCCCTGTTCTGAAATCTCGTTCTGGTTACATTAACTTCCTTTCCTTGGGTGTCAATTTTCTCGTTGAGGAGTCTCACGCCTATCCTTCATGGGGCTCATCTTTGCACCTGAGGTTCACTTTAGCTGCAGATGTCAAATCTGTTCCCCACAGCCCGCTCCACTCGCTGTGGGGAGGGTAAGGCACCACGAGACAATCCTAATGTTCTGTGCTTGGGTCTCTCCACTCTCCCCGGGTATCACCAGTTTTCCGGGACACTGTCTCTTCAACCCTCGCATCCACACTTACTCTCCCCACTCCCCCAAAACACACATAGCTGTGTCCCCTGCTTGGCCTAGGGGCGGTGTGCCGTGTGGCGGAGGAGGGTAGAGAGAGTGTTCAACTCACCTGGCAGCTCCTACTGAGGTACCCTAAACAATCATCCTGCCAGGGGCCCAAGGTCCTCTTGAGTCCCCATACCCACCCCTCCAGGGCCTCTGGCCCCTCCCATTTTGCAGGAGCCACCCCCTCACACAGCTCTCTCCTTCGGTCTCACCCAGCTGCCTTCCACCTTTAAGGCATTTGGCACGGTTTCTGGTTCACCAACAGCACGGTTCTTGTTTTCCGCTGTGGTTGGGCTTTGGGACTGTGGGGGAGGCGTCGTGTGAGTCAGCCCCCACGTGACCCGCCTCCGCTGCTGCGCTCTCTGGGCTTCGCTCCTGATGCCTCGAGGGGATTGAGCTCCGCTCTGCGCTCTGCGGGGCAGCGTTGGATGGCGGGAAGGGCACGGCCTTTGGCGACGAACTGAACCCGGACTCCACCTGCTCAGCTGCAATTTCACAAAATTAAACGAGGCTACTCTCCCTTACCTCGTGGTCACGTGGGAAGATGAAAGTGTCTGGCGCATGCTCAGTAACCGTGGGCCCTCCCGGGCCCCCGACGCTCCATCCACTGCACAGGAACGGCCCCCGAGCCAGGCTGGAAGCTCGCGGTGCAGGCGGCGAGGCCGGGAGGTCGGAGGGAGGCGCGCCGGGCTGGGCGGTCTGCGAGGGCTGTCTGGGGCAGGCAGCAGGGCGAACCACGTGCAGAGGAAAGGGGGCTGGGGCACGGCGGCGTGAGAGCACAGGGCTGTCCCTGGAGCCCGAACTGCCCCCACAGCACTCTGCTCTCCCAGGGGAGGATTAGGGCTGATGTGACCCTGCTCGACCATCGTGGCTGAGGTGCCCTCTGCTCACAGGCCAGGCCCTGCCCACAGCAGTTTCCACAATGTACGGGGGTCAGAAGAGATGCTGACGGTTGGGAACACCAGCGTGGGGCCAGAACAGGGAGCAGGTCTGGTCCAGGAGGCTGCCTGTCCGCCCCGGCCCGGCCCGGGCCTGTGGCGCCACCGTGTGGCCGTCCCTGGGAGCTGCAGCCCCTCCCCGTGGCCGGCGTCGCCTGACCTGTCCCTTCACAGGAGGGCGGGAGGGAGACCCAGGCAAGGACACTGCGGCTTCCGGGCTCGGCTCCTCAGCCCCCTTCTCTGCCAGCTTCTCGACCTGAAATACCCTCGTCATTTCTGGTCTCCTTCAGGCCTCAGCCTGTGGGTCCAAGCCAGCTTTGCCAAATCTAGTTAAGGATTTTTAAAAATTTATTCCAAATTTCCAACAAGGCCAAGGTATTTGCTGGACGGGTGACTTGGTTCTCACTACTACGTATTTCTATCTGTAAGCGTCATTTCGTCCCGGCGCGGCCCGTCTTTGGAGGGCTGCTGCCTTGCGGCTCGGCCAGCCTCTCCCTCCCCGAGGCCCGGCCCCCAGGCCTGGGCAGCTCTGGAAAAGTCCTGCAGGCGCAGCCGCTGACGCAGAGGGGCCGGCGGTCCCGCGGGCTGCGCGGGCCTGGGGAGACGGCAGCCCGACGTGCCGCCCAGGGGGGACGCAGCGGAGGAGCTGCAAGGAGCCCAGGGCGAATGCGGGGTCCCCAAGGGCCCTCCCTAAGTAAGGAGTCCCCACTTTGCCCTCAGTGCGACGGGGAGCCAGGGACGGCTCGGCGCAGGCCAAGGCCGGCCTGGGACCTACACCAACGCCTGGCCCGGAGGCAGCGTGTTTCCCTCTCAGGCCCCTGAAGGTGCAGAAGGCAGCAGGTGTTTGAGATTTGTGGCTGGAAACAAGGTTTCCTGCAGGCCAGGCAGACGGGACAGGGTCCTCAGCCTCGCGGACACGCAGGGCCCGCTCTGTCCACTGCAGCCCACGAGCAAGGGGCAAGAGCTGGTCCAGGAGGGCCGGCGGGGGCTTCGGGAATGTGGCCCTTCCACCTTCTTTCCCTGCAGTTGCCTGTGCACTCACAAATCACTAGCATCCCCCAGCCCGCTCGCTCCCACACGCACACACACACACACTCCCCAGTCCATTTCAAGTGGGCTGTGCTGCCACCCGGTGGCCAAACCAGGACAAGCACCCCTGGTTCCCGCAGTGGGGCTCCGGCCACTGAGCCACCACCTTGTCCCACAGAGCAAGTCAGTTTCCTCCCCGAGCAGCAACGTTCTGGAATAAATGTCCCTATTTCCTGCAACCCTTTCTCATGGAAACCCAACTCTGGAAACGGGCTGAGAGAGAAGTGGCTTTGCTGAGCTCACACAGCCGGCAGGCGGCCAGGCAGCCCCCTCTCCAGGCTGTTCCCAGCCCCTCCCACTGCCACGCAGCCTTCTGGCTCTTCCCTGCAGGCTCTGGGAGCTGAGTCTAGACCCCAGCCCTGCTGGCTGGGTGGCCTCAGGGTTGTCAATGAACCTCTCTGAGCCCTGGCTTCCTGGGGACAACGAAATGTGTGTGTGTGTGTATATATATGCGCTAAAACTCAAATGTGCAGATAAGTGTTCACTATTAACTATATAACTGATCATTCTTTCTTTTTTTTCAATTGCCAATTACAACTATCTCAGTTTCTTTCCATTTAAATGGTCTTCTCTGGTCTCTAACTCAGGCTCTTTTGAGAAGCTCTTAGCTCAAGACTCACTCCCTGAAGGGGCTCATATCCTCTCTTCAGAGGGTCTCCCTCGTTTTTGTCCCCGGCAAAGGGACATCTAAGCCAGGACCCGGCTTCTGCATGGACACTGGCCATGTCACCCAGTGTTGGGCGGGGGCCTCTGCCCCCCCTGCCCCCACGGCCAGCCCCTGTGCAGGCATAGCAAGGCCTGCTCTCGGCCCAGGCAGACTGCTCAGCCCTGCAGCCCTGGGGTCACTCTGCCCCTCCTTGGTGGTCCCCTATTGAGTGCCCAGCCAGCGTGCTCATCCATCCTCGACACCCCCTCCTCCCCCAGAGGCATGCAGGGACTCCTGGAGCCTCGTGTCAGAGGGAGAGGAGGGGTCTTGGGGACCTACCTCATCTGCTCAACGGCTCCACTTTGGATGGGATGGGGCACCACCTCCCAGGGACCTGGCTTATCTTCACTTGAGCTGTGGCTGTGGCCTCTGGGCCCAGTACCAGCAGGCCACTTTCTCTGGGGCCTCACCAGGCCGTCCCTCACCTCCCCCCACCACGGGCTCCCTGTCCTGAACACCTGCCCTGCCTTTCCTTGGGGCTGCTGGACTCTGGCTTCACCTGGAAGGCAGGTGTGCAGGGGAGGACACTGGCAAGTCGGGGGCAACAGGGGTGTTAGGGAGCATCTTCATCTCCATCACATACGTCTCTCTGCCTGGCCCGCAGGGCAATCAGGAGCTCCTCTCCTCCTCACACCCCTTCCTCGGGCTTGTCACCTAGGGCCGTAGCCTGCCCTGCCTGCTTCTAGGAACTGCGCAGCCCCGGCCTGATCCTTTCCCACCTGTGCCCGGTCTCTACTGCAGGTGAGGGTCTGAATACCCGCCTTCAGAGGGAGGCCTAGCCCAAGCCGACTCCGCTCTACCCATGGACACCTGAGCCCCCAGGGAACTGCAGGTCGGACGACAGGGCTGTGCACAGGCCGCCAGCAGAAGCCCCGAACGTGGCTGCCTGCACTCCATCCTGGTGGCACCACTGACCTGGCTCACCCTCCATGGGGACAGCTGACCCTGCTGAGCCCACAGCCCCAAGGGTTAAGTGGTCACCAGGCCATGTTAAGTGCTCATCAACATCCAGAACACAGGAAGTGCTGAGGAAATGGCTGTCACTGTGGTTGTGACATGGAATGGGTCCCCGCAGGGAAAGTGTGACCCAGAAAGTGAAGAAACCACACAGGCTCCCTGGCCGAGGCGTCTGCTGGCCCGAGGACGCCATGCCGCCCAGGCCCAGGCCCAGGCCCAGAGTCCTGAGCATCCTCAAAGGGGTAAATCTCCACTCTGGGCAAGAGCTGAGGCGTTTCCAGGCCAGCCACTGGAGATGGCAAGGAACCGTGCTGATGCGTCACCCGGCTGGGGGCAGGACAGGCCCGGCTCTCCTCTCCAGAGGCGGACTTCCTTTTCTGCGGCTCATTAAATGGTTCCAAAGCAAAACATACACTTCTCAAGCTTTGAAGAAAATCACCTTCATGTCAAGTGGGTGTGTCCTGTTTCACAAAAAGAAAATCATGAAGCCTTGTGCTCCTGGCTGCGTCCTCAGCTGTTTCGGGGGTAGGTGCCAGTCCCCGCGCCCGGGGGCCACCTCCCACCTCCCTGCCTCTTCTCCAGGCCCCAGTCCTGCTGTCTTCTTCCCTCCCACCCTCTTCGGCAGCCCCTCCTGCCCCAGGGCCTCTGCACGGCCTTGGTCTTCCCTCGGCAGGGCTCCCCCTCTTCTACTCAGACCTCAGTCGAGATGCCTGCTGCCCAGGCCCCGCCGCACCGCTCCCCCGGCGCGCTGCACTCCGCAGGGACAGCGGCTCTGTCAGGTGGGCAACCCTCTGCAGCACTGACCGCAGCCCCTGTGCCACTGCAACTGCTCCTTCTCCTGTAAACTAACGAGGCAGCTGAAGCGCCGCTGCCTCGGGCGGGCTCCCGGCTGGGCAGAGAGCACCGTCACCTGCAGCTCTGAGTCCCCAGCCGGCCTCGGAGACTCACACAGCGGCGGCTGGAAAGGAAAGGTTTCAGAGGCAGCGCCTCCTGAGGACGCAGCAGCTGTTAGGAGCGGACCTGGCGGCACGGCGCGGGGCGGGCAGCAGGGCTCGGCAGAGGCCAGGGAGGGCCCATCCCTGAGTGGGCTCTGTGCCCTGGCCTCCCGCCCCACCCAAGGCCCTGCACTGCACCAGGTGCCGGGAGCATGGGGGCAACGGCCACAGGTGACCAGCCGTGTCCCTGTAGCAGAGGGGCTGTGCACCAGATGTGGGGCCCCATGGCTGACCTCAGGGGGACGGGCCATCCAGCAGTGCCAGCACCACTGTCCGGCAAGACCGCCATGAGGATGGGACCACAGGATACCGGACGCCCCTCACCACTGACACCCCTGCAGGAAACCCACACCCCCGTGCTTGGGGCTCTCCCTGGACAGGAGGAGGAGGGAGAAACCAGATGTGGCTGAGAAAAACCTGACGGGACTAATTTCTGTCATCAGGAAAACAAGGCCCCATGACAGAAATGAACTAAGAGCTTTCCAGCTGCCCCACTTTGCCATCTGCGGTGACTGAGGCCAGGGCTGGACAAGCCTACTGCACGGCTGTGGCCTCAGGGCCAGCACACACCCCGGCCGGGGCAGGTGCTCCTCCCACCCCAGGAAGGCCAAGTCCAAGGGAAGACGCCACTCCCATCAGGCCAGACGCTGCAGTGCCCCGGACAGTCGCGAGCAGGGTCCCAGTAAATCTAGACCTCACACCTCTGAGCAGGAGGAGCCCTGTGAAGAGTGGGCGTGCAGGACCAGACGGCCAGGCCCCCACTGCCAACTGGGAAGAGGGCAGTGACCGAGCCCGGGAAGAAGGGAAGCACTGTGCCGCACATGTGACATGGCCTCAGGCCCTCAGGCAGCGGCTGTGTCCTCTGTGTCCTCGTGTGAGCACCGCAGAGGGTCCTGGGGAGACGCTGGGGAGCTGGCGCTCCAGGGTCTGTCTTTGTTCTGGGGCCGCAGGCTGGGACTCCTCTGGACACTGCCCTGCTGGGGCCAGGCGGCCTCTGGGTCATGTGACACAACCCCAAATACCCTCCCCATCAGGATGACCTGCAGAGCCGGCACCCAAGGGATGGAGCCAGCCAAGGGGAGGGGCAAGCAGAGGACTGCCTTTGGCCAGGCTGGGGCCGTCCTGCCTCATCTGGGCTCCTGAGGCCCCAGAGCCAGAAAGCCAAGAAGCTCCCCAGCCCTGAGCCTCGGGCACCTCTCCCTCATCTTCCCTCCCACCTGACCCCACCCCCGAGGCAGCCCGAGGGTGCCTGTCACAGAAGGACCCCGAGATAGGACCATCAGGGGTCCCCTGCAAGGGCAGCAGGAGAGAAGTGGGAGAGTGCAGGCCCTGAGGCCCCAGGCCTCGGAGGAAGAAGTGTGGGAGGGGGCTGCTCGAGGTGCCGCCCCCAGCAGGTCGGAAGGGGAGAGGTTGAGTCTCTAATGCAGCCTGCCCCTCCACACGTGGCTCCTGGGACCTCACAGGGACTGGCCCTGAAGAGGAGCAGAGGGTGGGCCCGGGGGCTCGGAGTGGGAAGGAGGCACTTGAGGGGACGGTACTGCTAAACTTGCAGGGTGTGGGGGGTCGGACCAAGGGGACCACCATGGCCGCCAGTTCCACCACCAGCAAGACTCTGTCCTCCGAGGTCCCTGTGCGGCACCCACGGGGAAGTGGCACCCTCAGCCCTTGTCGTCAGTGAGGGGACGGCCAGGCACTTACGGGATGTGCAGCTGGGTGCCTGGGGGTCAGACACTGGAGGGCCTTGGGGCAAGGGTCAGAGGAGCTCACAGCCTCAGGCAACATGTGAACAGCCTTTATTTTTTCATGCCTTCAACAAACATTCAAGCCAGCTGACCCTCTGCTGGGCCCTGAGCGGGGCCCCAGGGACACAGCACAAGAAACCCCTGAGCTGGTCAAAGGCAGGGCCTCCTGTGTGTCCCCAACACAGAGCCCGGCGTGCCCTAAACTCGGAGTGTGTTTGCTGAGTCCATGGCGGGTCACTGCGGGACACGGGACTGGGGGGCAGGGAGTGAGGGGTCACCGCCCCCTGCTCCTGCTTGTCACCCGCAGCCAGGAACACCCCAGCCATCTCACCCGGGCACCCCTTGCTGATGGGTCACGGGGCCTGGGAAGAGGGGACTTCCCTGAGGGGGGAGGACCACTGGCCCTCTGAATAATGTCCTCGGCTCCTGTCCGTCTGGAGGCCCTGCCCCAGGCAGCCTGGCCTGCACTGCCTGGCTGCACGCTTCCTGCCCAGGCCTGTGGGCCAGCCCTGCCCGAGATCAGTTAAGGCCTGGCAGGGCTGGGCAAGGGAAGAGCCATGCAGTGGGCCAGCGGGTGGCTGCGAGGGAGCCCCCAGGCCCTGAGCTGGGAGCCCTGAGGTCAGGGCCCCGCAGAGGAGCCCGGAGCACAGTCGAGCTCAGCGGGACCGCTTGCTGTCCAGAATGGCCTTCCAGTCGTCCGCCCACGAGAGCAGCCTGCGGCTGGGGGGCTGCAGCCGCACATGCCGGTTGTGGCAGGCCGTGAAGAGGACGTGCTCCCAGCTGGGCTTCGGCTCGGCCCCTGTGGGCGGGAGGCAGTGCTTCAGGCCAGCGTCAGGAGCCCCGGAGCGCGGCCGCCTGGGCCCGACTCCTGAGTGTCCTGGGCAGCAGCTCACCTCCCAGACTTGGTGTCCCCATCAGCAAAGTGGTGACTGCACTAGCCCCTGTCTTGCGGGGGCCACAAGGATTAACGGAGAGGCCCACATGAAGCCCTCGGCAAGGCACACAGCCGTGCTCGGCAGTGACTGCAGCAGTCGGTATGGTCGAGCCTTGCTCAGACCCTGCCCTTCGCCTCCCTGTGCCCAGCCGTCCCGCACCAGCGGGCGCCAGCTTCACAGCCCACCAGCTGTTGACCACGGGCCCACAAGCCCCCTCAAGCTTCAGTCCTGCACATCCACATGTGCACACGGGCACTGACCATGGCAATCCTGCCCCTCAGCGTACAGCCTGGTGCCCCACTCCTCCTGCACAGGCCTCTCTCCTGCTCCCCATCATTGGAGATGGAAGCCGAGCAGGTCTCTGGGCCCCTCAAGGTCATGGCCCTTGCTGGCACTGTGCCCTGACTCCCCTTGGGAAACTGCGTGGTTTGGGAGGTCAGGGGTGGGCACACCCCTGGATTCTACCTCTCAACACAGTGCCCTGTTTCCCAAGCCAGCTCTAAAAGCCATTAGGGAAGAAATATTCCATATTTCCCCACTGAGGTGTCCAAAAGAATAGGATTTAACCCTGAAACCATGATATCTACCAGGAGGAGAAAGCTTGCCTGAGTACAAAGGCAAAACAGAGCAGAGCAGAGGCAGGAGCGAAAGAAACTGAATTTTCACTGATATTGTTTGAACTCCTAGATTCAGCCGTGCCTGAAGCCCTCCTGTCCCACCTTTTCAGTTAGGAGCACAGTAAATTTCCCCTCTCTTTTTTAAGCCAGTTCAAGGCTTGTTTGTCTGCTTCTTTTTTGGGAGGGGCGTCCACAAGCAGAGGGAGCAAATACAGCCCACAAACTACCTTCAACCGGAAAGAACAGACTTTGCTTTTCTGTTTTATATATTAGGTTCAGCTCAAATAGCTTTTAGAAAACAAAGGTTTCTGCAGCTAAAAACAAATATGTGGAAGCTAGAGTTGGGCCCTCATTTAACATGAGGAAGGTGAGGCTTCCAGGTGTTAAGTGACTCACCCAAGGCCACCTGGAGAGTTACCCCCAACTGGGACCTGCTTCTCCCAACTCCCAGCGGTGCCCCTTCCAAGGCCAGATGCTGAGAAGAACTCTGTCTTCCTGACAGGGAGGAGACGCAGTGGCAGGCTCAGGCTGGATGCCTCATACACAGCTGGTGATTAAGTGGGGGCCACTCAAGAGCGGGGTGAGGCTGAGCGGCTCACAGCCCTCGGCACTCGCTCCTCACTTGCCTGTGATGTCCGGCCGGTCATCTATGAGAAGGTCGGCAGAGACCACAGTCTTGTCTCTGGTCAGCACAATCTGCTCCAGAAAGTCAGGGCCGAAGTGCTTCTCCACCCAGGCATACTGGAACGGGAACAGGCAGAGGGGAGAAGAAACTGCCGTCAGCCCTGGGCACAGCCAGGCTTCCTCCAGGAAGAAGGGCCGCCATGAGGGGGACGCGATTCACCCGTCGGGGGCCAAGGAAACTGACGCTCAGGGAGACGGCGCGACTCGTTCACGTCCCTGTAGCCAGAAGGCAGCAGAGTCCCGGGTCGAACCCAGAGGGCCCCCAGCTCGAGTCCCGCACAGCAACAGTGGACACAAGGGCCTCCTGTATCCGTCCAACACTCATGTGAGTGCCCCGCGGGCTCCCAATGGGTACGTGCACTCTGCTAGGCTCTAGGGACAAAGGAAAGGGGGGACAGAGCTTAAAGCTGCATGTAGACAAGTTGTTACATGACACTTGGGAAAGTGCCACCAAGAACCAGTGCGCAGGGCCCTTGACCCTGCCGGTCCACCCATATCCTGGGTGAGCCGAGGACTTTCTTCAGGAAGCCACCTGGGAACCGACTCCACCAGGGAGCGGGAGAGCATCTCAGGAAGAGGTCATGTGTGAGGGGCTAAGGCAGAAAGGGGCAGGCAGGTCAGGGGAGCTGACAGAAAGCAAGTGACTAAGGGAGGCACAGGGGCACGGAGGCTGGTCAAGCCACACACAGGGCGCCTCGCCACTGTCGGGCTGTTCCACAGCCTCCCCTTTCCCTGGGGAAAGTAGCCAGGGGGCGCCCTCCCACAGCAGGGGCTGATGGCTCCTGGCTGCTCCCTCTCGGCCCCCCTACCTCTCACCATCCCAGTGCAGCCAGGTGGTGGGCAAGAGGCCTGAGCCCAGCCACTGGGCTCTGGGGCAGCAGGCAGCGTGAGGGAGCCACACAAGAACAGGGGCAAGCGGCCGCCCCCTGCCAGGCCTGCGGCAGAGGCTCCAGAGCCAGCGGGCCCACCCTGATGTCCTTCCAACACCTTTCTCAACTCCTGCCTTTTGCACACAAGCACTTCAGCTGACAGAGTTTGTCAGGACTACGGGTTTTAATCAGTGATGGGTTTTAAAGATTTTACTTTATGTTTTTTCCTTTTTTCTCTCAAAGTCCCCCTGTACATAGCTGTTTACTTTTAGTTGTGGGTCCTTCTAGTTGTGGCATGTGGGACGCTGCCTCAACATGGTTTGATGAGCGGTGCCACGTCTGCGCCCAGGATCCGAACCGGTGAAACCCTGGGCCGCCGCAGTGGAGCGCATGAACCCAACCACTGGGCCACGGGGCCAGCCCGCAACAGGTTTAAGTAGTGGAGGGATCTGATGTGTTCCCAAAGCTCGCCCGATCCTGTGTAGAGAACGATTGGGAGCCATAGCCCAGCAGTGTGGCCTCAGGCCCCACAGGGAGCTCCGGGAGGCCTTCTTCGAGGCAGCTGCATGGCCGGCACGTCCCTGCCCTCCGCGGGCCCCCAACTCCCCGTGTGTGAAGTGCGGGCGTGAGACCACGACTGCTACGGATGGCTTCTTTCTGGGGGAAAGGGCACCGTGCTAAGCCCCACAACAGCCCCATGACACCTCCTTAGGAGAGCCAGAGGGCGGCCTGCTGGGGAGGGTGGGGTGGAGGGGGCCCAGCCACGCGCTGTGGGCCATCAGGACCTTCCGGCGGTTCCAGCTGCAGCCTCTCTGTGGTCCCCTCTCTCCCTATGCCCCACTCACAATGACCTTCTTCTGATTTCCTGACTGTGTTATGCTTTGTCCTGCCTCAGCAGCTTCACACAGGCCCTTCCTCTGACTGGAACACTTCCTGTCACTGTTCCTGCACACACATATGCACACACATGCACACACATGCACACACCTCTTCTCCCAGCCGCGCAGCCTCCCCTGACCCTCCCCACTCTAACTGTCCTTCCTGGCAGTGGCCATGGTTGTGGCCAGGTACCTCTCCAGTTACTTGTTTCACATCCATCTGCCCAGCCAGACTGGAAATTCCTTGAGGTCCAAGACCACGCCTCAGTGAAGACTTGGTGAACAAGCAAACAAACATATGAAAAGAAGGACCGGGTCTGCTTCGGCCAGCCCTGCCCAAGGGAGAAGGGGCTCTGATTCTGAAGACCTCATGGCCAAGGTGGCAGGGCGGCCCCACCGTGACCTGCTGCCCATCAGCTGCCCCTTCGCCTCTCCCTGGCCCAGTTCTGGGCTCCCCAAACATCCTCTCCTGAGTGATCTTACCCAGCAGACAAAGGACCCTGAGCAAATGGCCACGCTGGCCATCTTCTCAGAAAGACCCCATTATGCAAGAGCAGGGCGCCATCTGGTTCACAACACAGCTGAGCGAGGCGCAAGTCCCCACGCCCAGCTGGATCGACAGAGGATGAGCTGGTCACCCACACCAACCACCTGGCGAGGGTGAGGACCTCTCCAGGGACCACAGGAAAAGGGGCACTGCAGGGCCAGGGCCAGGCAGCCTTGGTGTGGGCGCATGTTGCCATGCAAAGGCAGGAACGGCCTGGGGCTGACGCTTCCAGGAAGCCTACACGTGCACTCATCACCCATCGTCTTATTTGAGCCTCACAACAACCCAGGAAGCAGGCAGTGTTCTCCTTGTTCACGCAGGTATTCAACCAACACCGACTGAGCAGCCGCTGTGTGAGGTACTCTTGTGGAATCCACACTCCAGTAATAGGAGGCCCAACACACAAACAAGCAGTTTCAGGTGGAACAAGGGCTCTGAGCAATGAAACGGAGCTGGGACATGGTGGCGAGAAGGCCTCTCTGAGAAGGACGTCTGCAACTAGACCTCATGACAAGGCACGGCCTGGTGTTCCAAGGTCTGGGAGAACGTCCCACACAGAGGGGACAACAAGCACGAACATTCTATAGCAGGAACATGCTTGGTGGCTATGCACGCGGCTGGAGCGCGGGGAGCAGCGGGAGCAGGGGGCAGAGTGAGGCGCTGGGCAGGCCTGGTCCCGTGGCCTCATGGGCTGCAGTAGGGGACACAACTTTGTTCTAAGTCCATGGGAGTCCGTTAGAGTCGGGTTTCACAAACTGTCTGTGGAGAAGGACCATTTGTTTAATTTCCAATTTATCCTGGACTGATACTTCTGTAACATATGAACTCCAACCACGTGCTTGGATGCTGCATCCACATCAAACGGCTGCGAGCATTTCCCATCACTCACACCCAATTTCTGTGTTTCATCTTGGGCCAGCACCTGTCGGCGGACCACAAGTGAAGCGGCACCAAATAACTACAACAAAATAATTTTATTTAGGAAAATGACACAACTGGATTTACAGTTTTAAAGGGTCACAGCATCAGGCGAACAGATTCTGTACAAAGAAACTGAGGCTCAGAGAGATTCAGCGAGTGCGAAGCCCCGATGAACACGGGGTCTGCGCCTCCAGAGCCCTGCCGGCTGCCACCCGGGCCCTCCCCAGCACCGCCGCCTCTCCTGCACAGGCATGGCTGGCTTCTCATGGCTGGACGTCCTCCTCAGCAAGCAGCCTGGGCCACATACAGTGACATGGCTGACGGCGGTACTAGCTCTGCGCTCCTGGCACATAGCCAGTGCTCCTGGCACATAGCCCGTGCTCCGAACATGGCAGCGGGACCAAGGGCTCTGGCGTGGGTCTTGTCCTGCTCTCCTGTGGCCCTGATGCGTCTGAGTTACGGGGCCTCGGACAAGCCATTTAATACTCTAAGACTCAGTATCCTCACAGTGTCATTGGCTCGATTAAAAAAAATCAAATCTGTGCAGAACACTTAGAATACCGCCTGGCATACAGTAAGTACTCAATAAACTATATCACAGCTGAACTTCAGTAACCCAAATAATACATTAAAAAGCTACTAGAACTAATGAGTTTAGCTAAGGAGCAGGATACAAGGTCAATATACAAAAATCACTTGTATGTCCATTCATTTGGATATTGAAATGAAACAAACAATGCCATTTACAATAGTGCCAAAAATATGAAATAGGCTGACAGTACACTTAAAAAGGGTTAAAATGGTAAGTTCTTTGTTACATGTACTTTACCACAATCCCTAAACATTTAAAAAAATAAAGTTAAAAAATATAGGCTCTATGCAAAAAACAATACAAAATTGGGACAAATTTAACAAAATATGTCCAAGACCTGTATACTGAAAACTACAGAACATTGCTGAGAGAAACTTTAAAAGATCTAAATAAATGAAAATGAATAAATGTTCATCAGTCAGAAGATTCAATATTCTCAAACCTCACAGATAGTCAAATTCGAACCAGTTTTCCGTAGAAACTGACAAGCTGACTCTACAATTTATACAGAAATACAAAGATCCAGAATATCCAAGACAATTGTTTAAATGAATAAAAAGTTGGAGAACTCACATTGTTTTCAAGAGTTCCTATAAAACTACAGTAACTGGTATTCGCAAAAGGATAGATATTTAGACCAAAGGAACAGAATATATTTAAGAAACACCCCAAGGTGCCAAGATTCAATGGAGGAAAGATGGGCTTTTCAACAGAGGGACAACTGGAAGTTCACAGGCAAAAAAAAAAACCAAAAAAAACCACAAACAAAAACACAAAAACCTCTATCTTTAACTCCTACCATATATAAAAATCAAACAAAATAGATCATAACCCAAATACAAAATCTAAAACTATAAATGCTGTTCTTCAAAGGACACTTAGAAAATGAAAAGACAGGCCACAGACTGTGAGAAAATGTTTGCAAAACATATCATCTGATAAAGGACTTGTATCTAGCGTATATAAAGAACTCTCACAACTCAACACTAAGAAGATAAACAATCTAATGAAAAATTAGTCCCAAAAAGTGAACACTTCGTCAAAGAAGGCATATGGAGGGCAAGTAAGTACTTAAGAGGTTTCAACACCATTAGTCATTAGAGAAACGCAAATCAAAAACCATAATGAGATATCACTCGACAGCTACTACAACAGGTAAAATTGAAAAGACTTGACAATACTAAGTGCGAATGGAATGTGACGCAACTAGACAGCTCATACACTGCTGGTGGGAATGCGAGATGGGACAGCCACTTTTAAAAACGGTTTGACAGCTGCTTAAAGTTAAACACACACCTACCAGACAATCCAGGTGTCCCACTCTAGGTACCCACCCTAGAGAAACGAAAGCACAAGCCCACCCAAAGACGTGGACATGAATGTTTATAGGAACTGTGTTCACAAAAGCCCAAAGCTGGAAACAACCCAAATGTCTATCGGCTGGCAAAGGCAAAACAAACTGTGGTACAGCTGTTCAGTAGAATACTACTCAGCAATGAAAAGGAATAAACCACAGATACATGCAACAACACGGATAAATCTCAAAAGTATTACATTGAGTGAAAGCCAGACACAAAAGGCTACTTCTATATGATTCTATTTACATGACATTCTGGAAAAGGCAAAACTACAGGGATGGAGAACATCAGTGGTTCACTCATGCCAACAATATCCAGTGACGGGGACAGGGCAGGGAAAGGACTGACTGTAAAGGGACACAAAGTAGCACTATTTTTTTCAATAGACTTTATTTTTTAGAGAAGTTTTAGGTTCACATCAAAATTGAGCAGCAAGTACAGAGGGTTCCCATATACCTCCTGTCCCCAAACATGCACCACCTCCCCAATCACACCCTGCAACAATGTTCTACATTTGTTACATTAAGCGAACCTACATCGACATGAACCTACATCGACACGTCACGACCACCCAAAGTCCACAGTTGACATTAGGGCTCACTCTTGGTGGTGTACATTCTGTGGGTTTGGACAAATGTATAATGACATGTGTCCACCATTACAGTATCATACAGAGTAGTCTCACTGCCCTAAAAGTTCTCTGTGCTCTGCCCGTTCACCCTTCCCCTCCACCCCAACCCCTTCAACCCCTGACCTTTTCACTGTCTCCACAGCCCTGCCTTTTCCAGAATGTCATATGGTTGGAATCATACAGTGCTGTACCTTATTCAGACTGGCTCCTATCACTTAGTAATGTTCATTTAAGATTCCTCCATGTCTTCTCATAGCTTGATAGCTCATTTCTTTTTGGTGCTGAATAACATTCCATCGACAGGACGCACCACAGTTTATCTATCCATTGAGCTACTAAGGAAGATCATGGTTGCTTCCAAGTTTTAGCAATCATGAATAAAACTGCTGTAAACATCTCTGTGCAGGGTTTTGTGTGAATATGTTTTGATCATTTGTGTGAATACCACAGGGTGTGATTGCTGGATCGTACGGTAAGAGTATGTTTAGTTTTGTAGGAAATCGCCAAGCTGTCTTCCCAAGTGGCTGCACCATCCTGCATCCCCAGCAGCAATGAATGAGAGTTCCTGTCACTCAACATCCTCACCAGCATTTGCTGTTGTCAGTGTCCTAGATTTTGGCCATTCTGTTAGGTGCGCAGCAGTATGTCATTGTTCTAATTTTCAATTCCCTAATCACATAAGATGCCAAGTATCCTTTCACAGGCTTATTTGCCATCTGTATGTCTTCTTTGCTGAGGTGTCTGTTCAAGTCTTTGGCCCATTTTTTAATCAAGCTGTCCATTTTCTTATTGTTGAGTTTTAAGAATTCTTTGTGTTTCTTGGATAATACTTCTTTATATGTTATGTCTTTTGCAAATATTTTCTCTCCGTCAGTGGATTGTCTTCTCATTCTCTTAGCATTGTCTTTCACAGGGCAGAAGTTTTTAATTTTAATGAAATCCAGCTGATCAATTATTCCTTTCATGGATAGTGCCTGTGGTGTTGTACCTAAAAAGTCACTGCCATACCCAAGGTCATCTAGGTTTTCTCCTACGTTATCTTCTAGGAGTTTTATAGTTCTGCATTCTACATTTAGGTCTGGGATCCATTTTGAGTTAATTTTTGTGAAAGTTGTAAAGTCTGTATCCAGATTCATGCTTCACATATCAACGCCCAGTTGTGCCAGCACCATTTGTTGAAGAGACTGTCTCTGCTCCTTTCTCAAAGACCAGTTGACGATACTTACGTGGCTCTATTTCTGGGCTATTCTATTCCACCGATCTATTTGTCTGTTCTTCCCCCAATATCACACTGTGGCAATTACTGGAGCTTTACAGTATGTCTTGAAGTCAGGTGGCGTTGGCCCTCCGACTTCATTCTTCTCCTTCAGTGCCGTGTGGGCTGATCTGGGTCTTCTGCCTCTCCATAGAAACTTCAGAATCAGTTTGTCAATAACCACCAAATAACTTGCTGGGATTTTAACTGAGACTGCATTGACTCTCTCGATTAAGTTGGGAAGGACTGACACCTTGATAATATGGAGTCTTCCTTCCATAAACATGGAGTCTCTCTCCATTTCTTTAGTTCTTTGATTTCATTCATCAGAGTTTTGTTGTTTCCCTCATACAGATCTTGTACATACTTTGTTAGATTTAACCCTAAGTATTTCATTTGGCAGGGGTGGGGGGATATTAAGGTAAATGGTATTCTGTTTTTCATTTCAAATTCCACTTGTTCATTGTTGGTATATGGGAAAGTGATTGACTTTTGTTTATTAACCTGTATCCTGCAAACTTGCTATAAATCACCTATTAATTCCAGGAGGTTTTGTGAGGGTTTTTTGTCAATTCTTTTGGATTTTCTACATAGATGATCATGTCATCTGCAAACAAAGACATTTTTATTTCTTCTTTCCCAACGTGTCTACCTCCTACTTCCTTTTCTTGTCTTATTTCATTAGCCAGGACTTCCGGTACAATGTTGAAAAGTAGTGGTGAGAGAGGACATCCTTGCCTTGTTCCTGATCTTAGCAGGAAAGCTTCTAGTTTCTCTCCATTAAGTATGATGTTAGCTGCAGGCTGTTTGTAGATGGGCTTTGTTAAGTTGAGGAAGTTCCCTTCTGTTCCTAGTTTGCTGAGAGTTTTTATCATGAATGGGTATTCGATTTTATCAAATGTTTTTTCTGCGTCTATTGATATGATCATGTGATTTTTCATCTTTAGCCCACTGATATGGTAGATTACATTAACTGATTTTCAGATGTTCGACCAGTCTTACATACCTGGGAGAAATGCTACTTGTTCTTGGTATGTAATTATTTTTATACGTGGTTGGATTCAACCTGCTAATATCTTCTTCAGGATTTTTGCATCTGTGGTGGTGACAGATATTATACCTTCGTCTGGTTTTGGTATGAGGGTGATGCTGGCCTCACAGAATGAGCTGGGAAGTATTCCCTCTACTTCTACCTTCTGGAAGACATTGTAGAGAGTTGCTATAATTTCTTCCTTAAATGTTTGGTAGAATTCACTAGTGAACCCTTCTGGGCCCGGAGCTTTCTGTTTTGGAAGGGTATTAATTATTGACTCAATTTCTTTGATAGATATTGTCTATTTCTTCTTGTGTGAGTTTTAGCAGATTGTGTCTTTCAAGGAATTGGCCCATTTCATCTAGGTTATCAAATTTGTGGGCATAGAGTTGTTCACAGTATTCCTTTATTATCCTTTTAATGTCCATAGGATCTGCAGTGATTCTCTTCTCTCATTTATATTATTAGTAATTTATGTTTTCTTTTTTACTTAGTCAGCTAGGAGCTTATTGATTTTATTGCTCTTTTCAAAGAACCAGCTTTTGGTTTCATTGATTTTCTCTATTGATGCCTTGTTTTCAATTTCATTGATTTTTGCTCCTATTATTTCTTGTCTTCTGCTTATATTGGATATAATTTACTCCTCTTTTTCTAGTTTCCTAAGGTGGAAGCTTTGATTGATTTTAGATCTTTTTTCTTTTTTAATGTGTGCATTCAATGCTCTAGATTGCCGTCTAAGCACTACTTTGCTGCATCCCACAAATGTTGATAAGTTGTATTTTCATTTCATTTTCATTTAGTTCTAGATATTTTGAAATTCCTATTGAGATCCTTCTTTGACACGTGTTATTTAGAATTGTGTTGTTTAATCTCCAAGTATTTTTGGATTTTCCAGCTATCTTTTTATTATTTATGTCTAGTTTAATTTCACTGAGTCTGAGAATATACATTGTATGATTTCTATTATTTTAAATTTTAAATTTAAAATGAGTTTTTTGGCCCAAAAGGTGGTCAGTCTTGGTGAATGTTGCATGTGAGCTTGAGAGGAACGTGTATTTTGCTGTTGTTGGATGAAGTATCAATCAATTGATTGATGCTGATTGATGGTGCTGTTCAGTTCAAATATGTCCTTACTGATTCTGTGCCAGCTGGGTCTGTCCATTTCTGAGAGAAGGATGATGATGTCTCCAACTGTAATAGTGGATTCACCTACTTCTCCTTGCGGTTCTATCAGTTTTTACCTCACGTATTTTGATGCTCTGTTGTTAGGCACATGCACATTAAGGATTGCTATGTCTTCTTGGAGAATTGACCCCTTTATCATTATATAAACCCGTTCTTTATCCCCGATAGTTTTCCTTGGTCTGAAGTCTGCTCTGTCTAAAATTACTATAGCTCTCTCACTTCCTTTCGACCAGTGTTAACATGGTACGCCTTTCTCCATCCCTTTACTTTCAATCTGTATGTGTCTTTATGTTTAAACTGTGTTTCTTATATATTTGTATTCTTGTATATTTGGGTCTTGTTTTTTTGATCCACTTCAACAATTTCTGTCTATTAATTGGTGTATTTAGACCAGTGATGTTTAAAGTGATTATGAGATAGTTGGATTAATATCTACTGTATTTGTTACCATTTTCTATTCATTGCCCTTGTTCCCTAGTCCTATTTCTATCTTCTACTCTCTTTCTGCCTTTTGTGGTTTTAACTGAGCATTTGATATGATTCCACTTTCTATCCTTAGTATATCGAGAAGCACATACTCTTTTTTTTACTTTTTTCAGAGTTTGAAATATGTATTTACAACTAATCCAAGTCTGCTTTCAACAGTACAGTGACACGCGCTGCTTCACAGGTAGTGCAAGCACCATACAGCAGCAAAGTATTCCTAACTTCTCCCTCCCGGCCCTCGTCTCACTGCTGTCATACCTCACACTCACACATAAGCTGTAATCATCAGATACGCTGCTGCTAATACTATTCTAAACAAACTCTTAGATCAATTAAAAATAAGAAAAATAAAAGGGTTTTTTTGCATTCACTTCTTTCTTCTCTAATGCTCTTCTTTTCTTTATTTAGATCTGAGTTTCTGACCTATATCACTTTCCTTCTCTCTGAAATTCTTTTAACATTTCTTGCCATGCAGGTCTACTAGCAACAAATTCTCTAGATTTTTGTTTGAGAAAATATTCCTCCTTCATTTCTGAAGGATAATTTTACAGGGCATAGGATTGTAGGTTGGTGGGGTTTTTCTCTCAATACCTTAAATATTCACTCTACTCTCTTCTTGCTTGCATGGTTTCTGAGAAGAGATCAATGTAATTCTTATCTTTGCTTTTCTGTAGGTAAGGTTTTTTTTCTCTCTGGCTTATTTCAAGATTTCCTTTTTTTTTTTTTTTGAGGAAGATTAGCCCTGAGCTAACATCCACTGCCAATCCTCCTCTTTTTGCTGAGGAAGACTGGCCCTGAGCTCACATCCATGCTCATCTTCCTCTACTTTATATGTGGGACGCCTACCACAGCGAGGTGTGCCAAGCAGTGCCATGTCCACACCCGGGATCTGAACCAGCAAACCCTGGGCTGCCAAAGCGGAATGTGTGCACTTAACCACTGCACCACCGGGCCCACCCCACAAGACTTCTTCCTTTATGTTTGATTTCTGCAATTTGAAAATGATATGCCTAAGTGCAGGTTCTTTCGCATTTATCCTGCTTGGTGTTCTCTGACCTTCCTGGACCTTTGCTTTGCTGCCTGACTGTTAATTTCGGGGAAATTCTCAGTCATTACCGTTTCAAGTATTTCTTCTGCTCCTTTCCCTTTCTCCTCCTTCTGGCATTCCCATTACACAGACGTTACACCTTCCGCAGTTGTCCCATAGTTCTTGAATATTCTGTTCTTTTTTTCCCCAGTCTTTTTTCTCTCTGCTTTTCAATTTTGGAAGTTTCTATTGAGATATCCTCAAGCGCAGAGACTCTTTCCTCAGCTGTGTCCAGTCTACTAATGAGCCTGTCAAGAGCATTTTTCATTTCTGTTACAGTGTTTCTGATCTCTAGCTTTTTAAAAATTCTTTCTTAGATTTTTCACCCCTCTGCTTACATTATCCATCTTTTCTTGCATGCTGTCTACTTTTTCCATTACAACCCTCAGCGTATTAATCAGAGTTGTTTTAAACTTCTGGCCTGATAATTCCAACCTTATCTTGTCTGGTTCTGAGGCTTGTTCTGTCTCTTCAAACTGTCTTTTGCCCTTTTGTATGACTTGTAATTTTTTCTTGAAAGGCAGACATGATGTACCAGCCAAAAGAAACTGCAGGAAATAAGCCTTTGGTGACGGGTGGAGAGGTGGGGGAGGGGAAACGTTCTCTAGTCCCAGGATGAGGTCTCAGTCTTTGGACAAGGCTGGGCCTCTGCTCTGCCAGCCTCACCAGTGCATCTCAGTTTCCCCTCCTGAGCGGGGCAGGACGGCAAGAGGGCTGGAGCTGGGTACTTCCCTTCCCTCAAGTCAGTCAGGCTCTGAGAAACCCAGCAACTCAGGCTCTGGCACAACAGTTTCCCTTGAGAGCAGCCTCGTGAAGAATAGAGTATTCCGGCATATCTCCAGAATATTCTTTCCCCACCAGAAGCACGAAGGGATTTTTTTCTGAGCTTTACTGTGAGAACCTGGCAAAACTCCTGAAAGTAAACTCACAAAAGTGTGGGCCCCGTGATGGGGCCTTGAGGGACCCTGGGGGTGGAATGTGCTCTGTCGGGACTGTCGTGGCACTGCTCCTTTAAGGTCAATTTCATAGAGTTTGAATTATATCTTAGTAAACCTGATGCAAAAAAGGGTAATAAGGGCAATTTTTAAAGGTTTTTGAGTATTCTGCCAAGTTGCCAACCAGAAAGGTTTGATCAGTTTATTTCCACCAGCCATATCTGAAAATGCTGGTTTCTCCAAACCTTTACCAATTCTAGTGATTATAATTTTTAAGTGCTTATCATTCTAATACAGAAAAATCACTTAAAGTTTAATTTCTTTACTAATGAAGTAATCTGTGCATACGTTCACTGTAGTTTTTTGCTTTAAAGAAACTTCCTCTTCGCCTCTGTACCCCATTTTTCTATGGGGTGTTAGCCATTTCCTGTGGCTGTAAGAAGTCTTTTGTCACCCCACAGCAGCTGTTCAGCCCCTTTGGGCCCCTGTCTCTGTGCTGGTTCAGGTCCTCATTCTGTCTCCCCTGCGAACCTCCAAACAGCCTCCAGCAGGGGCTGGACTCCACCAGCCCCTCCACCAACCCTGCCCCCAGCCCCTCCACAATCCCTCCACTGCAGAAACGCCAGTGGGATTTACGAGGGCTTCGCTTAAAAACCCTCCAAAGGCCCCAAAGTGCCTGGGGCCTGATCCTACAGACCCCGCCTGCCCCTTCAGCTCACCGCCAGCCTCCCCTTCACCTCCCCCTACAGCTCCCCTTTACGCATCTTTGTGTCTGCGCGTCCTCTGTGTGCCCACCACTCGTACTCGCTCTCCTCACTTCCCTGCCGTCTCATTTCCATGATGAGATCAGTTCGTACTTTCCCCAAGACGCCTGCCCTGGCTTCCTCCTCCGGTGTGCCCACAGAGCCTGTAACACGGTGACAGCCAGCTGTCTTCCACCTGCACTGTTACCAGGTCCCGAAGGCAGAGGTGGGCATGCGACATCTAAGAGCTGTAGCAGGCGCTCAGCACACGTTTGCTGAAGGAACGCCAACAGAAAAGGCATTCACTTTCTTACTGCAAAAGTAAGAGCTTATCAAACAAAATCTGGAAAATCGAGGAAAGTGAGAGAAAGTAATAACTACATCAGTTGGCTGTATTTCCTTCCTCTTTTTAAAATTTACCACTTGAAAAAAAACATACTTGTAATTTAACTGTGTAGGCAACTTTGCAAAAAAACCTTATTTTTCCAGGATCCAAGAAGGCAGAAAAAAATTAATTGACTACAGAATGGTCCAGGCTTCCTGGTTTGAGAAAAGTATGCTGAGCTTCCTTCTTTCTCTACTGCTGGGCAGGGGAATTTGGGGATGAACAGAAGACAAGGAGATGACATTTACTGCTAGCAAGCATAATGCTAGGTGGTTTATGTAAGTTTCTTCAACTTTTTTAAAATTAGTTTTTAGTGAGATAGAATTGACATGCAACATGGTGTAAGTTTAAGGTGTATAACGTGTTGACTTGATCCATTTACGTACTGCAATATGATTACCACTCAATCTTCTTTAATAATGCCCATGGCAGGCATCACCACAACAGCACCGATCAAGAACCCACGGTTCTGAGAGGTGAATCGAGGAGCTTACAGCTGGGGTCACAGATCCAGAGCTGAAAGTGGGACTCCCAGGCTCAGCCAGGGCTCAGTGAGGGCAGCCATCCTAGGGACACCTCTGAGGACAAGGCAGGTCTTGGACAATGCAGTGCTAATTAGGTTTTGGAAGAGAAAGGTGGCTCATTCACCCGATTATAATTTTGCTTCCTCAAAATAGTTGAGGATAAAATAGTTCGGCCCCGATGAATGTAGAGTTGTCCAAGTGTAAAATGGTGGTGTTATTTCTAAACTGGAATCGGTCAAAACGATTGAAACTGAGTCTAAACTACATGTAGCAGGAGTCACCAGGAGGACTCGCAAGAGAGGCGACCTTCTCAGGCCTGGAGTATGAACAGCAAGTCCATGAGACCAATGACTGTGGGAGCCAAGGATTCCCTGAGTGAGGACAAGGCGGCAACGGGGTAAGTTCGGTGCTGGAAGGGACAGCAGGGGCAGAATGTCCAGGGTGGCAGCAGTGGGCCTGCGGCAGCTCCCTGACACCACCTCACAGCCCCCTCGGAGCCGTGTGGCTCACGGGTCCACAAGCAAAGCAGCAGCTCAGAGACGGAGATCTCCGAGCTAGACGTGGTCCTCGCTATTCAAATGTTGGATGGAGGCCTCCCAAAGTCCTCCTCTGCTCAGATGAGCAGATCCCAGGACGGACCTCAAACCAGGGAAGGAGGCGCAAGTGCTGGGGGTGAGGGACACGCTCCTGCCCAGTAACGGGCGTCTTCAATAGTGGCCCACTTCTTTTAGCAAGAGATGTGACCAACAGTAGCATGAAAGCCAAGGTTTTAAGGAAAAATGGTTTGACCCAGGGCCCTGTAAAGGTATCACACACTTCTGTCCACATCTCCCATCATGAGCATAAAATGACCACATCTAAGCAGAAGAAGAGGTTAGTTTCGGAAGTATCAACCATCTCAACAGCCAACTTTTTTTAGCAATAATTCACATACCATAAAATTCACCAATTTAAAGTGTACAATCCAGTGGGTTTTAGTATATTCACCATCTCAAGATAATGCCTGTCTTGCTAAAGGTTCCGCATGCACGGGACAAGAACGTCCGTCTGCTGCTGTGGTGTGGAGCGCCAGGCAGGCGTCAGGCGGGCAAGCCGGCTCTACTTCCTGCCTGGTTTTCTGTCTCCTTATTCTATCAGTCGTTAACACAAGAATATTAAAATCTCTGACAATTGTGAACTTGTCTATTTCTCCTTGCAGTTCTATTAGTTTTTAAAAATTTTTTATTCAATTTATTAAACTAAAAAACAAAGAACAGTTCACCCATTTCTCCCACCCCCACCTCCTGCCTCTTGTAACCACCAATCTGCTCTCCGTGAGTTTGGTTTCTGTTTTCACGCTTTGTTTTGTTTTTAAGATTCCACATGTGAGTGAGACCATGGGATATTTCTCTTTCTCTGTACAAGTTACTCCACTTAGGTCTTACGTTCAAATCTTCAATCCATTTTGAATTAATTTTTGTGTGTGGTGTTAAGGTAGGCATCCAGTTTCATTCTTTTTCATGTGGCTGTCCAGTTTTCCCAACACATTTACTAAAGAAATTGTCCTTTCCTCATTGTATATTCTTGGTTCCTTGTCATAGATTAATTGACCATATTTGCTGTGTTTATTTCTGGGCTCTCTATTCTGTTCCATTGATCTATGTGTCTGTTTTTATGCCAATACCACACTTTTTAAATTACTTTAGTTTTGCAGTAAGTTTGAAATCAGGGAGCACGATGCCTCCAGCTTTGTTCTTCTTTCTCAAGACTGCTTTGGCTATTCCGTTTCCGTAAAAATTTTGGTGATTTTGTGGTTCCATACAAATTTTAGGATTGTTTGTTCTATATCTGTGAAAAACACCATTGGAATTTTGATAGCGATTGCATTGAATCTGTGTATTGCTTTGGGTAAGATGGACATTTTAACAATATTAGTTCTTCCAATGCATGAGCATGGGATATCTTTCCATTTATTTGCGTCTTCTTCAATTTCTTTCTTTAATGTCTTGTAGTTTTCAATATACAGGTTTTTTACTTCCTTGTTTAAATTTATTCCTAGGTCCTTTATTCTTTTTGATGCAATTGTAAATGGAATTGTTTTCTTAATTTCTCTGATAGTTTGCTGTTGGTGTATAGAAACACAACAGATTTTTGTGTATTGATTTTGTATCCTGCAACTTCACTGAATTCATTTATTAGTTCTAACAGTTTTTTGACGGAGTCTTCACAACTCTCTCTATATAATATCATGCCATCTACAAATAGTGACAGTTTTACTTCTTACTTTCCAATTTGGATGGCTTTTCTTTTCTTTTTCTTGCCTAACTTCTCTGGCTACAACAAATAAAATGACTAAAAATGGTAAGAGTGAACATCCTTGTCTTGTTCCTGATCTTACAGGAAAAGCTTTCAACTTTTCACCACTGAATACCATGTTAGCAGTGGGCTTGTCACACATGGCCTTTATCATGCTGAGGTGTGTTCCCTCTACACACGCAGACCTTGTTTTACTGAGCTTTGCGGATAGAGTGTTTTTTACAAGACCCTCCACCAGCAAAAAGATGACAACTCGCTGAAGGCTCAGATGATGGATAGCATTTTTGAGCAAAAAAGTATTTTTTTAATTAAGGTATGTACATCTCTTTTTCTGGACATAATACTATTGCACATTTAACAGATTACAGTATAGTGTAAACATAACTTTTATTTGTACCGGAAACCAAAACATTCACGACACTTGCTTTATTGTGATATTCACCTTATTGCAGTGGTCTGGAACTGAACCTGCAGTATCTCCAAGGTGCCTGTATCCGCTTTGTCGAGGGTTTTTTTATTATAAATGGATGTCCATTTTATGAAATGCTTCTTCCACATCTATTGAGATAATCATTTGATTTCTTTCCTTCACTTTGTTAATGTAGTGTACCACACTGACTGATTTGTGGATGTTAAACCATCTTTGCATCCCTGGAATAAATCCCACTTGATCGTGGTGTATGATCTTTCTAACAGATTGTTGAATTTGGTTTGCTATTATTTTGTTTAGGATTTTTGCATCTACACTCATCAGGGATATTGGCCTGTAATTTTCTTTTTCTGTGGCATCCTTGTCTGGTTTTGGCATCAGGGTAATGCTGGCCTTGTACAACGTATTTGGAAGAGTTCCCCGCTCTTCTATTTTCTGGAACAGGTTGAGAAGGATTAGTATCAATTTTTTAATGTTTAGTAGAATTCACCAGTAGAGCCGTCTGGTTCTGGGCTTTTATTTGTTGGGAGGTTTTTTGATCACTGATTCAGCCTCCTTGCTGGCAGTCAGTCTGTTCACATTTTCTATTTCTTCATGATTCAGTCTTGGTAGGTGGTATGTTTGTAGGAATTTATCCATTTATTCTAGGTTGGCTAATTTGTTGGTGTATAATTCTTCATTCTTTATATATCTATGGTATCAGTTTTGACATCTCCTTTTTCATTTCTGATTTTATTTGAGTCCTCCTCTTTTCCTGGTGTATTAGTTTTTTATATTATAAAATGCTGTCTCCTTTTACTCCACTCTACAGTCTGTTTTGACATATAATTCACATATTGTAAAATTCACCAACTTCGAGTGTACGATTCAGTAGTTCTCTAATAATCCACCGTGTTGTGCAGCCATCACCGAGCCAATTCTTGTACATTTCCACCATCCCGAAAAGAAGACCTACGCCAACTACAACGAACACTCAATTTTTTAGTAAACACTGGTTTGGGCCAAAACATGCCACAAGCCCCAGTTTCAGATTCCTAGGTAGCACACAAAGTGGGAGATGCCACGAGGGGAAGTTCCTGAAATGCTGGCAGCATGGCTCGCACACTGTCCCTCAAAGGACCTGTGGTTGCTTTTGGTGGCAAGAGAAAGCAATGTGCCTGTTAGTTAAGTCTGACAAGAGGGCCCGTGTTGGGAACAGTCAGACAGTTTGGTGGGAAAGGCATGAAGAAATTTAATTCATTATCTTCTTAAATTCAAAAAATGGCCTATGTTTTTTTATTTGAGGTTAAGAGGCTCAATTATGGGGTGGAAATGTTTACCATTTATTCTTAAAATCAAACACAGAATCTAGCTGACATGTGATCTGGAGACCAGACTTCAAATGAAAAGAACCCGTCCCACCATTACAACCAAGCATCTCACTTAACCCCACTGTGATCACTCACCTTGCTGAATGAGGAAAAGTGGAGCACCACGTCATGTGTGAGCCTCAAGAATTTGCCGTGGAGTTTTTAAAATCTCTCTCTTGGAAAAAATGGTAATATCATGCTCACTAAGCTCTGAGTTGGGTGAAGTTAGAGAAGGGAGGCAGCGTGGCACAGAGGCACCGATGACAGGCTCTGGAGCCAGAATGCCCAAGCCTGATTCGCCATTTCTTGCTGCTGACCTTGGGCAAGTGACTTAACCTCCTGTGCCTCAGTTTCCTCATCTGTAAAGTGGGGATAATAACATACCTATGTCAAAGGGCCATTATGAAGGTGAAATGGATCTGCACAGGTAAAGCCCTCGCCTGCATATACTACCTACCAACTCATGCATTAATACCCACTATTATTGAGCAGGTTTGGGTTTAAAATATCAGCAAGCTCCAGCCAGAAAGAAGGTCCTAATAACCTGAATATCGCCCAGTTCTGATTCCCTAGGTATGACAAAGAAATTGAGCTCACATGGGCCGCTGCCTCAGTGTGGCCTGATGAGTGGTACTAGGTCCGCACCCAGGATCCGACCTGGCAGACCCCAGGCCGCTGAAGCAGAGCATGCAAACTTAACCACGCAGCCACAGGGCCGGCTCATGCTATCAATATTCATTATTAAGACAGCGTGGCATTGGCATAAAGAGAAACATGCATATCAGTGGAATGAAATAGAGAGTACAAAAATAAAGCTACAGGGGCCAGCCCAGTGGTGCAGTGGTTAAGTTCACACGTTCCACTTCTCGGCAGCCCGGGGTTCGCTGGTTTGGATCCCGGGTGCGGACATGGCACCACTTGGCAAGCCATGCTGTGGTAGGCATCCCACATATAAAAAGTAGAGGAAGATGGGCACGGATGTTAGCTCAGGGCTAGGCTTCCCCAGCAAAAAGAGGAGGACTGGCAGTAGTTAGCTCAGGGCTAATCTTCCTCAAAAAAAAAGTGAAGGAAAAAAAAACAAAAATAAAGCTACATATATATGGCCATTTAATTTTCAACAAAAGAACCAAACAATTCAATTGGAAAATGAAAGTCTTAAAAAAAAGTATTCTCAACAAACATAAAAAGCAAACAGGAAAAAAATGAACCTCATCCCCTACTTCACACAATATACAAAAATTCATTTGTGACGGATCAGAGATCTAAATGTAAAAGCTAAAAATATAAAGCTTCTAGAAGAAAACACAGAAGATGGTGGTAGACAGAATAATGGCCCTCCAAAGATGTCTACATCTTGATCCCTGGAACCTGTGAATATGGCAAAAGGGACTCTGCAATTAAGTTAAGGATCGTCAAAGGAGATTACCCTGCATTACCCAGGTGGGCCCAGTGTAATCACGAGGGTCTTTATAAGAAAGAGGGAGGCGGGAGAGTCAGTCAGAGGAAAGACGGTGGAAGCAGATGTTAGAGTAATGTGATGGCTGCTGTGAAGATGGAGGAAGGGACCACAAGCCAAGACCTGCAGGCGGCCTCTGGAAGCTGCAGTGGGTAAGGAAATGGATCCTCCCCTGGAGCCTCTGGAAGGAACCAGCCCTGCCGACCCCACGCTGTTAGCCCACTGAGACTGATTTTGGACTTCTGATCTCCAAAACTGTAAGATGGTAAATCTGAGTTGTTTTTAGCAGTAATTTGCATTTGCGGTAATTTGTTACCACAGCAATAAGAAACTAACACAGGGCCTACCACCATTACTCTGGGACAGGCAAATATTTCTTATAGGACACAACAGACACTGAGCATTTTTTAAAAAAACCTTGATAGACTGGACTTCATCAGCTTCTGCTCATCAAAAGGCACTGGAAAAGGCCTGCCCAGAGGCATGGTTGTTGAGTTCCTGCGCTCCACTTCGGCAGCCCTGGGTTCACTGGTTTGGATCCCTGGCGTGAACCCACACACCGCTCATCCGGCCATGCTGTGGCAGCATCCCACATACAAAAAATAGAGAGGAAGATGGGCACAGATGCTAGCTCAGCGACAATCTTCCTCAAGCAAAAAGAGGAAGACTGGCAACAGATGTTGGCTCAGGGCCAATCTTCATCACCAGAAAAACAAAACAAAAACAAATACCAAACGAGCAAGCGAAAAAAAAGTTGAGCTCATAGCAATTAGGTTTCCCTTCTTTGACTGGGTCTGGAGAGGAATCAGGCGAGGAGAAAAGCTCCTGCTTCTGACGCCAAAGGCTGACGTTGCTGTGGTGGGCATGAGCAGAGGGAAGAACTCTGTGAGCAGTCAAGGCGTTGAGCACCCACCAGCGCTGCCCTAGGGACAAAACAGTGCAGACGATGTCCTGAGACCAGCACCCAGCCCTTCAATCCCTGAGGCCCAGGCAGAGGAATCGTCAGCACCCACCTGGCCCCAGCCTCCGTCAGCCAAGGGCAGAAGCCCCATCCACTAGGGACAAGAGGGTATGTGGTCGGTGGGAGAGGAGGTGGCAGGAGCTACACTCATCTCTTCACAAGACAGAGTCGGTCCACTTTCCCCTCTTAGTTCCAGGAAAAAAGCTGTCAACGTGGCTGAACTGTTCCAGAGGGCTGGAGACTGCAGATAAGCACGCACCCTGAGCCTGGCCCACCGCACATTCTAGCCAGGCCCTCTGGCCACCAGCCAGCAGAATTCACCCAGACCTCCTCAAACAGACTGCATTGTCCTGTCTTGGTGTCTTTGCTCAGGGCCCCACTTCCTGCCCCAGCTGACCCTGTGCAGCCCCGCCTGGCCCCGGGTGGGAGGGGTGCTCCGCCCAGGCCTGCGCAGCGCCAATGGCACACAGCCACTCTCCCTGTAGCGTGCGCCACACTCCACCTCCGCTTGCGGGAGCTAGGAATTCTATTTCTTAGAATTTACCCTACGGACATGATCATCGAAAGATTTATTTAAACATGACTTCAGCTGTTAGCAATCATGTTTTTGAAAAATATTTGGTGACAGAAAAAAGCAAATACATTAAGTAGAAAAAACATACTAAACCATATGAGATTTAAGTTTTGTTAAAATATACATATTATATTTAATACACATCAAAGCAAAACCAGAAAGAAACACATCAAAATGTTAACAGTGTTTCTACTGCTAGATGGCAGGATTATAGCTGTGGGCTCTGTTGCTGTCTGTCCTTCGTTTATTCTGGCCACAGCATCCACCATCGCTGCAGCCCTCCCTCTGTTAATAGCGTCTCAGTTTTTCTCTGCAAAGCCGCCCCCATCCTTAACAGAATGTCAGCCAGGATGCCCACCCTCCCCTGGCCAAGGACTGGCGCGGGACCCCAGCTCAGCCAGTCAGCCTCTCTCTCCTGGGAACACGAATCTCGGGCAAAGAAACCAACGGATGGAGAACGAATGGAGCTGCGCGTTTTTCAAGCTCATACGCTGAAGAGACCATCTGTCAGCTCTGGCTCCCCAGCTGCTCATCTAAGATCTGCTTCTGCAGCTTTTCCTTGGATTCTCTGAGCAAACCAACATCCTTCTAATAAACTCTACTTTTGCTTAAGTAGCCAGATGCCATTGATGCTGCGTGAGACTAGAGAGTCCTAAGTGATATCCTCTTCTTACACATTCACCGGATTCCAAACCCTCTACGGTGAGCATGTGCTGCTTGCAGAAGTGGCTAAGAGCTCGGGCTCCGGGCGCACAGATCAGGACCGAGCCCCACCGCCTACGTCATCATAGACCCAGCAGATGAGCTGCCTCCCCTCTCTCAGCCCCTTTCTTCATTTGTCAGATCAGAAGAGTATTTTATTTCACAAGGAGCTGTGGTAAGCCTTAAAAACGATAATAAAAGTATAGGACCCTGCATATTAGAGGCGTCAAATAAACAGCAAACATTATTACTAAAAGGTGTCTGATAACTCTCGGCCGCACAAATGAATCTATTCGTCTAACAACGAACGCTGAGTGCACACAACGTGCAGGTCCTGTGCTGGGGCTGGGGTCAATGGCAGGTGAGCCAGTCATGGTCCCACCCTCAGAGATCTTGTGGTCCAGCGGAGGAGACAAACAGATAAGACACAGACAAAGAAATGGACCCATTTCAAACAGTGTGTTACACAGGAAACGAGGTCTGAGACACAGGACAACAAGGCGGAGAGAGAACGTACTTGAGATATGGTCAGGAACTGTGGGGGGCTGGGCTGAGCCCTACTGGATGAAGAGGAACGAGACATGCAGAGGGCCCAGCATGGGTGAGGGAGAAGCAAGAACACCTGGCATGCTCAAGAAACAGAGGAACGTGGAGCATTGTGAACAGAGAGGACAGAAACTTAGGATGGGTGAGAGAGGTGACTAGGCAGGGCCTTGTAAATTATGGCGAGGAGTTTGTGTGTTTGTGTTTGTGTGTGTGTTTGTGTGTGTGTGTGTATTTAGTTCTACTTTAAGTGTAGTGGAAAAACATTAAAAGATTTTTATTTTTTTATTTTTGGTGAGGAAGATTGGCCCTGAGCTAACATCTGTGCCAATCTTCCTCTATTTCATATATGGGATGCCACCACAGCATGGCTTGATGTGTGGTGTAGGTCTGTACCTGGGGTCCAAACCTGTAAACCCCAGGCCACCAAAGCAGAGTGTGAACTTAACCACTACGCCACTAGGCCAATCCCCCCATTAAGAGGTTTTAGAGTAGAGAGTTGACATGATCTGCTTATGAAAGACCTACTCTGGCCGCGTGTGGAACTGAAAAGAACAGTTTAGGAGGCTATCTTAGTATTTCTACAAAGAAATGCTAAGATGGTGGTGATGGAGAGAGACAAGTGGACAGATGCTAGAAATACTTAGCAACAGCATCAACAGGAAACATGACCTCCTGATGTGCTGGACGTGAGGGGTAAGAAGGGTGTCACTGGGACGGCTTCAGACTTCCAGCCTGAGCGGGGAGGGATGGACATGGGATGGAGCATCAGGACCCCAGGGACAGACACATCAGGTTGGAACTGTCTGGAGCTCAGAGGGGAGTCCCGGCTGAGGCTACAGGGGTAAGATGGTGGGCATAAAGATGACACTGAAATGCACAGGAATAGACAAATGACAGCCACCTTTTCAATTCAGCAACCACTGGACAGTCATCCTAACCACCCAGTATAATCCCAGCTGAAACCGTTACTCTAACCCAGCAGTTCTCAACTTAAAGGTGCACCTGGAGGGCTTGTTAAAAGACACATGGCTACTCCCAGAATTTCTGACGCAGGTGGTCTCAGGAGGGGCCGGAGAACGTCCACTTCTTACAGGTGTCCAGGGGCTGATGACCCCAATGGGCTGGGCTCTGACCCTGGACCACTGCTCTCCCAGGAAGAGTGGACCTGGCCTTCAGTCCTGACCCCTCACTTACCGACTGAGGGTAAGTCCTTAAGTCCTCTGAGCTTCACCAAACTCACGTTCCCCATGCTAACAGGGCGTCGGGACAACCACGGAACAGTGTGCTATGAGCACGCGATCAGTGGGCGCCGAGCGCCACGCCTGATACCACTCTAACTGCTCAGTAAGTGAGCTCCCGCCCCATTTAAAGCACACAGAAGGCACTCAATGTTGGCTGACTGTGCATGTTTTGTTTCTAACCTGGAGCTGAAGAGAGATACAAAGACACTCTGGAGAGCTCCTGCTGGAGGCCGTGCCGAGCCCGCAGAGCAGGGAGCCTCCGGATCCCATGGCCCGCTTTCCTGGACTTGGGCAGGCTGCTTGGACCTCCCCGGGGCAGGAGCTGGGCCCTGAACCACCTCTGTGTGAATGCCTGCCTCCTGGGCACCAGATCTTTACTCTGGGTTTGGCAACCAGAGGTTCCCAACTTCCAGAAAAGTCTGTTTCCCGTAATTCTATTTTTTCAATAAGGACAAAGTGAGTGTGTACCAATATGTAATTTAACTGTTTCACCTTTGTAAGACTTTTCATGTAAATAAATTCACATGCCCTAATATTTGGGTTTCGGTTGCCTCCAATCCCTCCCCTGACACACTTTCTCTCCATCCATCCTTCACAAACAACCCTGCACTAAAATGTGGATGGTCACCCTTCCCAGAGAACCTGGCGTCTTCACCAGGTACCATCTAGAGAACGTGACGGAATCTCAGAGTGGTGCTAGAGAAGGTGTTCAGGAGAGCAGACCCTGGCAGAGAGACAGGAGGGAGCGACAGGAGAAGTGGCAGAGAGGAGGCGACCCCAGCTGGCCAGCAGCTGTGCTGAGGGTCAGCACCCCTTACCTGCTACACATGGGGTAAAGGTGACAAGGGGCAGAGCACCAGCCCGCGCCGAGTGAGCTGCTCGTCTTACCTTCTCATAGGGACAGTACTTGTACATCCGGATGGGGCTCGTGCAGATGAAGACGTCAGTGCTGCGGGAAGAGGAAGGACAGTGAGCCTGCCAGCCTACGTCCCTGTGGCCCCCGCCAGCCCCGCCCCCACTCTGCGGCACCGAACCCTCTCAGTCTGCACCACCACCCAGAACGGGAAAGCCCACTGCTCCGAGTTGCTCTCCATACCAGTGACATCTGCCCATCCTATGGCCCTGGGCAGCCCTGTGCCACGCCACTCCTTGGCCCAGAGAACCAGCACAGGGGTGGGCATCCAACTTATGGCAATTCTGCATGGCTGGACCCAAAAGGTTAGCTGGGCTAATCAGTGCCCTCTGAGATCTGAACTGGGAAACACTGAGAAAGAAGCACGTGGCACGGAGAGGAGCACGAAAAGGACGCAGGGCAAGTGACTTGAGGGAGAGTCAGGACCTCATGCAATTCAAAGTAAAGAAACCTTCGAGGAAGAAGTCTTCCTAAAAAGTATGCCTGCCAAGCCCTCTGGCAGGGAGGAGCAGAGGAGGAGCCCAGATCCAAGCCGGCTAAGCTCCCCGACCACAGGAGCCCCCTCGAAACGGGCATGGGCTCTGCGCAGGGAGGCCCCTTCCCCACGGTCTGTGGTTCCGTGCTGGGTCAACGCGGGGGCTGACATCCCAGGAGCCTGCTTCTCCTCACAGCCCCAAGGCTGTCCTTGCTGACAGAGCCAGCTGGTCTCAACACCCACATAAAGCCGGCACCTACTGGCTGATCAAACTGAGCCTGTGGAAGACTGGATTTTCCTGGCTCCTTTTCTTTGCAAACTAGTCCCCTGAGAGCCATGGTAAGATGGCCAGGCTCCCGGGCAGAAGGCACGTGTCTTTCAGTTCCCTGAGTCTCCCCTCTCTCAGCACTGCCTCTGCCAAGTTCGTGTCCCCTCCCACGTGCAGGCTCGGTCCCCTAGGTACTCAGCCTCTCCCCAAGGTTCTCTCACCTCCTGCCTGCACTGAAACCTGGCCTCCTGGGAAGAACCCGGCTCCCCTGCGGCTGAGTGAAAGCCGCTCGCTCCTCACGCCCCACGTGCTTCAGAGAGGAGGTGAGGAGTCTCCCTGCTCTGCACTGCCACCTCCAGACCACTTCCCCTCCACACTCCTGCCTCCTACACCACAGCCCTGCTGTCTCCGTCACTGTCACCTACTCTGGCCCAGGCACTGCCCCTCGTGCCCTCCCCCACCTCGTGGGCTTGCCGTTGTCCTTCCATCCCACTCCTATCACTGTCCTCAGCGACCATGTCACGTACACATACACTATGCACACACATGCAGCTCCAGCCCCTCAGGTCCTAACCTGCTCACCTCCAAACCCCATCCCGCACCCGTCTCCAGGCCCCTGCCACCGCCGCCCAGGAGCTCGTAATCACTTCTGCCGTCTCAACTTCACGCTTTGCTCTGGGACCACCACCCACTACCCTTCCAGTAAACTCATTCTAACTTCTTCTGCTTGGTCTTCAACCCCACTGAGGCCCAGCACCCTTGCATCCTCCCTGGCGGCCTGCCTCTCCCACTGCCCAGCACCACCATCACCCAGCTCGCCTTTCTCTTCCTCCATGGGGGTCTGTTGTGCTGGGCCCCCAAAAGAACCCGACTGTCCAGCTTCTCCCACCTGCACCCAAGCAATGCCATGCTGCTGGAGAAAAAGAAAAAACACATAACGAGTTTGGCCAGTTCCACCTTAAAATCATAACCGCAACCCCAAGGGTCTGAGCCCGCCTGGCAGCCTTCCTCGGGGCCCTACTGCGTGTTCACTTACTGCTCTCCTGCGCAACGTGCCTCGTCTGCTCATCATGAAATCGAGAAAGTCGCCTGTGTCTGAACTTCCTTCTCCCTTTCCACTGCCAGGAGGAAGTGGGTCCCTGCCTCCTCTGAGCCGAGCCCTCCACGTGTGCCCTGGATCCCGTGCCCTTATCTTCACAGGGAGATGGGGCCACTGCAACATGCCCCTTCCACCACTCCTCCCTGTCCCAGCACATTCCAGCGCCTCCCGTCTTAAAACATACATGTGCGCATACGAAGCCCTGACCCCTGCCCTCCCCTCCCCACCCTGGATCTCCGCTCCCGTCGCAGCAGAACAACCTGGCAAGTGGCCTGCACTTGTTGACTCCACTTCCTCACCTCCTGTGCCCGCTCCAGCCAATCCAGCCTGGCGTCCAGCCCCTCCACTCCACAGAAATTGCCCGTTGTCACCAAGGACCCTCAGGTCATCATATCCAATGCACACCGCACCCTCCTCCTCCTACCCACCAGCACGCAGCGTGGCAGCCACACCCTCCTCCATGACAGCTCTCCCGTCCTGGCGCACCTGCCCTCACCAACTGCCCCAGCAGAGTCTCCCGGCCTTGCCGGCTGGCTCTCCCCAGCTCTCTGGCTCTCCGTCTACACTCCCAGCTCAGCAGTTCCTCCAGCCCTAGGGCTTTAAACACCGTCTCTATGCTGGTGCCCCCGAACTTTACCTCCACAGTCCAGCTCTCTCCTCTATAAGAAAAACCACCCAGTTTTTCCTCCTGTGTCTCTCCTTCCTGTATGTCTCCTTTCCTCTCACACTACTGCCACACCCACAACACTTTTGACACCAGATGTGGGGGGAAGCTCACACACCAAGCAATTCTCTGTGACACCAGCTGGTGTCCTACAATTTAACCCAGTTCTGACACTCTACCTGGAGACAGCGTCAGACCCCACAGGTTAAGGGCTCAGTCCCACAAGACCGGCCCCACTTCAGATGCCAGTCACAAGTTCAAGTCATCAGCTGTGCTTCTGACAAACCAGCTACAGATGGGAGGTTCCCCGGCCCCCTCCGCGGGCTCCATCAGTTTGCTAGAGTGGCTCACAGAACTCAGGGAGACACTTTACTTACTATTACCAGTTTCCTATAAAGGACACAGAGGAACAGGCAGGTGAAGAGAGACACACAGGAGGAGGTCTGGGAGGGTCCCGAGCGCAGGAGCTTCTGTCCCCGTGGAGCTGGAGTGCGCCACCCTCCCGGTGTGGCTGTGTTTGCCCACCTGGAAGCTCTCCGAACCCCCTACTATTGGGGTTTCTGGAGGCTTCCTCACGCGGGCACGATCGACCATTAACTGCATTTCCAGCGCTCTCCCCTCTCTGGAGAAGGCGGGGGGCTGACAGTTCTCAGCTCATCATGGCTTGGTCTTTCTGGGGCCCACCCCCATGCAGGAGCCATCCAGGAGTCGCCCCAGAGTCACCTCATTAGAACAAAAGACGCTCCTGGTGTTCTTATCGCTTAGGAATTTACAAGGGTTAGGAGCTCAGTGCCAGGAGCTGGGGGCAGAGACCAGTACACACACATCTATTTTGTATTAACTCACCTCTCTCCTGAGTGCCAGGCTTACATCCCTAATGGCCTATTAAATATCCCCATGTGGCCATCGCACCAGCGTCTCAAACTCGATATTTTCAAAATGGAGCATGTGGTTGTCCCCCTCCCCAAACCTGTTCCTCCCTGAGTTAATAGCATTACTATACATGTATCTAGCTGCTCAAGCAACAAACCTAAAAATCAGCCTTTTTCCTACCTTTCCTCCACCCCCAATATCCATCACCAGGTCTGACGGGTTCTGCCTCCAAAGCATGTTTCAGTCTGTTAGCTTCTCTCCATAGTCATTGCCCCAGCCCAGGGCACTGCCGTCTCTCACTGAGCTCCAGCACCCAGCCATTCCCTGAGACCCAGCGCCCAGCCACTCCCTGAGACCCAGCATCCAGAGTGATTGTTCCTGAACAGCTTTATCAAGCTATAACTGACACACGATAAACTACACATATTAAAAGGGTACAAAATGGTAAGTTTTGACACGTGTGAAACACAGATCATCACAGTCAAGATAATAAACACGTCCAGCACCCCTTTGTCATCTCTCTGCCTGCCCTTCCCTGTCCCTTCCCCACCCCCTGGTCCCCAGGGAACTAGTGATCTGTTTCTATCACCATAGATCAGATCGTATTTTCTAGAATTTTATACAAATGGACCCACAGAGTATATACTCCTTTTTGTCTGGCTCCTCCATCCAGTGAAACTATTTTTGGGATTCATTCATGTTGTTAAATGTATCAATAGTTCCTTTTTTTCTAATTGGGCAGACTGATTTTTTTAAAGTTTCACTGAGATATAATTCATATACCATGACAGTCACCCATTTTAAGTGTGTAATTCAATGAATTTTAGTATATTTAGAGTTTGACAACGATCACCAGTCAATGTCAGAACACCTTCATCTCCCCAAAAAGAAACCCTGTATCCATCAGCCGTGACTCCCCACTCCTGCCCCCGGCCTTAGGAAATCACCAACCTACCTCCTGCCTCTGTTTCATATGAACGGAATATGAAAGGACATTTCATATGAATGGAATCCCACGCTATGTGGTCTTTTGTGACCAGCCTCTTTCATTTAGCACCATGTTTCCAAGGCACTGGAGAATGCATCAGTACTTCATGCCTTTTTATTGCTCGAGAACATTCCACTGTGTGGATAGGCCACATTTTGTTTCACATTTATCAGTTAATGGGCATTTGGGCTGTTTCCACCTTTTGACTATTGTGAATAGTGCTGCTAGGAATATTCATGCACAAGTTTTTATGTGGACATATATTTTCATTTCTTTTGAGTATATTCCCAGGAGTGCCATTGCTGGCTCATATGGTAACTCCATTTATAACATTTTGAGGAAATGCTTTCCACAGCAGCTGCACCAATTTACAATCCCATCAGCAATGACAATGGTTCCAAATTCCCTACATCCTCGGCAACACTTACAATCGTCCATCTTTTTTATTATCGTCATTCTAGTGGGTGTGAAGTGGTTTCTCATTGTTTTTTGACTTGCTGTTCGCCAAGGACTAAGGATGTTGAGGCAAATTTTCATGCACTCCTTGTGTATATCTCCTCTGGAGAAATGCCCATCCAAATTCATCACCCCAAGCCCATGTTTGAAACCTAAGTTCTATCCCATAATTCTCTCCTCAGCCTCAGCCTCCACCACTCTACCATCCCACCCCCGACACGCACTTAGTCCCAGCCATACAGGTCTCCTTCATGTCATCAGATAAGCAAAGCCCTCGCCCACCTCAGTGCCTGCACACCTGCTCTCCTCCTGCCCTGGAGGGCCGCACCCCTGGGTCCGAACTAGCAGTTCATTCCTACCCTCAGGTCTGAGGCCAAATGTTACCTCCTCAGAGAAACCTCCCCACCACCTGGAGCAGCCCCTTTCCCACCTACTCCCAACACACCACCGTGTTTATTGCCTGCACAAAGCTTACTGCAATCTGAAATTACTCCGTTTACTTGTTGTCATCCTCCCCTGTAACGTCAACTCCTTGTGGCCTGGGACCTTAGGTGTCTTATTTACAAATACATCTCCAGGGCTAGACGGTGCCAGGCACATAGTAAGTGACAAACGAATCTGTTTAGTGAGTGAATGAACTGTCTCTTATTCCAGGCTCCACAACAGAGTAACGAGACCCACGTTTAAACACAGGTTTAAGCACATCTAAACTTGTCCTAAATGAGATGTTTCCTTCAAAAGTAGTGCCCTAGGATGTCAAATGCTTGTTTTGACAAATACGATCGCTTAATACGTGTTGGGAGTTAGATATAACAACAACTATGGAAAAATACATATACATATGAAAGAAAACTCAAACAAAAATACCAAAATGTAAGAAAGCAGTGGTTTCAAAGTGGTGAGATTATGAATAACTTTTTATCCATTTTTTAATTTTCAAAAACTAACCATATGCTGTATTTTTTTAGGGCAAACATTCTTTGGCCTTCTCTTAGGGACTGACTTCCCTCTGAAGCCGGTTACAATCACATCAGAAAGTACTCGTTGCTTGAGGCATCATGAGTTTCCTATTCAATGTACACTGAAATCCATTACATTCTAAGCATCAGGGAAATTCAGATATGACTCACTTATTTGCTAGCATTGACTCCAAATAAGTTTTGGCTATTTTTACACATCAAATGCCCCTTTAAGGACAATTCATGTTGACTGAGGGCATTTTATGAGGCATATACTCTGCTAGTTGTTACTACTAAAAGGATAGCATGCATGACTAAGTATCCACCAACAGTTTAAATGCACATGGCTTTGATCCAGCTAGTCGACTACTGTACTGAAATACTTGCACACGTACACCAAGACCTCACTGCAGCCCTCATATACAAGAAAAAATGAAAAACAGCTTAAAAGTCGTATGGAAATCATTAAATAAACTATGGTATATGTGTATGATAAAATACTATATAGTAGGTAAAAAGAATAAGATAGTTCCATAGTATTGATATGGAAAATATCTAGCACATATTGTTAAGCGAACAAGAGAAAGCTACAGACAGAATAAACCCAACAGCTACTACGTGAATATTCATTTGGCAAATATCTGAGTGTGTACCATATGCCAGGTATCACTCTAGGCCTGAGAAGAAAGGTGTAACCAAGCCAATCCCTGACCTCCGGAAGCCAACACTCAAAAGAGGAAGGGACAAGCACAGACACACCATCCCAGCATAGAGTGGGCGCCCAGGCAATGCGGCAGAATGACTGGGGGGGATGGTGGCCACTTTAGCCGTGGCAGTCAGGGATGGCCTCTTTGAAGAGGTGACATTCAAGGTGCTCAGAGCTGAAGGACGAAAATGATGTGGCCACGCAAAGAACCAGAGGAGAAACTTTCCAAGAGATATAATAAGAACAGAGGCCATAAGGCCAGAAATAAGCGTGGCACAACCACAGGGCAGAAAATAAGCCAGTGTGCCTCGAGCAGGTGAGAAGAGGTCAAGAGGTGGCAGGGCCAGGTCACAATGACAGCCTCACTGGCCTGGCGGGTTAGGGTTTATTTCAGTGCAACAGGAAGCCAAGAGAGGGTTTTAAGAGGGGACCAACATCACCAGAATTTGGTTTAAAAATATCACTCTGGCTGCTGGGTGGAACATATAAATTACAAATCTATACATAAATACATATGTAAATGCATTTTAAAAGGTCTGGAAGCGTACACCCTAAATCGTCTACTAAGGCCAAAAGAGTGGGCTGAAGGGGGATATATGTAGGGAGAGAGGCGAAAATGGGCAACTCACATGTTTTCACATCTCTTCACACTGTTTGAGTCTCTCATATAGTCGGCACTGACTGACCTTAGGAATCTTCCACCCAGTTAATAGCCAAAATGGAAGTAAAGGACCAATGATATGGTCCAGACTTGCACTTCCCAGACTGGTTGCACAACTCTGTGAGCATATTTTAAAACCACTGAATTGTACACTTCAAACGGGCATATCCACACAATGGAATATTATTCAGCAATGAAAAGGAATGAAGTACTGATTCACACTACAACACGGATGAACCCTGGAACGTGTATGTCAAATGAAAGAAGCCAGTCACAAAAGACCACATATTGTAGGAAATGTCTAGAATAGGCAAATCAACAGAGACATAAAGTACACAGTGGTTGCCAAGGGCTGCAGGGGGAGGGCAGGAAGGGGTATAGAGTTTCTTTTTGGGGTGATGAAATTGACTATGGTGATGGTTGCACAACTCTGTGAGCATATTTTAAAACCACTGAATTGTACACTTCAAATGGGTACACTTCAAATCAAGCGATTTTTAAAAAGTCCTCAGGGAAGCACATAGTTGTACCGGCTAACGGAATTCAGTGGACAGTGGGCAATGGCTATGGAGTCGGGGCTTCAGCTACAGAACCAGTCATTTCACTCGAACAAAACAGTACTCCTGCTTCCTTAATCATCCTTTGTCCTTAGGTCTCCTGTGGCACCTCTTCACACGCCTCATCTTTTTCTTCCCAGCACTTATAACAATCTGTAATTATCTTCACGTGTGTGATTCTTTGTGTAACACGTGCTCTCGGCTGGACTGCGGGCTCCACAAGAGCAAGAACCACGTTTGTGTTTGTTCTGTATCATGGGTACCCAGCAGCATCTACCAGTCCCTTCTCAGATACTGGCTGAATAAATGAACTCTGAACATCCAGCGAACCCAGTTAAATTAGACTCGATATTTTCTCAAGTTACTGGATCAAAACATCTTAATAACCTACAAACTTGAGTCCAACGACAATGAAACAAGCATGGTCCTGTGAAATGGGTGAGGAGAGAGAAGGGAGGGAGATAGAAGGGGAGGTAATGGCAAGAAGAAGGTGCAGACACTGGGAAGCGAGGAGACAAACTTACTTTTCTAGGTTGGCCATCTGCTTCACAGCTTCCACAGCCCCCGGGAGAGGTTCAAGGTCAAAAAAGAAATTCTCTGACTCCCATATGCTGATGGCCTTCTCCTGAGAAGACAAAGAGAAGCAGGTGACTTTCAGAGTCCTCGGCACCCTGCCTCGTGGCACAGAGGATGCTGTGGCTGGGGAGGGCTGCTGACAAGCAGGTGGGCCTTCCACGTTCCCCTCACCACCACCCCCACAGACACCCCCAAGGACTTATTTCCTGCGGGGAGGCAGAGGATTACACGAGCTTGCGTGTGTTCCAGCCGCTCTCCAGGAGGGATCTGACTTCTGCGAGGAGGCAGCAGAGACCAGCTAAGGTGTTAGGGGCTGTGGACTCTGAAGTGTGCTCGGCTGCAGGGGCTGCTGGAGCCGTCTGGGACACAGGGCCATCACCACGAGCCTTACGTATGCTTGACTCCAGCAGCCAGCAGCAGCCTGCAGGCTCTGAGGAGGGACCAGGTCTTGCCAGAGCACTAGAGTCCTTAAATTCCAGAGAAACTCAGAGATCCTTAAGAGCACTGCTGTGTCTTCCCGAATAATGCGGGTGTGGGTAGAAGGCCAACTGGCCAGAGCTCCAGGCCCCTCACCGACATCAACCGGAACAGCTCTTTTATCTGGTTTATGCATTGAGATACCAATAAATACTTTGTTTAAAAAGTATTCTGCTGTTTTTTCAGTTTGCAAGCCAAAAATCCAGACCGTCATTTTACATATAATAAAACCAAGCCTCAGAACGGGGATTTACTTAACGTTACACAGCGAAACGGTGGCCAAACTGTGAGTAGAATCCCATCTCCAACTCCCAGGCTAGGCGTTTCCACCTTATGCTGCCACACCAAAATCAAGTTTGCAGAATGCCACACCTTTCCAGGGCCAGGACTAGGGAGGGGAGACATACCCCAGCCTCTGAGAAGTAGGAACCTAACCCCATGTGTGCAGTGCAGGAAGTGCCCCTGCCAGGTCAGAAGCTGCTCCAGAACAAGTGCCACCACCACGTCACTCCTGTGGGTGGAGTACACTGAGGCCACACTGGCAATACTCTTGTGAACAGTATGGGCTTAAACAAACCAGTGCTTATCGATAACATGCAGTATCAAAGTGATACTGTCAGAACTTGAACGTGGAGGTTCTGACTCACACGGAGGCAACGTGGAATGCTGGAAAGTACGCTCGACGTGGGAGTCAGAAGGACTGGGCCTTCCTGTGTGACCCTGGGCTAACCGCCTTGACTCAGGAATCAGCACCCCAGGATCCCCTCCCTCCCCCCTTCAGTAACTTGCTCCGAAACCCCAGTCAAGACACTTTCGCTCTCTGGGCTCAGCTCCTCACCTGTCCGAACAGCGTAAGATTCTAAGTCAGTTACAATAAGCTTTGCCTTCCACCTCTGCCCTCTTTACCTCTCAGAGCAATGTGGAGATCAAAGGGAACAGGACAGAGTAGTATTGTGTGAAGTAGAAATGCCTACACAGGGACCCGGGGTTGGCTGGCTGGTTGTTTTCACCAGCAGATGCCGGGCCAGCTCGGCCAAGGGGAGAGCCAGAGGTATCCTGCTGTAAGCTGTGCTGGGGATGAAGGGCATGTCTTCATCTATTAAAACCAGCTGCCTGCAACGTTCCCAGAAGCAGCAGAAATGAGCAGGTCACTCCCAGAGCACCCCGTTCCGAGCACCCCAGGAGCTCTGCTCCTCTGCCTCGTACTCGGAAAACGGTGACTCATCTCCTTAGAGCTGGAGTCTGCACACCTGCACAGCAGACTGGAAAAGCTGCTTTTTCACAGTTGGGGTGGGCTTAGTTTCATCCCCCTAAACAGTTCTGGGGAGGAAATAAGGTGCCCAGAGTACCAGTGCTGCTGTCTATAAGCGACACATACACAGCAGGACAGCACGTTACCAAGGCTACAGAAACTGCCAGGGTATTCTCTTGGGTTCAAAGTTTCCGATTAGGTATCAGGCCGGGGAGAAGTCAGTCCACTGGCTCTGGGAAAGTCGCCTTCCGAAGTGCCTGGTGCTAATGAAGAGAAATGACGCTTGATTTCCTTTTTAACACCTGCCCTTCAACAAACCAAATTATTGTCAACGTGCCTTACATATGTCAAAAGAAAAGTCACTTGTGAGAACAAGTGAGAACAGGACTTCAGGTGGGGAAGCTGAATACGCTTGGGGGGCAGAAAGTCTGGAGTTTGAATCCTGACTGAGCCCCTTACTAGCCATGTGACTTGGGACAAGTTTCCTCACCTGCATAATGGCAATAATCATGCCCACCCCACAGAGAAGATAATGCAACCTGTGGCTACAAAACAGGCTCCAGGGTCACCATCAGATCCTCCCACAGTGCCCTGAGGTGGCCAATGCGGTGGGCGGGGGGGGGGGGGGGGGGGGGGGGCAGAAAGCACCCAGCCTCTCTGAGTCTGTGCACGGCAAAATTCCCCATTCCCTTCACGACACAGCTCAAATTTAAAACCAAGCTCTCTGTCTGTAAACCCGCCTGGACGCTGGCCTGCATCCATCATGGGTGCAGAGGGCAGAGCCCAGCGGGAGTCAGGTAGGTGGGGTCCTTTGCACTCAGCAGGGTCAGGAGAGCAAGGGGATAAACCAAGGAGCAGATCCTACCCTACCTTGACCACTGACTGACTGTGTGACGTCCAGAAAGTCACTCAACCTCTCTGGGAGCTATGCTTTCACAGAAAAGGGCAAAAAAGAATAGTAAAGACACTCATCAAATTCATGAGGAAGAAACAGAAATGTGACTGCAGCAAGGGTCAAGGAGGGCTTTACTTGGAACGTTTATTTTAAAAAATTTACAAACCAAATACTTCAGGCCAAATACACCAAAAATTAAAAAGTCGGCTGGAGATGGAGAGTTAGCTATACTATGCTTTATATTCTCCTGAATTTTGAGAAGCCCTCGATGAGAGCCAACGGTCAGCGCTGGGCTGCGCCCGGCGCTGCACCCTGGGTCCTCCCCAGGACCCTGTTTTACCAGAGGCCCACCCGAGGCTCGAGGCGGTGACCCACCCAAGGCCAGGCGGGCTCCCAGCCCCGGGGGGCGGGCGCGCGGGGGATGCTCACGCTCAGCCCGGGCTGCAGGCGGCCGTACTGCTCCGACACCCAGAAGCCGCGCCGGTCCTCCAGCGCGATGAAGGGCTGGTCGGGGAAGCGCGCGCGGTACTTTCGGAGAAAGCCGCCCTCGAAGTCGGCCAGCACGCCGTCCATGTCCACCAGCACCCGCAAGGCGCGGCCGCCCGCCCGGCCCGCCGGCCCGCCCGCCGCCCAGCGCCGCCCCGCCGGGCCCGCCGCGCCGCGGGGCCGCCGCGCACACCAGCCGCCCAGCCGGATCATGGCCCCCCGCGGGCGCTCGCTGCGGGCGCCGAGGCCGGGGCTGCGCCGCCCGGCCGCCTCGGACCGCCGGCCATGACCGCCGGGAAGGAGAGGGCCCTGCGGGAGGGGGCCGCGCGGGGGGCACGGGGGGCGCGGGGGGCGCGCGGGGCCCCAGCGCGCAGGCTCCGACCCCAGAGCGAGGCTGCGGCGCGCGCCGCCCTTAAAGGAACACGCGCCCCCGCGGAGGCGGGGCCCGAGGGGCGGGGCCATAAGGCTTGTCCTGGAGGCTGGGTCTGCGCCCCCACCTTCTCCCAAGACCCTGGAGCTGGCTCTCTCCTCCCACCGCAACCCCGAGGATGGAAGAACAGTGCGCACCCAGGGAGCAAGCCTGTGTCGCTGCGATGTTCATTCAGCACTTACTGTGTCGGGCTGTGGACAAAACAGAGAAGACCCCTGCCCTTCTGGAACTTAGGTTTTGAAGGGGAAACAGACAAAAAGCAAATAAACCTACCAAACAGGCCAAATAACTTCAAGAAGTGACGGTAGCGTGAAGGAACCAAGATCGGGTGATGTACGCTCTGAAGTCTCCCGCTTTACAGTGGGCATCTGGGGCGAGCCTGGCGTTAGCAGAGCAAATGAAGACCTTGCAAACATCACAGAGCCTTCATAAAACTGTTGATTTTCAACTAAACCTATAAATAAATATTGTTATGTACCCCTGCATAGGTTGCTTTAAAAAAAAAAAAAAAGGGTGATGTAATGACGGAGAGGTGAGGGGACTGCCAGGTGGTCAGGGAAGGCCTCTTGTGGGAGGTGATGCTGAAGCAGAGACCTAAATAATGAGAAGGAGCTTGTAAGAACCAGAGACCAGTGGTCCAGACAGCAAGAGCAGCTGCAAGGCCTGAGCAGGGGGTGAGGCCCCAGGGGTGGAGAGAAGGCCAGCAAGGTGACAGTTTTCCTTCTTATGTTTCCTTGGCACACTTGCTGAGCATCTCCGATGTGCTGGGCAGTGGATATCGAGTGGTGAACCAAGTCCTCATGCTTATGGAACTGCCATTTTTGGGTCTTCCTGAAAGTATGGTGAGGGACAGGTGGTCCAAAGTGAGGTCAGAGAGACGGTCAGGGCCCAGCGAGGAAGCAGTGTGGCACAGCTAGAAAAGTATGTGAGCTGTGGGGTCCCACTGACCCATGCCCGGACTCAGCCACATAGAAGGTTCTCAGCACCCTGGCACAACGGGTCACCCTGATGGCATCTCCCCGATTCAAGGGCGGGAATCAGGTCTGATCCATGCCTGCCTCTTGAATAAATGGGTGAATGTGATCCCTGCAAGAACCTTTGCTGATTATTTTCTGACCCCCTAACTAAGATTTCACACGTGCTTCTCCACCTTGATAGTCATTCTTCAATTACATCACCGTGTTTTTCTTTGTCATTTTACTATGAAAATTTTCATACAGGAAACTTGAAAGAACTGTACAATGAAGATACATATACAACCACCTGGATTCTGTAGTTAACAGTTTGCTATATTTGCTTTAATATACCTCAGCGCCTGTCTCCATCCCTCTACCCGTCCATCAGTCCATTTATTCTCTGATGCATTTCAAAGTAAGCTGCAGACAGCAGTACACTTCACCCCTAAATATGTCAGCCTAGGTAGCTTTAAATGAGTTCAACATATTTAAGGGTAAATCTTACAAATGAAATGCACAAATCTTAACTTTAGCATTCCACGGGTCTTGACAAATGCCTCCCCAGACGATGTAGAGCAGTGCTGCCCGATAGAACCGTCATCAGTGACAGAAACGCTCTGTGCTGTCCAGACGCAGTAGACACTCACCACATGTGGCTATTGAGTAATTCAAATGTAGCTACTGAGACTGAGGGACTGGATTTTCCAAATTATTTCATTTTAAATAATTTAAATTTAAACAAGCCATCTGGCTCGTGGCCGGCAGGTCAAACAGTGAAGCTATAGCATGTCTCCATCTTTCAAGAAAGTTCCTGTTCCTTCTCCATCAGCCCCTTCTCCCGCTTTGCTAATTTTTTCCACCATAGATGAGTTTTGCCTGTTCTAGAACTAGAAATGGGCTTGTACGCTATGTACTTCGTTGTGACTGACTTCTTTCACTCATTATGTTTTTGAGAGTCATTCGTGTTGTTGATGTACCAAAAGTTTGTTTCTTTTACTGCTGAATTCTCTCATTGCATGAATATGCCTCAGTTTGTCCATTCTCCTGTTGATGGTCATTGGTTTCTAGTTTGCGGCTATTCTGACTAGAGCTGTTATGAACATTCGTACAAGTGTTTGTGTGGATGTATTTTTTCTCTCGGGTAAACACCTCAGAGTGGAATAACTGAGTCATAGACCAGATATATGTTTAATTTTATAAGAAACTGCCAGACATTTTTCAAAGTGATTCTGCCATTTTACACTCCCACAAGCAATGTGCAAGAGTTCTGTTTGCTCCACATACTCACTAACATTTGATGTTGTCCATCTTTTTCATTTTAGCCATTCTGCTGAGTGGATAGTGGTGTCTCAGTGGGTTTCATTTTGCATATATCCCGTGGTTTATTTTATTATCATTTCAAAAATTATTTTCCTTATTATTTCTTGTAGGTTTTTATTTTTTGTCTCCCCCTTCAGAATGTATGTTCCATGAGGGTAAAAACTTAGTCTGGTTTGTTTACTGATGTGTCCCTAGTGCCTAGAACAGGTCCTGGCATATAGTATGTGTTCAATAAATTCATTCATTCTTGTAGTCAACAAACGGCTTTTGAGTGCCTTGAGCAGAGCAGATGTTAATCCTATTTGACAGGTGAGAAAATCCAGACTAAGAGACGAGAGACTTCACCATGTTCAACACAGCTGAAAATAAATGCTAATCGTGGCTAACTTATATGGATGCCTACTATGTGTCAGGCGCCACCTAGGCTCTTTATGTAAATTGTCGTACTAAATCCCCACAAAACTGCCATGAAGAACATTAATATTAACCCATTTTAGAAAAGGAAACCACTGAGGCAGAGAGAGATTAATAATTCGCCCCTTGGTGTGGTAATTTAAAACAAACGACTTTGACCCTCCTCCCTTCTAGAGGTGGAGCTGAATTCCTGTCCCCTTGGAAGTGGGCTGGATTTAGTCATTTGCTTCTAATGAATAATGTGAGGGAAGTGATGGTTTGTAACTTCCAGGAATGGTCGTAAACGGCATTGTGGCTTCCTCCTTGCTCTCTCCCTTTCTTTTTCTCTCTTTCCCTGTCTCGGATCACTCACCCCGCCACATCTGAGGACATTCAAACAACCCTATGGAGAGGTCCCCATAATGAGGAACTCAGGCCTCCCGCCAAGAACCAGAGAGGAACTGAGACCTCCCCACAACAGCCAAGTGAGCGTATAGTCTTGGAAGCAGGTCCTACAGCCCCAGTCAAGCTTTCAAATGATGCAGCCTCAGTAGACATCTTGACCACAACCTCATGAGAGATCCTGGCTCAGAACCACCCTACTCAGCTGCTCTCAGATTTGTAACTCAGAAACTGTGTGAGATGGTAAATGTTTGATGTTTCAAACCTCTAAGTATGGGAGTATTTTTTGCTCATCAGTAGATCACTAATACACTAGGTAAATGTTAGAACTGGGATTCAAATCCAGACAGTCTGACTCCATTTGCCACGATGTTCATAATGCTACTACCCTTGATTGAGTGTCTCCCACGTGCCAGGCTCTGTGAAATGGTCTCCATGCATTAGTGGCTTTGATTGAAGGGCGGTCTTTGCACTGTAAAGCAGCGACTGAGGTGCAGGTTCTGGAGCTTTGCTGCCCACAGCCGCAAAGGGCAAGGATGACAGGTACCACCAAGGCTACTTGGTTGTTTAAGCAATCCAAGTTTATTGACAAAGGGAAACAGAACAAGGAGCAGGGATAAAGGGGAACAACAAATCGGTACTTACAACATCCATGCCACAATCAGCCGGGGAAGTCCCAATAGTTTGTACGACGGGTGGGATGCTGATTGTCCAGGTCTGAGGCAAAGCGTCCTTTCCTCAGTGAGACCTCCAATTATTCTATGCCTGTGACTCCCTTTTATCCCAAGGTTTCTCTGGGTTCCGACTCAAAGTTTTAGACATTTGGATATTTTGAGTTATTTCTTCTTGTTCCCACGGATGGGGTGTTTTTATCGTTTTTGTTTTCATGGATGGGATGTTTCTAAAGTTCTGTCAGGTGCCCGTCGGGTGGCGAGCCCAGACAAGGAACATGATGCAGGACATATTTTTTGTAACTTGTGCCTTAGAGTCAAGGCCAAAGTGGCCATCTTTGGCCCCAAGCCCAGACACAGTCCTTTGTGTGGGGCCTGGGCCCAGTGTCCTTAGAAGGTGGGGGAGTCAATGAAGTCTGCACAAACTTCATTGCCTGGGTTTTAGCCCCGACTCTGTCACTTGTCAGTTGTGATACTTTGACATGTTTTTAAACATCGCTTGGATTAAACGTCCTCATTTGTAAAATGGGGATGATAGTAGCACCTGCCTCTAGAGTCGTTACAGAATGACGTGAGATTTACATTTAAAGCATTTGGAACTAGTCATGCGCCTGGTTGGCACTCAGTACACATCAGTTGTACTGCCTCGCGTGTTGTTTTCTATCATCACGATGACTTACACACAGTATGCAGAGCACTTCATCTGATGGTATCTTCACAATGGCCCCAGGAGGTAGACGTCACCATTTCACAGGGTGGGAAAAGCTTCGGAGAAGTGAAGTGACGTTTCCCAAGTCACACTGCTGGTACCAACATAGGCGACCTGTGAATCAAGCCCATACAACTTCAGATCAATCCTTTCCCATCATGGGATCTTCCAGTCTCTGCATTAACCTAGATTTTCTGCCAACTGGGTGGGGTGGACAGAGAACTTACATTTACCGAGGGCCTACTGTGTGCCGACCTCCCAGTTCCAGAAGCTCTTTCCCCTTTCTCCCTAGGTATCTGGGAACCTTCTTTCCATAGTATTCTCTCCACATAGGACTTACAGCAAACCTCAGACAGAAAACCAGGCTTTGCCTTCAATGTGTAGAGGGAACTTTTGTAGCTTAGAACTCTCAACCAAAAAGCTGACTTTGAGTCAAATGACCTTTTTGTTCTAATTGTTGCTATCTGCCCTTCTCCTTCCAGAGCAGCAATAAACCTTATGGCTGAGGCTTATCAAGCAGAAGGGGTAAAGAGAAAGAAGCCAGCTGACTGATAAGGAAAGGTATGTTAGGATGTATTTCAAATATACTGCACCCAAATAACCAAAGAAAAGATAAAGGACTTCATCAAAATTAAAAACTTTTGTTCTTCAAAGAACTCTACTAAGAAAGTGAAAAGATAACCCAAAGAATGGGAGAAAATATTTGAAAATCATATGTCTGGAAAGGACTTGTGTCCAAAATATATAAAGAACTCCTACAACTCAACAGTAAAAAGACAAATATATACTCCGATTCAAAAATGGGCAACGAGTATAAATAGACATTTCTCCGAAGAAGATATGGCCAACAAACACAAATGGCCAGTAGGCACAGAAAAGACGCTCAACGACCAATATCATTGGTCGTTAAGGAAATGCCAATCTAAACTGCAATGAGATCCCACTGGACGCCTACTAGAACAGCTAAAATTGAAAAGACTGAAAATACTGAATGCAAGCAAGAAAGTGAAGCAACAAGGAATTTCGTATATTGCTGGTAGACATGTAAAATGGTGCAACTACTTTGGAAAATAGTTTAGTAGTTCCTCAAAAAGTCACACATAGAGTTACCATATGACCCAGAGGCTCCACTCCTCAGTACGAACCCAAGAACATGGAAAACACATGTCCAAAGGGGCTTATACAATATTCATAATAACCAAAAGGTAGAAGCAACACAAATACTCATCAACCGAGGAACAGAAAAACAAAATGTGGTATATCCAACAATGGAATATTGTTCAGCCTTGAAAAGGAAGGAAATTCTGACACATGCTACTACATGGATGAACCTTGAAGACGTGCAAGTGAAAGAAGCCAGACACACAAGGTCACATATTGCATGAGTCCATTCATATGTGATGTCCAGATTAGACAAATCCATAGAGGTAGAAAGTAGATTAGTTGTTGCCAGGGGATGGGAAGAGGTGGGAGGCAATGGGGAGTTACTACTAATGAGCATGGGGTTTCTCTTTGGTGTGATGAAAATGTTCTAAAATTACATAGTAGTGATGGTTGTATAACTTTGCGGCTTACCAAGAACAACTGAATTGCACAACTGAATTGTAAAAGAGTGAAAGGTTATGGTATGTGAGTTATATGTCAAAAAAACAGAAAAGAAAAAATATGCTATGCCCTAAGGATATATATTTCAGTTTCCTTTGATATTAAGCAGATAGAAGAAGATACCGTAACATTTACAGGCCATTTGGTTTTTATGTAGAAATTAAAGGCTCAAAGTTTTTAAATACTAAGATGTTTGAGTGTTGATTAGCTTTTGTATTTTTTTAGGATTTTAAAATTATTATTTGTAAAATGTAAATACAGAATTATAGACTTTTTATGGAGTACACTTTAAGGAGTTTTAACAGATGTGTACATCATGGAACCACCACCACATCCAGAATACAGAACAATTCCCCGTAAATTCCCTCATGCTGCCCCTGTGGCCACACACTCCCCACGCCCATGACCCTGGGCAGTCACTGATCTGCTTCACGTGCCCACACGTAAAATAGAATGTCACATGGACATTCTAAAGAATGTCATAAAAATGGAACCATACAGCATGTGATGTTTTCAGACTAGCCTCTTTCATTCAACATAACGCCTTTGAGATGAATCTAAGTTTCCTGTATTGGTGGTTCATTTCTTTTTATTACTGAACAATATTCCATGACATGGATGTACCACAGTTTGTATGTCCGTTCACCCATTGAAACGAAATTTGAGTTGTTTCCAGGTATTGGTAATTATGAGTGCAGCTGCTACAAACATTCAGGTACAGGTTTTTGTGTGAACTGACTTTTTCATTTATTTGGGGTAAATACCTAGTATATACCTAAGTGTATGTTTAGCTACATAAGGAAATGTCGAACTGTCTTCCAGAGTGGCTGTACCATTTTCATCTCAACAGCAATGTGTGAAAGTTCCTCTGCATCCTCTCCAGCATTTGGTTTGGTCAACTTTCTGTTTGTTTAGTTGTTCGAGTTTTTTTGTTTGTTTGATTTTTAGACATTCTAGCAAGTCGTGGTACTTGATTGTGGTTTTAATATGCATTTCCCTAATGGTTAGTGATGTTGAGCATCTTTTCATGTGCTTGTTTGCCATCTCTTTATCTTCCTTGGGGAGGTTTCCATTTAAATCTTTTGAAAAAAAAAATTATTGCGCTGTTTGTTTTCTTACAATTGTCTTTTAGCACTTCTTCAAATATTCTGGATACAGGTTCTTTGTCTGATATGTGACTTCACATATTGTCTTTTCGTTCTCTTAACAGCTTCTTTCACTACGCAAAAATTTTAATTTTGATGAAGTTCACTTCATCTGTTTCCTTTTCTATGTTTTCTTTTATGGATTGTAATTTTGATGTCATAGCTAAGAACTCTTTGCCCAACTCAAGGTCGCAAAGATGCTCTATGTTTTCTTCTAAAAGTATATAGTTTTACAAAGATCTATGATGCATTTTGAGTTAATTATTGTAAGGTTTGAAGTTTAGGTTAGGGTTCAATTTTTTAAATTGTGGTAAAATATATGTAACGTAAAATTTACCATTTTAACCACTTTTAAGTGTATGGTTTGGTGGTATTAAGTACATTCACATTATTGTGCAACCATCACCACCATTCATCTCTACAAGTTTTTAGTCTTCCCAAACTGAAACTCTGTATCCATTAAACACTAGCTTCCCATCCTCTCTCCCCACAGCCCCTAGAAACCACTATTCTGCTTTCTGTCTCTATTAATTTGACTGCTCTAGGTACCTACAATATTTGTCCTTTTATGACTAGTTTGTTTCACTTAGCATATCTTAAAGGTACATCCATGTTGTAGCATGTGTTGGAATTTCCTTCCTTTTCAAGGCCAAGTAATATTCCATTGTATGGATTTACCACATTTTGTTTATCTGTTCATCTGTTGATAGACTCTTGGGTGCTTGCACCTTTTGGTTATTGCAAGTAATGCTGTTATTAACATGTGTGCACAGATATCTGTTGGAGTCTCTGCTTTTAATTCTTTTGGGTATATAGCCACCAGCACGTACAGTGGTTCCAATTTACCATATTTGATATTTGTTATTTTCTGATTTTTTAACAACAGCCATACTAATGGGTGTGAAATCATTTTTGTGTGTGTGTAGATGTCCAATTTTCCAACACTATATGATGAAAAGACTATTCTTTCTCCATTGAGTTGACTTTACACCTTTGTAAAAAAAAATCAATCAGCCATATTTGTATGGGTCCGTTTTAGACTCTTTATGCTGTTCCATTGCTTATCCCTATGCCAATACCAAACTGTCTTGATTACTCTAGCTTTGTGGTAAGACATAAAGTCAGCTGGTATGAGCTCTATAATTTGTTTCTCAAAATGTTTTAGCTATTCTAGTTTCATTGGGTTTCCATATAAATTTTAGGATGAGCTTGTCTCTATCTACAAAAAAAATCCTCCTGGGTTTGAGTGGAATTGCACTAAATCTGTAGATCAATTTGGAGTGATTTGAATTATTAACTATATCAAATATTCCAATTCATGAATGGAAAAAATCTGTCCTGTTTTCTTTGATTTCTTATGTTGGCATTCTGCAGTTTTCAGTACACAAATCCTGAACATGTTTTGTTAGATTTTTACCTAGGTATTTCACTTTTTGGTATTTTTAAAATTTTGATTTCCAAGTGTTCATTGCTACTATATATAAATATGATTGATTTTTGTATGTTGATCTTGTATCCTGCAACTTTGCTAAATTCACTTGTTAGTTCTAGAAGCTGTTTTATAGATTTCTTGGGATATCCTACATAGATAATTTTGCTGTTTGTGAATAGGGACAGATTTATTTATTTTTTTCTAGTCTGTTAATTTTATTGCTTTTTCTTTTATTCTTGCCCTATTGCATTGGCTACGACTTCCAGTATGATGTTGAATAGGAATGGTGAGAATGGACATACTTATCTTTTTCCCCACCTTAAGGGGAAAGCATTCGCTCTTTCCATTAAGAATCATGTTAGCTGTGGCCTTTTTGTAGATACTTTTTATCAGATTAAGGAGTTCTTTTCTATGCCTAATTTTCTGGGAGTTTTTTTTGAATCACGAAAAGATGTTGAACATTGATAAATGCATTTTCTGCATCCATTAATTTATATAATTCTATGGTTTCTCTTCTTTAGGCTGTTAATATGATAGATTATGTTGATTTGCAAACAGTGAACAAGTCATACATTCCTGGAATAAACCCTGCTTAGTGATGGTATGTGACTTTTTTATATATTACTGAATTCAATTTGCTGGTAATCTGTTGAGGATTTTTGTGTCTGTGTTCATGAAGGATATTTGTCTGTAGTCTTCTTAAAAATTTAGATTGTTGATTTAAGAACTTCTTTTCTAATATAATGTTATGCGATTTCCTCTAAGCACTGCTTTAGCTGCATCCCACAAATTTTGATATGTTGTATTTTAATTTTCACCCAGTTCAAAATATTATCCAATTCTTCTTGAGACTTCTGATTTGACCCATAACTGTTTAGAAGTGTGTTCTTTAATGTCCAAGTATTGGGAAAGCTTCTGTTAGCTTTTTGTTTTTGACTTCTTTAATTCTATTGTTTAGAGAACATGCTTTCTATAATTCCAGTTCTTTTAAATTTGTTACGGCTTGTTTTATGACACACAATACGATATATGTTGGTGAATGTTCCATGTGCACTTGAAAAGAGTTTGTGTGCTGCTGTTATTGGGCAGAGTTCTATAAATATCAATGAGACGATTTGCTTGATGGTGTTGTTCAGTTTTTCTACTTCCTTGCTGATTTTCCATCTACTTGTTCTATCAGTTACAGAGCAAAATTCAAGTCTTCAACAATAACTATGGATTTGTCCATTTCTGCTTTTTTAAATCAATTTTTGCTTCATATATTTTGAAATTGTGTTAGGTTTGTATGCATTTAAGATTGTTATGCCCTCTTGGTGAATTGACTCTTTCATCATTATGTAACATACCTCTTTATCCCTGTTAACTTTCTCGTAGGATATATCACTAGAGAAACTACAAACATTATAAGGATAATAAAGTAAAGCTATGAACAGCTCTCTGCACATAGTTTTCCATGTCTGATATTAGTATAGCCACCTTCGACTTTCTTTCAATTGCTGTTTGCAAGGCATATTTTCTTCCATTCTTTTACTTTTTATCTTTCATTAGTTTGAGGTGAGTTTCTTGTAGATAGCATTTACTTGAATTTACTTTTTCATTCATTCTCACAATCTCACTTCTCTAATTGGTGTATTTAAACCATTTATATTTAATGTAATTGTGTATGTGATTGGATTTACGTCAACCATTTCATGTTTGTTTTCTGTTTATTTCCTCTGTTTTTTATTCCTCTCTTTTGCCTTACCTGCCTTCTTTTGGATTATCTGAATTCTTTTAGCATTTCATTTTAAAGATTTTATTTTTCCATTTTCTCCCCAAATCCCCCCAGTACATAGTTGTATATTTTAGTTGTGGGCCCTTCTAGTTGTGGCATGTGGGACGCCGCCTCAGTGTGGCCTGATGAGCGGTACCATGTCCATGCCCAGGATCCGAACTGGTGAAACCCTGGGCTGCCGAAGTGGAGCGTGCAAACTTAACCACTCAGCCACAGGGCCAGCCCCTTAGTATTTCTTTCTTTTTTTTTCCTTTTTCTCCCCAAAGTCCTCCAGTACATAGTTGTATATTCTTCGTTGTGGGTCCTTCTAGCTGTGGCATGTGGGATGCTGCCTCAGCATGGGTCAATGAGCAGTGCCATGTCCGCACCCAGGATTCGAACCAACGAAACACTGGGCCGCCTGCAGCGGAGCGCACTAACTTAACCACTCAGCCACGGGGCCAGCCCCCTTAGTATTTCATTTTAGTGTATCTATTGAGTTTTTGACTACATCTCTTTGGATAGCTTTTTAGTGATTACCTTAAGGATTACTGTACATAACTTTTCACAGACTACTTGGAGTAACTATTTTACTGCTTCAGGTGGAATGTAGAAACCTTACCACCATTAGGTCCATTTACCCTCCTCCTTTCTGTTGTAATTGTCACATTTTATGTCTACAAACAGTGGAAATCCCATCAGACAGTATTATAACTTTTGATTTCAATCATTACATATATTTTAAAGAATTTAAGAGGATAAAAATAGCCTATTAGATTTACCCAGATATTCATCATTTCCCCTACCCTTCCTTCAGTCCAAGTTTCCCTCTGATATTCTTTCCTGTCCATCTGAAGAGCTCTCTTTAGCATTTCTTTTAGATCAGGTCTGCATGTGAGAAATTGTTACTTTTCTTTCCACTGAGACTGTCTTTATTTTGCCTTCATTCCTGAAAGATATTTTCGCTGGATGTAGAATTATGTGCTGGCAGTTCTTTTCTTTCAGAACTTGAAAAGTGTTGTTCCACTGTCTTCTGCCCTCTATGTTTTCTGATGAGAAATTTTCAATCAATCAAAACATTCTTCACCTATATATAGTGCTTTGTTATTCTTTGGCTGCTTACAATTTTTTTGTCTTTTATTTTCAGGGGTTTAATTATGATGTGTCTGGGGGTGGATACATTTGAGTTCATCCTGTTTGGGGTTTGATGATCTTCTTCAATTTGTAAATTCAACTCTTTTGCAAAATTTGGTAAGTGTTTAACCATTATTTCTTCACATTTTTTTCTACACTGTACTCTTTCTTCTCTCTTTTTGGAATTCCAAGGACATGAATATTAGACCTTTTGGTATTTTTCTATGGGTTCCTATGGCTCTGGTTTTCTTTTTTTCTTTTTTTTCTTTCTGCTGTTCAGCTCAAACTATCTTCATGTTCACAGACCCTTTCCTCTCTCATCTCCATTCTACTATTCATCCTATCCAGCATATTTTTTAGTTTTTATGTTCTTCAGTGCTAAAATTTCCATTTGATTCTTTTTCATATCTTCTAATTTTTTTTGCTGGAACTCTCTCTTTCCATTTGTTTCAGGTGTGTTCATCCTTATTTCTTGGAGCGTGGTTATAATAACTGTCTTAAAGTCTGTCTGATAATCCCAACAACTGTGTCATCTATGAATTGACATAGGATGAATGTCTTTTGCCTTGTGAGAATTTGACATTTTCCTGGTTCTTAATATATTAGGTAATTTTGAATTCTGTCATGAATGTTATGTTATGAAATGCTGAGTCTTATTTAAATCCTATAGAGAATGTTTATTTTTTTTTATTTTGCTTTGTTTCAGCAGACAATCAAACCAGTTAGCTTTAATTCACCATTTCCTGCCAGCCTTCTGTGGACTGTGGCTTTGTCAATTCAGTTTTCAAAGCTGTTGCAGTCCTGTTTGCATCTATTCTGCGTGTGCACCACCCAGTGCTCAGTCTCAGACGTGGGAAGTGGTCTGCTTCATAGTTCAGTTCCCAAGGCCTTTGGTGTGCAATTTAGGTTCCAATTCACACATGCATTGCCTGAAAATGAGATCAGGAATTCATACACAACTTTATGGCATCACTTTCTTGATATCTGTGATTTCTTTAATACTCTCCAGTCTCAGAAGGATATGCATTGGTGTAGTTTTCTTCACCCTTATTGTATTTAGGGTTTGTTGAGCTTCTTGAATCTGTGGGTTCATAGTTTTCATCAAATTTAGAAGGTTTTCAGCCACTATTTCTTCAAATATTTTTCTACTTCCTGACTACAGGAACTCCAACTCTGTGCTATAAATTCTATTTTTTTTTTAATTTTTTTTTGAGGAAGATTAGCCCTGAGCTAACCACTGCCAATTCTCCTCTTTTTGCTGAGGAAGACTCTCCCTGAGCTAACATCTTCCTCTACTAACATGCCCGTCGTCCTCTACTTTATATGTGGGATGCCTACCACAGCATGGTGTGCCAAGCGGTGCCATGTCCACACCCGGGATCTGAACTGGCGAACCCTGGGCCTCCGAGAAGCACAACGTGTGAACTTAACTGCTGTGCCACCAGGCCAGCCCCTAAATTCTATTGTTGCCTCTATGTTATGTGTGATTGGAGTCCTTGCGCTTGGGAAAACCAAGACATATCATATTCAAATTGCTGAAAGCCAGTGATAAAGAGGAAATCTTAAAAGTCTTCAGAAAAATAAAGACGCAATATCCACAGAGGAACAAAGATAAGGATGACAGCAGACTTCTTGTCAGAAACAATGCAAGTGACATTAAGAAATGGGGAAAGGACTTGAATAGATATTTCTCAAAAGAATATATGTGAATGGCCAACAATCACGTGAAAAGATGCTCAAGATCACTGATCCTCAGGGAAAGACAAATCAAAACCACAACGAGATGCCACTTCATATCCATTAGGGTGGCTATTATAAATTTTTTTTAAAGCAGATAATAACAAATGTTGGTGAGGATAGGAAGAAATCAAAACCCTTGTACACTGGTGGTGAAAATGTAAAATGGTATAGCCATTATGAAAAATCATATGGCAGTGCCTCAAGAAATTAAAAATAGAATTACCATATAACCCAGCAATTTCACTTCTTGGCACATACCCAAAAGAATTGAAAACCAGGACTTGAACAGGTATCTGTACACCCATGTTTATAGCAGCCTTACTCATAATAGACAAAAGGTAGAAGAAACCCAAGTGTCCACTGAGAGATGAATGGATAAACTAAGTGTAATATATACACACAATGGAATATTATTCAGCCTTGAAAAAGAGGGAAGTTCTGACACATGCTACAACATGGATGAACCTCAAAGTAATTATGCTAAATGAAATAAGCCAATCACAAGAGGCCACATAATGAAGAATTCCATTTACGTGAAATGTCCAGAATACGGAAATCTGTAGAGATAGAAAGTAGATTAGTGGTTGCCACCAGTTGTGGGGAGGGTGAAATTAGGACTAACTTCTAATAGATATGGGGTTTCTTTCTTACTAAAACTCACTGAAGTGTAAACTTTTAAATGGTGGATTTTGTTATGTGAATTATGTATAAAAAATTACCATAAAGATGGAATGAAGGAAATAGCATTTTATAATACATAAAGCTGCAAGGAGAAATAGGTGAATTCACAATTATTGTCTGAGATTTTAATATCTCTATCTTAAAAACTGATAGAATAAGTAGACAGAAAACTGGTTAAGGATATGGAAGACTTGAACAACACTGTCAACCAAGTTGACTAACTGAAATTTTTATAACACTCCGCATAACAACAGCAGAGTACACATTCTTGTCCAGTGCACGTGGAACATTTACCAAGACAGTCCACATTCTGGGCCATAAAACAAACCTCAACACACTTAAAAGGATCCAAGTCATACAAAGTATGTTCTCTGACCACGATGGAATAAAATTAGTAATCAAACACTGAAAGATCTCTGAAAAATCTCCAAATGTCTGTAAACTAAAAACATACTTCTAAGTAACCCATGGATCAAAGAGTAAATCCTAAGAAAAATTAGAAAATATTTGACCTGAATAAAAATGAAGATACAACATTGCAAGATTTACAGCAGTGTCAGTCATTTAAACAGACATTTCACTAGGGAAGATATCCAGATGGCCAATAAGCACATGAAAAGATGCTCGACATCATTAGTTATCAGGGAAATGCAAAGTAAAGCCACAATTAGATATCACTTCACATCCATTAACATGGCTAAAATTAAAAAGACTGACCATAACAAATGTTGACAAAGATGTGGGGGAAGTCGAACTCTCATAAATGCTGGTGGGGATGAAAAATTGTACAGACACTTTAGAAAACATTTTGGCAGTTTCTTAAAAAGTTAAACATACACCTACCATATTATCCAGCTATTCTACTCCTGGCTATGTACCCAAGAGGAAAGAAATATGTTCATATGAAGACTTGTGCATGAATGTTCATAGAAGCTTTATTTGTAATAGCCAAAAAGTGGAACAACCCAAATGTGCTCATCAACATGTGACTAGATAAACAAGTTGTAGTACACTTATACAATAGAATACTATTTAGCAATAAAAAAAAAGATCAAACTAATGACAAATGCAGAACATGCATGGGTCTTAAGTGATTATGGTGAATAAAACAAACCAGACAAGAAAGAATATATACAGTATGATTCCATTTAAATAAAACTCTAGGAAATGCAAACTGATCTATAGTGACCAAAGCTGATCAATGGTTGCCAGGGAATTGGGGAACATGGGGAAGAGAGAGATTCCAGAAAGACCCAGGGGAACTTTTTGGGGTGATGGATATATTCACTATCTTGGTTGAGGAGATGGTTTTGCTGGTGTGTACATAAGTCAAAATGTATCAAATTTTATCAAACTTTTAATGTGTGGAATTTTTTGTGTCAATTATATTTCAATTTAAAAACAAAAATTTTATTCTTATGAAAGAAATGGAAAGAAAGAAAACATATGTGAAGTGGAGACAATGTTCAGGTTGCTAGCCAATATTGCCAGATCCAGCTTTTCCTGAATCTGCAATTAGTTCACCCCTGAACTTTTTTTTTTTATTGCGGTAACATTGGTTTATAACAAAATATAAATTTCAAGTGTACGTCATTATATTTCGATTTTTGTGTAGATTACATCATATTCACCACCCAAAGACTAATTACAATCCATCAGCTTACATATGTGCTCTGTCACTCCTTTCACCTTCCTCCCTCCCCGCTTCCCCTCTGGTGACCGCCAGTCTGATCTCTGTATCTCTGTGTTTGTTGTTGTTATCTTCTATTTATGAGTGAGATCATACAGTATTTGACTTTCTCCTTCTGACTTTTTTCGATTAGCGTAATACCCTCAAGGTCACACATGGCCAGATTTCATCTTTTTTCATTGTTGAGTGGTATAACCATTGTGTATATATACCACATCTTTATCCATTTGTCCTTTGATGAGCGCTTACATTGTTTCCAAGTCTTGGCTATTGTGAATAATGCTGCAATGAACATAGGGGTGCGTATATCTTTTCACATTCGTGTTTTCATGTTCTTTGGATAAATACCCAGCAGTGGAATAGTTGGATCATATGGCAGTTGTATTCTTAATTTTTTGAGGAATCTCCATACTGTTTTCCATAGTGACTGCACTAGTTTGCATTTCCTTCCAGCGGTATATGAGAGTTCCCTTTTCTCCACACCCTCTCCAACACTTGTTATTTCCTGTCTTGTTAATTATAGCCATTCTGATGGGTGTGAGGTGATATCTCACTGTAGTTTTGATTTGCATTTCCCTGATAATTACTGATGTTGACCATCTTTTCATATGCCTGTTGGCCATCTGTATGTCTTCTTTGGAAAATGCCCGTTCAGATCGCTTGCCTATTTTTAATTGGGTTGTTGGGTTTTTTGTTGTTGAGCTGTATGAGCTCTTTATAGATTTTGAATATTAACCCCTTATCAGATATATGGTTTGCAAATATCTTCTCCCAATTGTTAGGTTGTCTTTTCATTTCGTTGATGGTTTCCTTTGCCGTCAGAAGTTTTTTTAGTTTGATGGAGTCCCATTTGTTTATTTTTTCTATTGTATCCCCTGCCTGGTCAGACATGGTATTTGAAAATATGCTGCTAAGACCGATGTCAAAGAGCATCCTGCCAATGTTTTCTTCTGGAAGTTTTATAGTCTTACATTCAAGTCTTTAATCCAGTTTGAGTGAATTTTTGTATAAGGAGAAAGATAGTGGTCTACTTTCATTCTTTCGCATGTGGCTGTCCAGTTTTCCCAACACCATTTATTGAAGAGACCTCCTTTCTCCACTGTATGTTCTTGACTCTCTTGTCAAAGTTTAGCTGCCCATAGATGTGTGGGCCTGCTTCTGGGCTCTCTATTCTGTTCCATTGATCTGGGTCTGTTTTTGTGCCAATACCATGCTGTTTTGGTTACTATAGCTTTGCAGTATATTTTGAAATCAGTGATACCTCCAGCTTTGTTCCTTTTTCTCAGGATTCCTTTGGCTATTTGGGGTCTTTTGTTGTTCTGTATAAATTATAGGATTCTTTATTCTATTTCTGTGAAAAATGTCCTTAGAACTTTGATAGGGCTTGCATTGAATCTAGAGATTGCTTTAGAGAGTATGGACATTTTAACTATGCTAATTTTTCCAATCCACGAGCTTGGGGTTTTCAGAGTACAGTCTTTCACTTCTTTGGTTAAGTTTATTCCTAGGCATTTTATTCTTTTTGTTTCCCTCATAAATGGGATTGTATTCTTAAATTCTCTTTCTGTTACTTCATTGTTAGTGTATAGAAATGCAACTGATTTTTGTATGTTGTCTCTCTATCCTGCAACTTTACCATATTCATTTATTATTTCTAAAAGTATTTTGGTGAGTTCTGTAGGATTTTCTATATATAAAATCATGTCATCTGCAAATAGTGACAGATTCACTTCTTCCTTTCCAATCTGGATCCCTTTTATTTATTTTTCTTGCCTGATTGCTCTGGCTAGGACTTCCAATACTATGTTAAATAACAGTGGTGACAGTGGGCATCGTTGTCTTGTCCCTGTTCTTAGAGGGATAGCTTTCAATTTTTCTCCGCTGAGAATGATATTTGCTGTGGATTTGTCGTATATGGCCTTTATTATGTTGAGGTGCTTTCCTTCTATATCCATTTTATTCAGAGTTTTTATCATAAATGGATGTTGTATCTTGTCAAATGCTTTCTCGGCGTCTATTGAGATGACCATGTGGTTTTAATTCTTCCTTTTGTTTTTTTGCTGAGGAAGATTCTCCCTGAGCTAACATCTGTGCCAGTCTTCCTCTATTTTGTTTGTTAGTTGCTGTCATAGCATGGCCACTGACGAGTAGTGTAGGTCCACACCCAGGAACTGAATGCAGGCCGCCAAAGCAAAGCATGCAGACCTTAACCACTAGGCCATGGGGCTGGCCCCTATTCTTCATTCTGTTAATGTGGTATATCATGTTGATTGATTGGCAGGTGTTGAACCATCCCTGCATCCCTGGAATGAATCCCACTTGATCATGGTGTATGATCTTTTTGATGTATTGTTGTATTTGATTTGCCAGTATTTTCTTGAGAATTTTTGCGTCAATGTTCATCAATGATATTGGCCTGCAATTTTCTTTTTTTGTATTATCCTTGTCTGGTTTTGGTATCAGGGTAACGTTGGCCTCATAGAATGATTTAGGAAGCTTCCCCTCCTCTTCAATTTTTTGGAAGAGTTTGAGAAGGGTAGGAATGTTGGGTAGAATTCACCAGGAAAGCCGTCTGGTCCTGGATGTTTATTTTTGGGAGGTTTTTTTTTTTTCACATCTCTATTAATTATTTAATTTAGTAATTTAACTACCCCATTGCACAGGTGGGGAAAAGTGAGGCACAAAAAGGTTGTATTTTTTGTTTTTTAAAGATTTGTCTAAAATTAGACAGGGAAGCCAAGGTCATAACTACAATCAGAACTCTAGAGGCTTGACACCTTTGGGGTATAATGGATTCAAGATTTGCATGAAATGTTATGTTTAACTCACCTGTCCTATTTCCATCACACCATCTCAGTCTAACCTCTTGCACATGCTTTAAAACATGGACCTGGCAAATGCCACTATGACAAGATACATTAGCTGATGCTTGTCTAAAAAAAAGAATACCAATATTGTTGTATCATATGCAATTAGCAAGGTTCAATTATGAAAATATTCCATACTGAATTCCAATAACTTAAGAAACATTCCACAAAATTCTCTAAGAATTTTCCCTAAGTACCTAGCAATCCCCTCTAAAACAGAAATTTACGTATTCTTTAGGTTACTGTTGATGATCTGAAATTAAATGTATACAATCTCATAACTGGTAGCCTCAAAGTACTAAACTACTAAATAAAACTGAAAGGATCATCCAAGTTCCTAGATAATACCAAAATATTCATTTAGGATTATTAAATAAAGCGTAACACTTTGGTACCTTTCCAAGAAAAAAATCTTGACGCTTATAAAGGTAAACATAAGCACGTAGCATTTTACATTGTATCAACTGCGTAACAGTGAACGGGTAAGGTGTAACCACTACAACTTCTCTACCAACTTTCTATCTTGAAATATCAAATCTGCCCCTACCAGCTACCATTCCAATTCCACAGGGTATTTTCCAGTGAGACAAGCTGTACAATGTTCTTTTCAAAACATTCCAGACCATTCCCATTTTCTTGAATTATAATATCCTGCTTTGTACAATGACCATGCTTTTCAAAACATTCCAGACTATTCCCATTTTCTTGACTCATAAAATCTTGCTTTCTATGATGACCATTCCCATTTTCTTGAATCATAATATCTTGCATTTTCTCTTTCTATTCTTTGTTTTATCCCTTCTCGTACAGATGAAACCAGTCCTTCTACTGACAGATACACAACACTGTTTGCTCCTAGATATTCTGCAAGATGTTCAAATTCTGCTTTATTGGCAAAAGCTCTTCTTTTGCTGGTATGTTTATTCCCATGAAGCATGGATATCTAATTGGTGGTGAAGTTACTCAAATGTGTACCTCTTTTGCACCAGATTCTTTGAGCAATTTGATTATGGGTGAGGTCATATTGTCTCTTACAATCCAATCATCTACAAGAACAATTCCTTTGCCTTTGAAGTTGTCTGACACTACTCCAAATTTTTTTTGCAACACTAAGTTGTCTTAACTTCATGTTTGGCTGAATGAAGGTTCTTCCTACATACCGGGTTTTACACAGCACCTCCACATAGGGAAGCCCACACCTTCCTGCATAACCAAGAGCAGCGGGTGTAGCAGATTCAGAACGGTGCTAACCAAATCTGCATCCACAGGTGGTTCAATTGCCAGCTGCTGACCACAACAGTACCTCACTGTATAAACCATTTGGTTTTCAAATATACTATCTGGTCTTGCAAAATAAACATATTCAAAAATACAAAAAGCCATTGGTTTTCCTTCAGACCTTGGTATAGTATCAAGTGTTTGGACATTATGTCTGGATATTTTCACAATTTCTCCAGGTAAGACTTCACGGTAATATCTTGCACCAACAGATAAAAAGCTACAAGGTTCTGAAGATACCGCCCATCCTTCGGTTTCTGAAGAGTTTTTCTCTTTATCATTTATATCAGATATAGGAATAAGACGACCAATGCATAGAGGACGATTTCCATAAGGATCTCGTACTGCATAAATAACATCTCTGTGCATTATAAGCAGGGAGTATGCTGTAGGTGCTTCCTTCATTAAGTTTTTAATCCTTGCCACCCAGTCTGGGGTGTCATCTTGTTCCTGAGGTGAGGTATATGCCAGTAACTGGGTAATCATTTCCCTATCGGAACTTCTTGACAGACCAATACCATGACGCAGAAGCTTTTCCCTTAATTGAGCAGCATTTATCAATTCGCCATTATGTGCCACAGCTATTTTCCCCTTTGATTTCTTCATTGACCCAATAGTTGTTCAGTAGCATTTTGTTTAATCTCCACGTATTTGTCCCATCAAGTGGTTCAACAACAAAGGGCTGACAATTTTCTAATTCGCAGTTTCCTGTTGTGGCATACCTCTTGTGCCCAATTACAAGATTTGAAATATATAATTTCTTCAAATTGTCTTCAGTAAAGACGTGATTTACAAGACCCATTCCCGTGTGTGTTTTGAATGTTGGTACTGAATACCCATCACTAGTGACAATACCAGAACTCTCCTGACCCCAGTGCTGCAGCCCCACGAGTCCCCGAGTGGCCACTCTCCTGAGGCGATGCACCCGAACGTGCCACATTCCTCTTTGATCCCCAACTCCTCCAGCTCCATGTCGCTGCCAAAAGTGTGTGGAAGGACCTGCTGCTGCAGCAAGGATCTAACTCCCAAGGAACAGCTGCCCGCTGAGACGAACGCCCAAGGAGCTCATGCCTGCAACAGCTTATTCCTTCACTAGTTTTGGGAGGTTTTTGATTACTGTTTCCATCTCCTTACTGATGATTGATCTATTCAAATTCTCTATTTCCTCATGATTCAGTTTTGGAAGATTGCATGATTCTAAGAATTTATGCATTTCTTCTAGAGTATCCAATTTGTTGGTGTTTAGCTTTTCATAGTATTCTCTTATAATCTTTTGTTTTTCTGAGGTACCCATTGTAATTTCTCCTCTTTCATTTCTGATTTTATTTATTTGAGCCTTCTTTCTTTTTTTCTTTGTGAGTCTAGCTAAAGTTTTGTCAATTTTGTTTGTCTTTTCAAAAAACCAGCTCTTAGTTTCATTGATTTTTTTCTATTTTTTTTAGTCTCTATTTCATTTATTTCTACTCTGATTTTTATTATGTCCCTCCTTCCACTGATTTTGGGCTTTGTTTGTTCTTCTTTTTTCAGTTCCTTTAGGTGCACTGTTAGGATGTTTGAGTTTTTTGTTGAGGTAGGCCTGTATTACTATAAACTTCCCTCTTAGAACCACTTTTGCTGTATCCCATGAATTTTGGCATGTCGTATTTTCATTTTCATTTGTCTCTAGATATTTTTTGACTTCTGCTTTGATTTCTTCATTGACCCAATAGTTGTTCAGTAGCATTTTGTTTAATCTCCACGTACTTGTCGCTTTTCCAATTTTCTTCGCATAGTTGATTTCTAGTTTCATACCATTGTAGTCTTAAAAGATGCTTTGTATTATTTCAATGTTCTTAAATTTATTGAGATTTGTTTTGTGGCTTATTATATGACCTATCCTGGAGAATGTTGCATGTGCATTTGAAAAGAATGTGTACTCTGCAGTTTTTGGATGGAATGTTCTATATATGTCTACTAAGTCCATCTGATCTAATATGTCATTTAAGGCCAATGTTTCCTTATTGATCTTCTGTTTGGAGGATCTATCTATTGGTGTAAGTGGAGTGTTAAAGTCCCCTACTATTATTGTGTTACTTTCTATTTCTCCTTTTATGTCTGTTAATAATTGCTTTATATATTTAGGTGCTCCTATGTACCCCTGAACTTTCCATTGACATGGGCTGGTAAGTTCCCTTTTAAAATTAAACCAGTTTAAATTGTGCTTTATATCACTTCCAACTCAGAGTCCTGAGTGGTACAATCTTGACCTCTGAGCAAATGGGATGCAGCATAGCATGAGAGTGGAGTATGGGTTTGAGGAATTAGAGGAATCAAATACTTTTTGGAATTTTAAAAGTAGAAGTGCAAGAAAAGGAGAGTAGATCCTCCAGAAAGCAGGGAGGAGGGCTCCTGACTGGCATTCCAGCTCTGTACAATGTGTAGCTTGTTTGGATGAGCTTGTGCAATTAACATATAAAGGACATTGATATCTGCTTTGTAGAATCTCTATGAAATTGCTATTTGCCATCATGAAAAGAAGCCTGGACTGGGATTCTGGCAATGTAGGTCATAGTCCTGTCTCTGCCACTAGATTTCTGTGGGACCTTGGGCAAATTACACCTCCTCCCTGGCCTTCAGTGACTCATCAGTAATAGGAAGGGGTTGACAAAATGGTCTCAGAAAAGTTGTCCTTAATTCTATCCGACTTCCTAAGAAAGAAATTCTGCATGTGGCTGTGGGTGGAAACCTGGACCTGCTAAGACGGCAGAAGAAAGATGGTGAATCTGGGAATAGGAGGCACTTTGAAGCACATCATTTGGATCACCATATTGTCGGAAATGCAGAATTGTTGGAAAGCAGATTACAAGAGGGTAGGTCATGTTTCTGTTTGGGTTCTTTTTTCTCACCCTCTCACCCCAAATGGTCTGTAGACCCTAGCTGCCGTGGAGCTTGCCCAACATACACAGTGAATAAAAGTTCAGGGGCCATCCCCGTGGTCGAGTGGTTAAGTTCACATGCTCTGCTGTGGGGTCCCAGGGTTTCACCGGTTCAAATCCTGGGCGCAGACATGGCACCGCTTATCAAGCCATGCTGAGGCAGCATCCCACATGCCACAGCTAGAAGGACCCACAACTAAAAATACACAACTAAGTACCAGGGGGCTTTGGGAGAAAAAGGAAAAATAAAGTCTTTAAAAATAAATAAATAAATAAATAAATAATAATAATAAAACAAAAGTTCAGGCTCTGGAGTCAGAGAGATAAAGGTTCAAATCCTAGTTCTGCTGTGTATCTTTGGCCAAACCCTTAAATCTCTCTAAGCATCAGTTTCCTCTTCTGAACAACAGAGAATAAAAATTGTATCAAATAAGGATAGGCTGGGTTAAGCTTCAGTAACAATCATTGCCAAAATCTCAGTGGCTTGACGAAAGTTTATTTCTCACTCATTGTGGTAGGCAGCCTCTAAAATGGCTCCAGTGAGCCCTGCCTCCTGGGAGTCATGCTTTTCAAAAACCTCTGCTCTATGGGCTGGACCTAGGTTACAAAAAGATTGTGACTTCAGTGTTGCTTCTCTCTTCCCCTCCCCTCCCTTTCCTCTCTCTCCCCATCTCTCTGTCCCTCTGTCTCTTCTCTCTCTCTCTCTCTCTCTCAGAGAATTCACCCAGCATGTTTAAGTGGCCTTATGGAGAGGCCAGGGGATAAGGAACTGAGAGAGGTCTCCAGCCAACAGCCAGCAAGCAACTGAGGTCCAACAACTTGTGAGTAGCTAAGTCCTTCTAACAACCACGTGGATGAGCTTGGAAGCAGACTGTCAAGCCTTCGGATGAGACCACAGCCCTGGACAACAACTTGACTGAAACCTGTGAGAGACCTTGAGGCAGAGGTGCTCAGCTACACTGTGACAAAACTCCTGATCCACAGATACTGTGAGATAATAAATGTTTCTGACATACAAAAGCCTCTAAGTTTTGGGGTCATTGTTACATAACTACATGTCCAGTGTGGGTTGGGAAGGGGTGCTTGCAGGCACCCAGGCTGGTAAAGGCTCTATCTCAACACCTGTTTCCATGGTCACCATAACAGACGAGGAATTGCATGCTGGTACTTAAAACTCCAACTCAAAAGTGACACACACCACTGTTACTTGTGTTTCATTGGCCAAATGAAGTCACATAGTCACACCTAACTTCAAAGGGGGTGGAAGGAAAAGTAATGGAATATGTGTGAACAGCACTGATGATTCCCATAATAAAATCTGCCCTGAAGGATTGTTGTGGGGACAATGCATTAAACTGCTGTCTCAGGATGCTTGCAGCTACACGTGAGAGGAAACACCATATGAATGTATACAATAAAGGCTTAAACAACAAAGGGAATTTGTTGGCTCATATTTTTTGGCTACAGGATGGTCTCAGGTAAGACTGGATCCAGGGACTCAGTGATGCATAGGACTGGGTTCTTTCTGTCTCTCTTTTCTGTGTTTTGAGATATAAGCTTCATCCTAAGCCTTGCTCCCCTCAGAGCCCCAGGGTGGCTGCCAGAAGCCCCTCGGGCTGAGGCAGGGAAGAGAGTTCCCAGAAGTCTTCAGTTTGCCTATGATGGGATCAGCCTAAGTCATACACCACAGGTGGCCTGAGGGGATGGTGCTGGAAGGTCAGGATGGTTTCCCTAGGTCACTCACTCAGATCTCTAAGTCAGGTTCCCTGGAACTGTGTGGATCTCCAGATAGAAATGGAATGTGTGGAAAGGGTTCACACCAGTGCCTGACACTGTTTTCCCCCTTCAGGATTATCTACTATTCCTTTCTTTCAAGTCACTTCACTTGGTGAAGATATTTCAGTGACGAATCTGCAAACGTCTACTGGATCTGAAAATGCTTTGTAAATGGAAAAGGCTGGACAAAGGTAAGTGATCATTACGATTATTATAGATAAGCAGTGCTCAACTCAGACACACCAGGATCCTCCTTACTCACTATATTCTAGCTACACTGGCATTTTTTCTTTTCCAGAAACACACCAAGCTTGTTTGGGTTTTAAGATCATTACGCATGGCTTTTGTTCCTCTTTGTCTGGAATTCTCTGCTCCCAGATCTCTTTTGACTGGCTCCTCTTCATCTCTCAGGTCTCAGAAGCATTTCTTGACCTTCTTATACCCCATCACCATGTTTTCTTTTCTTCATAACTACTGTATTACTATCTGAAGTTATTTTGTTTCTTTGCTTGCTTCTTGTCTTACTCCCCAAACCAGAACTTCATATCAGCAAGGCCTTCTGTCTTGTTCACAGATACATCCCCAGCATCTGGCACAGGACTTGAAACATATTAGACACAAAGTAATGTGTGTTAAAGAATGAAAGAACAGATGATTAAATATAGCATCTCCATCCACTGCTGTGCTGTTATGTGTCTCATACAATTGCCAGATTTTACAAGACTAGCTTTAAAAAAAATACAACTTAGAATATATTCAAGGTCAGCCCTGTAACCATATCTCTTTCAGTCTCTTTTTCCTTGAGAGAAGGGTGGAGTGACTCTTAGCTGTTTTGAAATGAATGTAATTTGTATCCTGGCTCCTCTATACCACAATCCAGATGTTCTCCGTCTTTAGGGTGCATCAGAATTACCAGCAATGCTTGTCAAACTCAGATGCAGGGCACTATCCTCAGAGTTTCTGATGTAGTAAGTCTAGAGTGGAGTCTAAGAATTTGCATTTCTAGGAAGATCCCAGATGCTGCTGCTGATGCTGGTGGGGGAACCACACTTGGAGAACAGCTGCCACAATCTAAATAGGCAACAAATTTTAAAGTATGATTAGTGGGTGTGGCTATTTTGAACTATTGTAGTGCTTTACTTCTCTGCAACATTTTTGGCTCTCATTAAAATCCAAATACATTCATGGAAATGTCCTATAAATTAAATTATGTCTTGTGTGTTCCAAGAGATCAAAGACTGAGGACCAAAGGCTGCCATAGAGCATTCAGGGTCAGTTCCATTTTAGAATGCATGTGTTAAAGTCATTCATCTAAATACGTCCCAAATTCACCAATTTATTTCCATCTCTACTTGCAAGGTACAATTATTATTATTATATTTCATGTTGACTACTGCAATAGCTTCCTAAATGGCTCTCTGAAATTATCCAGGTGAAACCAGACAATCTTTTGTAAATGCAAATCTGATCATGCTACTGGCTTGCATAAAACTCTCATTGGCTTCCCAATCTTCTCAGGGAAAAGTCTAGTATCTTTCACACAGCTTACTTGATGTGGTCCCTATCTACCTTGCAGCCCCATCTCATACCACTCCCCTCCAACCACCAAGACCTCTTGTCGATTCCTCAATCTCAGATAGCATGTTACCTCCCAACACAGGGTCTTAGCACCTGTTGTTCTCTCACTTAGGGAAATTTCTTGCCCCTTATCCTATTGACTCCTACTTTTTCTACAGAGAGCAGTTTGTGTCATTTCCTCAAGAAAGCCTTCCCTCTCGCTCCCAAGCTAAGTCAGTTTCCTCTGTTGCATGATCTTATAGAACCTTGTTTCATTCCTTCAGAGCACTACCCCTTTCTTCCAGGGTCTGTCTTTGTTCATTATCTGCAGAGAAGAAGGATCAACACTGTTTTTACTCACCAGCGTATCTCTAGTGCCTGGCACAGCACATTGTATTTCAGGAAATATGTGTTGGATAAAATTTAAGATGCATGTTTACTTACTCAGTCCCTACTATGCTCCGCACCCTATGCTAGGCCCAAAGAGGGTACAAAGATGAGTAAGACGGATCCTCGACTTCAAGGAAGTCCAAGCCAATTAAGAGCAATGGAGACAAATTTCTGCAACAGCATAAAAGTGGCTACATGAGAGGAACAAAGCTCTTCTGGGTGTCAAGTGGAGGAGGGACAGATCAATTCCAAATGGAGAAAGCAATTCATTCAACATATCTCTTGAATGAAGATATAGTTCTATATGCTGGACATTGTTCTAAACGTTTTATGTGGTTGAGGTCATTGTAAGAATTTCAAAGATGGTGAAAACAAAGGAAAGGACGAGCAAATAACGTGCCCAAAGTCACACAGCTACTAAGTGTTAGGAAGGGGATTTGAACCCAGGCTGCCTGCCTGCTCCAGAGTCTGTGTTCTACTACCCACAGGAAGAACCTCATGGAAGCGGTGGCAATTAAGCTGGGGCTTGAAGGATTTGCCAGGTGGAAAATGGGGCGGCCATTCCCAGCAAAATCCGGAAAATATGTGCCTAATTATGAGTTTAGTTTCTTCCTTTGCCCCTGTCCCCATTAAATAGAAGTAGAGTTTTCACAGGAGCATGGAATGAAGAAGGAAGGAAAATAAAGCTAACTTCCGGCTACAGGGAGTAGCGAAACTGTTCCCATGGAAACAGTAACTAGTTCCCAGGTGGGTGAGATCTCGCGGTGTTTGAGCCGGCGGAAGTGACGTCGTGCCGCTCTGGAGGCTCTCTGCTGGAGCGCCGCGGCCCCTCCTCCCAGAGCGGCCCCCTTTTCCCGCGCGAGCTGGCTGTGCTACTGGGGCCGCCCGGGGGAAACATGGCGTCTGCCTTGGAGCAGTTCGTGAACAGTGTCCGACAGCTGTCGGCTCAAGGTGAGGCCCTGGGCCGCCGGGCTGGGCCTGGGAGGGCCCTCCGGGCCGCGGGGACGGGCCTGCATCCCCAGCCGCCAGCGCGGACGGCTGGGTCCGCCCCATGGGTGCCTGGCCTCGCCTGCGGGGCTGGGCTGGGGGTTGCGGCTCGTGGACCAGGGCGGGACGGGCGCGACTGAGTTTGACCAGCCCTCTCGCGCTCCAGAGCTCCGATGCCCGCCCCCGGCCCGTGCGGTCGGCGACCCGGCCGCCTCCCCTCCCTGGGGCTGCCGGAGCCTCCTCCCCCGGCCGGGCCCCTCCACCGGGCGCTTCGCTTGACAGTTTGGGGGCGGGACTTCCGCCGAGGCCTTCCCGAGCGCGCATTGGTCCCTGCGGCCTCCCTGCCTGCGGTGATTGGTGCGCCGGCCCGCCCGTCCCCGCGCCTGGCCGCTCCGGACTAGGCCGCGGACAGCGGCGCGGGCGAGTCCTCTCGGTGCCCTGGCTGGAGGCTCGCCTTGGCCGGCCGTCGGCTGCCGGCCTGCGCGCCCATTTTAGTCCTGCGGAATGTCGAGGGAGCTCTCGCTCGTGGGGCTCCGTCTAGGGTAGAATTGTGACCATTTTTGCTTCGCCCTCAGCTTTCATGCTGTTTGGCTCGTTGACCTCATCGCCTGAATATAGAGCCCTGGACTCAGAATTAAAGTAGTTAGCTGCTGGCTCTGAAGGCCCCTATAACCACCCTGTTTCCTCATCTGTAAAATAAGAATAAGTCCCCAGTTCACAGAGTTAGGATTGGAGGAGAGAAGCCGCGTAAAAGCACTTGGAACGGTGCCTATCATGTGGGTGCAGTAAGTACAGTTACAAATCATTGCTAATGACCGTTACTTGTCAAGTTGATCTCGATTCTCTCTTCACCTGGAAGGTGGAGAGGCCCTGTCGACCTCGCTGTAGTAAGGCTTAGCGGATCTGATATGGAGCCTGCTTAATGAAATGCTCCTCTCTCATTTCCGTTATTATTGATAGAAATCAGGCTCACAGGTACGCCATAGACTTGCCGTGTCTATGAATGAAGAAACCATTCATTCACTCATTTATGCCACAGACTCTTAGTTTCTGCTTCCTGGTATGTAGCCTGGTTAGAAGATTGGATTGGAATCCTCTCCCAGTCACTTCGTGTGCAAGCCACTTAATATCCCCGGGCCAGTTTTCTCATTTACAGAACGGAAGGAGGGCTGTGAGCATCAAGTGGGATTACTCATCTGAAAGCTTTGTACGTATGCTCTGTGCAAGACACTGCTTTAGGAGCAGTCTACAAGGCAGTGAAAAATATCCTTTCACTGCCCACGTCCTCTGTGCCTCACGTTCACTGCATAGAAAATATTTGAGTTTATAAGTGCTCTTCCTCGGGATTTTCTAACGTAGACCTTAAGTGAAGGGAGTATCATAACTTCCAGCTTTTACTGATTAGAGGACATTTCATTGACCACATCTCTGGCTGGGCTCATTTCAAGTGCACCCTGTGGCACTTAGACTTACTTATGACTTTCCCCTTGGTCCTGCACTAGTTAACTCTCTTATGATTTGATAGTGACCCAGCTTTTATTTTGTCTCAACTCAGCATTGGTTATTTAACTGGGGAAAAAATAATGAACTGAAATGCTTATTTTTGGTTGCTTCAGATCACTCTAAATGTATTTAAAGTAGAGGGTTAAAAAAGGGGGCACATCATTTAACTGGAAGAAGCTGTCTATTTCATAGTGAGCTCTATAATAAAAAAATGGTGAATTGGTACTTCTCAGTTCAACTTATGTCATTATCTTGAAAGATGATACCTAATACGAGCATAGATTTTTTTATTCTTGTTTTCCAATGCGGGTGATAAAGCAGGATTTCCTTTGTTCTTGTTAAAATTTATGAAATTTAAAAGTATACTATAAAAGCCCCAGAAATTAAATTATCAAAGTTCCCAGCTACAGTTACTTGGATTTTAAGCATTATAGTATTTAAAGTGTTTTTTAATAAGGAAAAAATTACCCAGCTACTAAATAGAAATAACTGTTATGGGTAGCTTGAGGTTCAAAATGTAAAAGAAAACTGTTGAAGGAGGAAACTTGAGGTTGATGCCCATGGACTTTATACCCACTGCCACCAGAAAGACAGCTAGTGGCGTTTAGGAGTATAGAGTGTGGCCATGGTGTCTGTTATCAGAATAACCTGTTAAAATCAGTGAGTCTACTTCAAAGTACCAATTCGGGCCTAATTAGATACTGTTGTTGTTAAAACATAACATTGTGTTATATGGGAAAGATCAGTGGATCAATTAGGAGATGAAATTCAGCAAGCTGCTTGTGGATTGATTGGCTGCTAAGCAAGCTCTGTATTCTGCAGTTGGAGAAACGAGGTAGGCTCTCCACCTGAGTTTGCGTTGAGTTACCTAATCACCATAATCCCAGGTGATGCTTAGAGGGCACAGAGAGGACAAATATCCAGGTTAGCCATGGGGAGGCCGGGGGTGTGTGTCTCTGTGTTTGTGAGGGTCCGGGAAAGGTCCAGACCGACTGTTGAACAAAGAGTATGAGTTGGGTAGCTAGGGAGAAGAGTGAAGGAGGGAACACTAAGCATGGAGAACAGCATGCGTGGAGGCGTAAAGGTGGGAGAACGTGGAATGTTATTGAATTTTCTGAGCTTGGTGTGACCAGAGAGGAGGTGTGTGAAGGGAACTAGCAGAAGGTAAGACTGGGCATGTGCAGGGACTGGTTACTGGGCTGAGGCATTTAAAGCCATTGGAATAATTGGAATTTTGCATTTTAGAAAGATCACACAGATAGTAATATGGAGTCCGGATTGGAGGAAGGAAAGACTGAAGTAGACAGACCATTTGGAAGATTTTTCTTTTGAGGAAGATTAGCCCTGAGCTAACATCTGCCGCCAATCCTCCTCTTTTTGCTGAGGAAGACTGGCCCTGATCTCACATCCGTGCCCATCTTCCTCTACTTTATGTGGGACGCCTACCACAGCATGGCTTGCCAAGGGGTGCCATGTCTGCACCCGGGATCCGAACAGAAGACTTTGGATGTCGTACAGACAAGAAATGATGAGGATATGAATTAAGACAGAGGAGAGAGAAAGGAATGGAGCTAAGAGACTTAGGAAGTAAAATTAAATCATATTTGGTGACTTTTGGATATAGAAAGGGAGATGAGGGTGGTGATGATAGTAATGGGTACATTTCTGGCTTGAGGGACCAGAAAAGGCAATGGAGGAAAAAGAGAAACTTTCGGGGCCGGAGGAAAATGGAAGGTTTAGTTTTGAGGCCTTGGGCAGCATCGTTTCATTTCCCTGGCTCTTCTGGGTCCTCATCTGAAATGGAAATATAGGAAATCGTCCTTAGGTATTTCTTGCTCTGAGGAATGAAGTCTATGGTTAGACTTCCTTTGGATTGGTTAGTGCTATAATTGAATATGATTCCTGTCGTTCGTGTTTTCCAGGGCAAATGACTCAGCTTTGTGAACTGATCAACAAGAGCGGGGAACTCCTTGCAAAGAACTTGTCCCATCTGGACACCGTGCTCGGGGCTCTCGACGTGCAGGAGCACTCCTTGGGCGTCCTTGCTGTTCTGTAAGGGGCATCTTCTTGTGCTGGCCACAGCTGAGCACTGTGCACTTTCTGGCTTTATTTTTTGGTTGGGAAGTAAGCCGAGTAAACAAGATAGAGCTCTTTTACACAACTAATGTCACATCGTAGTCATTACATTTTACTCTTCCCGACTTGTTATTGCTTGTTATGTTTTGTTCAGTTTTATCATTTTTTAACTCTTATTTGTGTTTATATAAACTTTGTGATTTATTTATTTATTTATTTTTAAAGATTGGCGCCTGAGCCAACATCCGCCACCAATCTTCTCTTCTTCTTCTTCTTCCCAAAGCCCCCTGGTACATAGTTGTATGTTCTAGTTGTGAGTACCTCTGGTTGTGCTATGTGGGACGCCGCCTCAGCATGGCCTGATGAGCGGTGCCATGTCCGCACCCAGGATCCAAACCAGCGAACCCCGGGCTGCCGAAGCGGAGCATGCGAACTCAACCATTCAGCCACGGGGCCAGCCCCTGAAATTTATTTTTAAAAATGAATGGCCATGTCAATTGTGGGCACTGTAGTTTGCATATATCTGAATACTTTTATTCATGTAATCCATTGGATTGTCCAAATTTTCTAACTTGGAAAGAAAATAAGGAAGAGTGATGGAACAGGGCATGGTGGAATATATTGAGTGAAATTACTAACGCTCCAAAGCAACATTGCTTCGAATTCCCTTCAAGCGAGTTTAAGCTGTTTAAGACCAAATTAAATAGACCTTATTTCAATTAGGGTTCCTTGTAACTCTGTGTACTTGACAGTAGAATTCTTTTTCTCTTGATGTTTTAGTATTGTAAATTGGAATGTTATGGTTATCATGAAAGTTGAAATAAAATAAACTGAGAAGAAATTGACCTAAAGCAAGGGTCTGGCTTCACTCATGCTGGGATTCCTGACACAAAGATATGTGTCAGGAATAGAGTTTAGAGAAGACGCTTTGTCAGAATGAAAGGGTCTAGAGCTGTACTTGGCATACAGCAGCCACTCGCTGTATGTGGCTATTTAAATGTAAATTAATTAAAATAAAGTTAAAGATTCAGTTCCTCAGTTGCACTGGCCACATTTCGGATACTCAGTAGCCACACGTAGCTACTGTGTTGGACAACACAGATAGAGAACATTTCTGTCATTGCAGAAAGTTCTGTTGGATGGTGCTGGCTGGTAAAGATGTCTCCTGTGTGTGTTTGCTGATTAAAAGAATGGATAGCATGCATGTTTTACACACACAAACTTACATGTACATATATATCAAGTGAGATAGTGTACATGCAAGCATTGTGAAACCATCAGGTGTTTTACCATTATCTATCAGTAAAAGAGAACCTGGAAAGAACCTGCACTTGTTTCCAGGTACCCTGGATTTGAGTTATCTTCTTCCAATTACGAGCTGTGGGGCCCTGAGCTTCATATTTTTACTTATAAAATGCAGATCACAATGCCTCATTGACCTGTTGTTAAGCCCAAATGATTGTTTCAGACACATTTTGATAATTAAACGGTGTGATTTCAGGGGCCGGCCCCATGGCCAAGTGGTTAAGTTCGCACACTCTGCTTCGGTGGCTTAGGGTTCTCAGGTTCGGCTCCTGGGCATGGACCCACACACTGCTTCTCAAGCCATGCTGTGGTGGTGTCCCACATAGAGGAACTAGAGTAACCTACAACTGGGATACACAACTGTGTGCTGGGTCTTTGGGGAGAAAAAAAAAAGAGAGGGAGATTGGCAAGCGATGTTAGCTCAGGGCCACTCTTCCCCCAAAAAATATGTGTAATTACAGATGTAAGGTGACATTGTTAAATCAAATAATACTTTATAGATGGAAGTTAAAATAGAAAGATGTAGGAGAAATTGTGATTAGGCACCAATCAATATTCATTTGATTTTTCTTGAAGTTAGTTTCAATAGTTCATTTTTTTTTTTGAGAAAGAAGGGATTTAAGTTTTCTTGTAAGTAGTTACTGAGTGATGGCAGCTTATATGATTTCTTCCCCAAAACCTATCTCTGACCTCCTCTGAGAGTGTTTATCGTGGCAGTTGTAAGGCGCCATCTGCCAGGTGACTCAGGATGAATCATCTGAGTCCTCCGTCTCATCACCATCTCCACTCCTTCCTGACCTGCCTATCAGCTAGTTCTTTCTCCCAGATGGACCACATCCCCTCAGTTCTGGCAGCAGCATCTCTAACCTGAAGCAATGCCACAGCCTCCAGCCAGACCATAACTCTCATTTCTTGCCCCCCTTCAGTCTGTTGCCCTCAGAGCAGGAAAAGCAAGAACTGGTTTTTAAATGAGTAAGTAGTCCTGACCACATTGGAGCTCAAAAGAAAAATATTTTTTAAAATTTTGGGTTAAAAGTTTGTATTCAGTTCCTTCATGAATATTAGGTGACCTAATGTTTGTCCTCATTTAATGGAGTTTTCTTTTTTGAAAGTTATTCTTTTTTAAGCGTGTTTTTCTTAACTTCTATTTGTGTCTATTTCTGTGTCTTGATTGTGCAAAGAATCAGGCCAGGAGAATCTCACAGACTCTATTTCTTAACTTTTTTTAAATACTATGACTTATTTAATTTCACAGAGTATTGAAGATAGGATAGACTTCTAGCCTCAGTCACTTGTACATTTTCCCCCATGAAATGTCAGGATAAATGGATTCTTTTCTCTTTATTCCAGATTTGTGAAGTTTTCTATGCCCAGTGTTCCTGACTTCGAAACATTATTCTCGCAGGTTCAGCTTTTCATCAGTACTTGTAATGGAGAGCACATTCGATACGCAACAGACACTTGTAAGCTAAATAACATTTTGCTATTTTCCACTGACTGTATTTTGCCTGTGTAGTCATTTACATTTTCAATATTTTGTCATTGTTGTATCTAGTTGCTGGGCTTTGCCATCAGCTAACAAATGCACTTGTGGAAAGAAAACAGGTAAGCAATGTTATCCAAGTATTTAAGTTCTATTATAATATATATCTAACATATATCTGTGTATCTATAATGTATATCTAACAATGAACTAATTTGTCAAGGTTCTAGGTTAGTGCTGAGCGTCCTAACACTTAGATATATAGTCGTATGTCTCCTAGCGACAGGGATGCCTTCTGAGAAGTACGGCCTTAGATGGTTTCTTAGTTGTACAAACATCAGAGTGTGCTGAAGGGGAACACATTTGCCACCCCAAAATGTGTCTTTTTAACATGAGATTTATTTTAGGCTGATTATTTTTAAGAAATAAAAGACAAAGTTTTGTTTTGTTTTAAGATTGTATTATTTCTTTATTTTTAATTTTTCCTTTTACTCCCCAAAGCCCCATGGTACATAGATGTATATTTTTAGTTATGGGTCCTTCTAGTTGTGGCATGTGGGATGCCGCCTCAGCGTGGACTGACAAGTGGTACCATGTCCACGCCCAGGATCCAAACCAGCGAAACCCTGGGCTGCTGAATCGGAGTGCGGGAACTTAACCACTCGGCCACAGGGCCAGTCCCAAAGACAAAGTTTTTCTTGTTACCTTGCCCTTAACTGCCTAATTTAGGTAGAATTCAGGTAAAAAAAAACCTTAGCACAATTTGAACTAGGTGGTAAATAGGGAGGGACCTAGAAAAGCCTGTTTGTTGGGCTCCCCTCTGTGTGCTCTTGTTTCTATGTGGCAAATAAAAAACCACTTGGGGGCTGGCCCGGTGTCACAGCCGTTAAGTTTGCACGTTCCACTTCGGCCGGCCCAGGGTTCACTGGTTGGGATCCTGGATGCGGACCTATGCACCACTTGTCAAGCCGTGCTGTAGCAGGCATCCCACATAAAATAGAGGAAAATGGGTGTGGATGTTAGCTCAGGACCAGTCTTCCTCAGCAAAAAGAGGAGGATTGGCAGCGGATGTTAGCTCAGAGCTAATCTTCCTCAAAAAACAAACACACACACACTTGTTTTCCAAACATTTTCTCCTTTTCACCTACCTGTGAATTGCTTTCCTTCCCTTTGAAGTCCCTGACTCTCCTCACAGCCAACATCTTTTGTCTTTAATTGAGGATGATATTTAAAGTGATAGCTTCAGCCATTTGGTTTTCCTGTATTTCTCCCATCCATGTATGTTATTAAATTTGTTTTGAGGCTGGCCCTGTGGCCAGGTGGTTAAGTTCATGTGCTCTGCTTAGGCAGCCCAGGGTTTCGACGGTTTAGACCCTGGGCGCGACCTAGCACCACTCATCAGGCCATGCTGAGGTGGCGTCCCACACAGCACAACTAGAAGGACCTGCAACTAGAATATATAACTATGTACTGGGGGGCCTTTGGGGAGAAGAAGAAGGGGAGAAAAAAAAAGAAGATTGGCAACAGATGTTAGGTCAGGTGCCAATCTTAAAAAAAACAACAACTTGTTTTTCTCCTGTTAATCTGTCTCATTTCAATTTAATTCTTAGACTAGCCAGAGGAACCTAGAAGGGTCGAGGAAAATTTCTTCCTCCCCTACAGTACTTACACAAACCTGGATGGTGTAGCCTACTACACACCTAGGCTATATGGTACTAATCTTTTGGGACCACTGTCATAATGTGGTCCATTGTTGATCAAAACATTGTTTTGCAGCGCATGACTGTATATGGTCACTTTAGCATTTGCTGTAAAGACAGCTGGCCTCTCCATCAGGTGAGGACTCTGAGATGCAGGGTGAAATAGTGATTCAAGAAAGGCTGCTGCTGCTGCTGGTGGTTTTAAGAACTACCATTCTAGTGCCCTTTATGTTGTAATATGCTGGTTTTTTGTTTGTTTGTTAAAACTTTTCTTTTAAGTTTTAATTATGAGATAATTTTAGCTTTAAAACAAGTTGCAAGAATAACATAGGGCTGGCCCCGTGGCCAAGTGGTTAAGTTTGCGCACTCCGCTGCAGGCGGCCCAGTGTTTTGTCGGTTTGAATCCTGGGCGTGGACATGGCACCGCTCATCCAGCCACACTGAGGCGGTGTCCCACATACCACAACTAGAAGGACCCACAACTCAGAATATACAACTATGTACTGGGGGACTTTGGGGAGAAAAAGGAAAAAAATAAAATCTTTAAAAAAAAAAAATAAATAAAATAACATAAAGATTCCCATATACCCTTCATCCAGATTCTCCAGATGTTAACATTTTACCACACTTGCTTATCCTTTTCTCTTTCTTTCTGAGACATTGGGAAGTAAATTGGGGATATGGTGCCCCTTACCCTAAATACTTCAATGAGTATTTCCTAAAAATTAGGACATTCTCTTATATAACTACAATACAGTAATAACTTCAGGAGATGAATGTTGATATGATCCTTTAACAAATCTACTGACCTTATTCAGATTTTGCCTGTTGTTTTGCTAATGTCCTTTATAACAAGAAAATCTCAGATCATGGGTTGCGTTACGTTGTCATGTCTCTTTCATCTCCTTTCATCTGGAGCACTTGTTTGGTCTTTAACTTTTGTGATATTGACGCAAGTATAATTTGGATGTTTCTTTTTTATCTGAAATTGGACTTTAAGACTAGTTGTTTGAAGGAGACTGAAAACAGAAAGAAATAGTTGGTATTTTGTAAGAGTACTAAGTAAATTGTGGTTTGAAATAGATAGTTAAAAAAAAAAAGTCTTTATTGAAAAAACTGTGTAAGTTTTGCAGCTATTTCATAGTCACGTCTCCTACCCAGAAACAGACTGTACCTCACTAGAAACTTGTTATTTATATTCAAGGCAGGAAACGAGTTGGTAGTTTGTGGTATCAGTTTCAATAGTAGTTTATTATCAAGTAAGAGATGTTGTTGGAGAGAATGTATGGATGATACCTGGACTGCCCTGTGGGAAAATGCCGACAGCCTTTTCCACAATTAAGTTTACTAAGCAGAGGCTCTCACCTGTCATAAATATTTGGAAAATTTTTGTTTGTTTAGATGTAAATATGATGATCTTTTGATAAAGTAATATTGCTTTTGGTTATTGATCTTCATTGTAAAAAAGCCTTATGATTTTTAAAATGTTGCCAGATTACCCTGAATACCACAAACACCTTAAGAAAACATTTTTCTGACTGAACAGGGACAGAAATTTCCTGGAAGAGTATGGAAACCTGATATTGTTATTTAAAGAAACCTATCAATTAGTGTTATTTTTTATTTGTAAGTGACAACATAAGATCCAATGTGCTGTCATCTTTGAGAACTTGTCTGAAAGAGATGTCATTTCTGACAGCCCCTGCGAGGAATTGGCATCCTTAAGCAAGCCATAGACAAGATGCAGATGAACACAAACCAGCTGACCTCCATACACGCCGATCTCTGCCAGGTGAGCCAGAGTGTTAGTCAGCCCGAGTCAGAGGGGGAAGGTTGGTTGTGGGCTTGCTCAACACTGGGTCAGATAAATGAAAGCAATTTGCTGGAGACTGTTACACATTTTAGAAGTTGAAATATGTGGGTACATCTGTTCTATTAGTAAGCAAAATTTTTGTCAGGCTACGGGATGCGAACTGTAGAATGGGGCTCAGCTAGTTGGCTTGTGATGTGAGTGGAACAGATAGAGTAATCAGTGCTTATGATGTTAAAAAAAAATCCCAAGTCATTTTCTTTTTAAGGAATTGTGGAACCTGAGATAAACACAAGTTACTTCTTACATCTTAAAAATATTATTCGTTTATTTTATTTTACATGGTTCAAAATCCAGAAGGCAAAAGGGAGGGTGTATAATGAAGCTTCCCTCCTGCCCTGCTCACTAGCCACCATCTCTTCTCTCCAAAGGAACCAGTGTTAGTAGTTTCTTGTGTACCCTTCCAAAGATACTTCATGCACATACAAGCAAATAGGTATATAGTTTTTGTCTCAGTTTTTTTACACAAACAATAATCATCTTTATGAACTCTTAAGTAGTTTGCTTTTTTCTACCTCGTGTCTTGGAGATGATTCCATATCGGTGCTTTACTGCTGCATAGTATTGCATAATATGGGTTTACCAGTCCCTATGGGGTGTTTAGATTGCTTCCTTAATGAATAACGTGGTACATGGATTATTTCAGACATGTTCTAGTTTCACATGAAGATGAGCTTTCTTTTTCCTTTTTTGTTGAGGAAGATTTGCCCTCAGCTAACATCTGTTGCCTATCTTCCTCTTTTTGTACATGAGCCACCACAACAGCATGGCCACTGACAGACAGGCAGTATAGGTCCATGCCTGGGAACTGAACCTGTGCCATACCAAAGTGGAGCACACCAAACTTAACCACTGGGCCACCGGGGCTGGCCCTCTTTTTTCTTTTTAAATCTTGAAAAAAACTTTTGTGATTGAGGTATAACATACATACAATAAAGTACACTAATCTTACGTGTACAATTCAGTGATTTTGTACCTATGTCTTCACCTGTGCCCCCATCATCTAGATACAGAACGTTGCCATGTGCTTGCTTTCTTGAGGTGCACAATTTTCTACACTTACCTGAAGGATTTGGAAATTAAAAGGAGTAATTAAAAAAGCCACTTTTGTTTTTATCACACATGCTGGTCTGTTTCTATTCCACGAGCTCAGCGAAGAGGGAAAGGACCCACTTGTTTGCACATTGTGAAGAGAATGGGTGCTAGGTGGGCCAAGTGCTGACTGAGCTTCAGTGCATCTGTGGGGTACTGTATCTCGTGGCTGGTTAGTCTTTTATAAAGAAATGCTGTCTTATTCGGAATGCTTAAGAAAATGGAATACTGTGTGGACATTTAGATCATGTTAATAAAATGTAAAACAAAATAATCATTTTCTTGAACTTTCTGAAATCTATGAATTTGCTCTTTCTGCTAATGCCTAGCGAAATACAATTAAAATGACGATTTAATACAAAATTTTTCACAGCTCTGTCTACTGGCAAAATGCTTTAAGCCTGCGCTTCCGTATCTTGACGTGGACATGATGGATATTTGTAAAGAGAATGGAGCCTATGATGCAAAGCACTTTTTATGTTACTATTATTATGGAGGGATGATTTATACTGGGCTGAAGAACTTTGAAAGAGCACTCTACTTTTATGAACAGGTAATCATCTGTCTGAATGTCCGTGAAGTGGTTTTGAACTTGTGTGGTCAAAGAAGTGCTTAGCTGGAGTAGAGTGATCCTGGGCCTCTGAGTTTCGAGTGGAGATCCTTTCAAAGACTGTTTCTCTGTGATCGTGTAACTGGTGGTAATCTGTTCCTTAAGTTGAAGGGCAGTAGCAGTGGAGGGAAGAGCACTAATGACTGGGTCTAACCTAGGCCTTGCCACTTCCACCCTGTCTGACTTAGGTTAAGTTCTATACATCTCTTGAACTTTATAGTTTCCTTTGCATATGGGAAAGAGATTGAACTGAATGATCTTTGAAGTGTCGTTTTGTTCTAAAACCAAGTGTGGTGTTTTGTTAAGTTTTATTTATTTTAATAAGTAAAACATTCTCATAGTTCAAAATTCAAGGGGTTTTAAGGTGTACACAGTGAAAAGTCCCTCCCACCTTTGTTTCCGTCTGTGTAGCGGCCACTGATCTGTGTAATGAGACATAGTATACACAATTTGGTAGAATATTCTGGAGGTTTACTCAGAGTCTAAAAAAGAGATTTACAATCTTGGTAATACTGTGTTTTAAGATAAATTTGTCAGATGTTCCTAAGTTTCTATTTTATTCATAGCACATACTAAGGTAATAAAGGATAGTCTAAGCCTTCAAGGAGCTTACAATCTGGTTGAAATGCTGTCACATAAATACACATGCACACAGCTGTGTCTGAGCATTGCCTCAGTGAGTGGGGCTTGACAAGCACTGCCGAGGGGACCTAGGGAAGGGTCACCAGAAGGTACTGGTAGGCAGGGACAGTGTCATTAAAGGATGTGTCTAGTCAGGTAAAATCTTCAAGGTGACTTCTCTCTAAGAGTACACAGTCAAAAATTTCAGTTGTCCAGCTGGGGGCTGGCCCCGTGGCCGAGTGGTTAAGTTCGCGCGCTCCGCTGCAGGCGGCCCAGTGTTTCATTGGTTCGAATCCTGGGCGCGGACATGGCACTGCTCATCAAACCACGCTGAGGCAGCGTCCCACATGCCACAACTAGAAGGACCCACAGCGAAGAATATACAACTGTGTACTGAGGGGCTTTGGGGAGAAAAAGGAAAAAAATAAAATCTTTAAAAAAAAACCAAATTTCAGTTGTCCAGAAAATAATAAACACACACTTTATAGCCCCTGAATACATTATCATTTTACAGCTCAATATAATGACTGATGAGCATACTGGTGATCTAGAAATATCAAGATGATGTGGGTGTTAAAAAGGCAGGAAAGCATGCAATACACTTAGAAAGATATTTCTATCACACACACAGTTAAAATGTTAAAAACAAAACATTTTTGAGATTTGTAGATAGAAGCCTTTTATCTGACAATATGCTTGTCCCCTGATTTTGCCCTAGTGACAAGCATTGTCTAATGTTAGTCTGCTTCATACAACTGTGTTTTAATAACATGCAGTTTATAGATAGTATAGATGGCATTTGTACCTTAATTTCAGAAGGTGATACAAATCTTTTTACTGTTTCAAAAATAATTACAAAAGAAAGAAGTACTTATTGAAAAAAATTCAAATCATACAGCATTGTGCAAAGCAAAAAGTGAAAGCAGCTTTGTCTTCTCATGTCATGCTGCGGATTGACCCAGTTAGTTTACTAGTAGTCCTCGACTGATGAACATGTGAGTTGATTGTGGTCTTTCACTGTGAAAGCAGTGTTGCAGTGGGGATCACTGTACATGTATCCTCATGCACTTACACGAATGTGTCTGTAAAGTAATCTCAAAGAAATGCCTGACAGGCTCAGTGGTTTGGATTTTGATTTGAGACCTTTGGGCTGATTTGGGCATGATAGTTTTAATTTTTCTTAACCTTTATAAATCCAGGTGTAAGAAAGTAAAAAGGCATCCACAGAATGGGAGAAAATATTTGCAGATCATATTTCTGACAAGGGACTTGCATCCAGAATATACAAAGACTTCTTACAACTCAACAATAAGAAAACTAAACATTTAAAATGGGCAATGGATTTGAATAGACATTTCTCCAAAGAAGATATGCAAATGGCCAATAAGCACATAAAAAGATGCTCATCATCATTAGTTGTCAAGGAAATGTCAAAACCACAAAGTGTTACCAATTCACATCCACCAAGATGGCTAAAATTAAAAAGAGACAGCCAGTTATAACAAGTGTTGACAATGTGGAGAATTTGGAACCCTCATTATTATGAGTGGGATTGTAAAATGGTGCAGTCACTTTGGAAAACAGTTTGGAGTTCCTCAAAATGTTAAACATAGAGTTACCATATGACCCAGCAGTTCCACTCCTAGGAATATACCTAGGAGAAATGAAGACAAATATCCACACAAAAACATGTACACTAATGTTCATAGCAGCATTATTCATATGGCCAAAAGGTAGAGACACCCAAATGCCCATCAATTGAGGAATGAATCAACAAAATGTTGTATACCCATACAATGGAATATTATTCAACCATAAAATGGATTGAAGATACATGCTACAACTTGGATAAACCTTGAAAACATCTTTGAGTTAAAGAAGCCAGTCACAAAAGACCACATATTTTTGATGCCATTTATACGACATGTCCAGAATAGGCAAATCCATAGAGACATAACAGTAGAATAATGGTTGTGTGGAGCTGAGGGGAGGAGAGAATGGGGAGTGACTGCTAATGTGTTAGGGGTTTCTTTTTGGGGAGTGAAAATGTTCTGAAATTAGGTATTGGTAATAGTCGTACAACATGGGGAATATACCAAAATCCACTGAACTGTATACTTTAAAAGGGTAAATTTTATAATATATGAATCATATCTCCGTAAAGATGTTATAAGAAATAATAATAGGACATTTGATATAAGTATTGTTTTTTAATTAAAGTGATGCACGTAGTCGATTGCTCTTTCCTGCTCAGCGTGCCCCCTTCACACTAAGCATTCTTCTCTTGCTCAGGCTATAACTACCCCTGCCATGGCGGTCAGTCATATCATGTTGGAATCGTATAAAAAGTATATTCTAGTTTCTTTGATATTACTTGGAAAAGTACAACAGCTACCGAAATATACGTCTCAAATTGTGGGTAGATTCATTAAGGTGAGTTTTTAAAATAAAACTAATTTCGTCAGTGACATGTTAAGTCCATAACTGTAACGATACCTAGTTCTGTAACTTGATTTTATAGTGTTTTAGCTCTCCCAGCAGCTTCAACTTAGCAGACATTTATTAAATGTCTCCTGGGAGTCTGGGAGCTGCAGTTCCAGCAGAATTTCTAACTCCACCCCAGTCCTTACACCCTCTGATCACCCGATGGACGTGGAGTGTTTCTCAGGAATCTGTTTTCACACTTTTGCTCTGGGTAATTATAGCTACAGATGTTTAAGCTATAAGGCTTGATTTTTTTCTTTTCCATTACAATTTAGTGGAAATACTGAAAAAGCAGTGCTGATTTGTTGAACTCTCTATTTGCCCAAGGGCTGGGAAATCTTACTAGAGCCCTGTATGAAGACCACAAATTCTGCCCACTGAACTTTTGTTTGTTTTCACTGAGGATCCAACTTTAGGACACATTAAAGAATAAATTAACTATTTTTTAAAAACTTTTTGAATTATATACTCATGGTTTAAAAAAATTGCGCAGTTCAGAAGGTTATGAGGTCATGGTCAATTTGATAACCATTTTACCCTGTCTCTCCTTGTACAAAACTCAAAATTTCAGGATATCAGTTTGAAATCTTCCTGACGAGAAGATCTTTGTGCTGTCTTGTTGAAGATAGCCGAGCATCCCTCCCCTAAGAGGTTCTGAGGGCTCTAGGCTTCCTGGTCCCAGGCAGGAGGGAAGGGAAGGTGGTTTGGCGAGGTTCCTCGAAGGCCGTGGGAGAGTGATGGGCAGGGGAGGTTTAGCATAGCCATTCTCAGATGATTTTGGAGAACTCTCTTGATTCCCTCAGGTGGCCCTCGAGCTGGCCTGTTTTAGAAGGAATGCTTTCATAAAGTGATGTCTTCATGACTCAAGGGTATCATTCACAAGCATTAGTAGTTTATTCATGATATCATAAATGGTGAAAAGAACACAGACTGCAGAGTAGAGATACAGGTTTGAATCCAGTTTCTACCTGTGCTCCTTATGACCACTCACATTCTCTTGTACCTCTGCCACAATTTCTTAATATTTAAAATAGAAGATTTGTTGTTAACTGCCATCGAGTTGATTCCGAGTCCCAGTGTCCCTGTGTACAGCAGAGTGGAACCCTGCCTGGTCTTTTTGCACCATCCTCTCACCTTCTGGCTCTATATCAGACAATGCTCCCATGCTGTTGATAGGGTTTTCATGGCCAGATTTTTCAGAAGTGGGTGGGTAGGTCCTTCTTCCTTCCTAGTCTGTCTTAGTCTGGAAGCTCCGCTGAAATTTGTCCATCAGGGTTGACCCTGCTGGTATTTGAAATACCGGTGGCATAGCTTTCAGCAACACAGCAACATGCAGCCACCACAGTGTGACAACGACAGATAGTGGTGTGGGTCCCTGACCAAGAAACAGACCCGGGCCGTGGCAGTGAGAGCACTGAGTCTTAACCACTAGACCACTAGGGCTGGCTCCAAAAATAGCGGATAATATGTATAAAATGCCTAAAGTACCTCAGGCTCTTCGCAAGTCCTCAGCCACTGTTAGTTCTCTTGTCTTCCTCCTTCATATCAAATGGAGCAGATTGTCCCGTTGCATCTGGTGAGGTGTGGATGTGTGTGAGAGCATGAGAGAGAGTTGAGAAGGATGGAAATGTTGCCTGCTTTCTTCCCAAAGTATTTTATCAATAGAAAAAGAAAGAGCCACTGAGAAAAAAAGACACGTATGCCTTAACTAAATGCAGTGCACTTTCACCTGCTGTGCAATTATTTGCTCTATGCTACAAAGTTTTTTTGACAATAAATTACTCCAAAGGGAATTTCTATCCTTGGTCTTAAAAACTAGGCATTTTCTTTGGGTAAATTATGATTTGTTAGGTAATAATAAAGGATGTTGAATGTACTTGCTCACAACACAGTACTATGTTTTCTTTTGCTTCCTCTACAAATTTGATTCCTTTAACGTTTTAATCTGATTTTTCCCCCACCTTCAAACCTTTAGCCTCTTAGCAATGCATACCATGAATTAGCACAAGTTTACTCAACCAATAATCCCTCAGAACTCCGCAACCTGGTGAACAAGCACAGTGAAACTTTCACTCGTGATAACAACATGGGACTGGTGAAGCAATGCTTGTCTTCTCTTTATAAGAAGAATATTCAAAGGCTAACCAAGGTGAGGCATCTCCTGACTCCCCCGGGACCTCCCTCCCCTCTTTCCCTTCAGAGTGCTGAGAACGCAGGTGTAGGGATGAAGTGTGGCAGGATTTCTAAACTCGCAACTGATTTCTTAGAAAGAGTTTTGATTTATACCTTTTGGTCTTTTCAGGGCTAGAGCAGGGTATTTGAGAAGAGGAACAGGTGAAGAGGAAGACAGGTAGGAAATATGTCCACACTGGGAGGCAGAGAAAGGTAGCCTGAGAGAGGTAAACTGTTGTAAGGGCAGACGGGCTCATACCGGCACTGCAGACCTAAGTCCCTCGTGATCAGCCTTGGAACCTCTCAGGCTGTGCTGATCTCTGTTTGAACTTCGTGTGTGAACACAGTGCTACTCTGACATTACCGTTCAGGCCAGGGTTGAATGAGCCATGTGCAGTTGACCTGTAGGAGGTAAGCCAATTATATAATTTTTATTTTCAAAATGAAAATAACCTGACGGTTTTTGATTATAGAAAATATGTTTGTTAGCAAGTCTTCAAACAGTACAGAAAAGTATAACAGAAAAATGAAATCCTGTGTGAGCTAGGAAAGCGTATGCTGCAGGTGATAGGAAACTGACTGAGAACAGCTTAAACAAATAGAGGATGGTTTCTCTCTTCTGTTGGGAAGTAGTGCAGTCAGAGCTGGTGAAAACATGACGAGTCTGTCCTTGTGCATACCCTCTGCCCTGTGTCAGCAATGCGACAGTGGGGAAGAAGTGGAGGAGCAAGGATAGGGGATGTCTGTTGCTAGGTGACCTAGCAATGGCAGACGGCCACTGGAGGCTCCGGATGGAGGACAGGGAAAGGATGGTGGATCTGACAATGTGGGAGCCTGGAGAAGCCAGAGAAGAAGAATGCTGAGTGAGGGATTGTCGTGGAGGCAGGCAGGCTCCTGCCGGAGAAAAGAAAGGTGAGGAGATGGCCACGGGAGAAGAAAAGGAAACTCCTCGCAAATGCTCTAGAGAGAGAAACTGTAGTTTCCTGCCTAAGATAAGGAAATCAGCAGCGAATTTATAAAAAGTTAATTTGTAAGAGGAAAATGAAGAATGTAAATGAGAAAGCAACGCAAGAAAGATAAAAAACAAATATAACCTGTCAGCCAGAGAAAAACCTACTTGACCCACAGGCAAAAAAGACCAGGATCTAAGAGATTCAGGGTAGCAAGCAGCCTAATTCTCCACAGAAAATTTTCTGTTGGTACAGGTAGTAACAGAACCACTCCAATTCCTGAGGTAAATTCAAGAGGTAGCCATTGAAAAACAGCTGCACCCCAGTTGTGACTAGTACTTGAGGTTTAGATAAAAGAATCAAAATGTTAACAAGGATGAAAGACGATGCATTTCAGAAAAGTGTTATATTGCAAAATGGCAAATAAATGTTAAATGAATAAGAATCTAAGAGATCTAGTAAGTAGATGTTTCTGCAAAAATCAGTTAACTATCTTGTGAAATAGTCAGGCACAGTGCGTCACTTTGGGATAGGTTGATAGCTTACGCTTTGAGAAGTCAGTATAGGAAAGTTCAGTTTTCTGTTTGGGATCAGATAAATCCAGAACAAGTTTGACCAGACAAATAGGAAGCTCCTCGAGGTGGTGAGTCCAGGCTTGGGGCAGTGGCTCCACAGTTCTCAGTGTCCTGGATCCTGTGTGTTCTGACTCAACGGTGAAGTGAGGTCCACTGGGCTGGTAAGCACTGCCCGGGGGACCTAGGGGAGGGCCACCGTAGCCGCTAGTGAGCAGGGACAGTGCCGTTAAAGGATGTGTCTAGTCAAAAGGGTAAATCTTTGATGGTGGCTCTTATACTTTTTGGCCTCACGTCCTAGTGTCGGAATAATGGTGGCGAGGAGGGGTGGGGGGGCCGGGCGGGAATCAAAGGATTTTCTAGCCACGTTAGTCTCTTTCTTGTTCAAAAGTCAGAAAATCAAAAGCCTTTCAGGAAGTCTTAATGGGTACACTGTGCATCAGTGTTGGTGACGGGAACTGTCCCATGGCAGTGCTGGCTGGAAGGCTCCTAGAGATAAGGGATTATCACATGGGGGTAAATCCGCCATGCCATATTAATGTTTTAGACTCCTCGTGCTTCTCTGTCTCTTCCCTATATGTATGTGTAGACACTCCCAATTAAATGTGATTGGGATCATGTCCTGCATGCTATTCTGTACCCTGCCTTTTTTGTTCAGTATGTCTTAAAACTCTTTCCTTGGCAACATAAGCCTGTACACAGTTGCCCTACATAGTAGTCTGTTGTACAGATGGATGAGAATTTGTTCACCCAGACCTCTACTGATGGACATTCAGGTAGAAGTTTCTGTTTATCTTGAAATAGGAAAAATGATGGTTCTATGAATTTAGAATGTTCACTTTTGCGTCCTCATTTGTGTTAAAGTACTTATGTACTTCTTTAAATTAACAGTTTCATCTTCTTGGGTGCTACTCTCTGAACTGAAGTATATAGATTTTTTGGTCATTGGCTTATCAAGAATTTTCAAGACTAGAGTTTTAACATGCCGTGCTTTGAAAATGCTGTTGTAAATATTGCCAGCTTTTCTTTCAAAAAAAGCTTTTTCAATTTGTTCCTGAAAGGGGGCATTTTCATCAAGTTTCAAGCAGAGCAGTGGTAAACACTGGCTTCCTTCTAACGCCCCAATTTGTTTTCACATTTTAGCTTTGAATTGTGAAGGATGCATTTAATATTTTCAACTTTATTTTATTTAATAAGTAAGACATTCATAATACAAAATGCAAAATATACAGAATTCTGTCTAGCTCCCGTATACCAGCCACCCTTTTTCTTTCCTCAGAGCCAGCCCACCATTACCAGTTTCTTGAGTATCATTCTAGAAATTGTCTAAGCACATGTAAGCACATGCACACTCCCTCACACATATATACACATTCTTTCCCTTTCTTTTACACAGATGTTAGTATGCCATATACACTATTCTGCATCCTCCTTTTTTATATTTAATAATATAGGTATCTTGGATTCTTTTTCAGTTCATAAAAGCTGTCCTCCCTTTATAGATTTGGTACAACTACATAGTAGTGTGTTTATATGATTGCACTGTACTGTACTTAAAAAGTCCTCTGTGGGTGGTCATTTAGGCAGTTCCAGTCCATTGCTCTCACAAACAGTGCTGCAGTGAATGACCTTGCATGCATGTCATTTCAGACATAGAGGAAAGTATGTGCAAGGACATACCTAGAAGTCATTACTTCTCTAGAAAATTGATGACTAAAACCACTGGGTTCATCAATTTCAAGTCATCTCCACAACAAAACAATTATTCTGTACAATGATGGAAAGCAAATTTTTAATGATTCGGTAGTGCTCTGTACACCTTTAATAAAATTTTTCCTCCCTCGTTTCTAGCTGTGATTAATTCCACTTCTGAATTTCAGACCTTTTTAACACTATCTTTACAAGATATGGCAAGTCGTGTGCAGTTATCTGGACCTCAGGAGGCAGAAAAATATGTCCTACACATGGTGAGTGTGTTTTCATTTTTTAAAAGTTAACTAGGGGATTTTTATCCTTGTAAAAGTAACAGATGTTCATTATGGAAAATACAAAACAGAAAATGCAGGACATCCAAAGGCAACCACTGTGGACCTTTTGGTTTATTTCATTACAGGCTGTAGCGTTTTCCAGTCATATGTGCTCATGTGATACACTCAGTGTGTCCTATTTGTGCTCCTTATTTACATTTTCATTCTCAGAGTTTTTGTAAACATCATTTAAAACACTCGTGAAATATATCAGATATACAGAGAGGGTTAAAACAGTGCTCTTGCTGTAGTGGTCCGTGATAGGTCACGAACTTGTGCCCGTATACAATTCAGGACACTGCCGCCTGCACCGAGAAAGCCTTGTTCAGCTAGTCAGGGTGCTTAGTGACATCGTTGGTTGCAGTCTGACTTGAGCCCCTACCTCCTCACGGACCATGTCAGTCCATGACTACACTCATTGAAGTGGTGACATAAAGGGTGCTGGACCAGGCACCCACGTGCTCGCACCCAGCTTCAGAAATCAGTGTTACCAGTACAGCTGGCTCCCTTGTTCATCACTTCCCAGTTGCATGTCCCACTCCCCAAATTTGGATAAGCATCATTTAAATGACTATATGGTAACCCCAGTTGACATATCATAACCTACCTGCTTAGTCATTTACATAAATACGTGGCTCTGATCTGATCCAGCAAAGCAAACCTGCGTCCTTAGCCCAAGGCGCATCTTATGTGTAGAAAGTTAGTGTTTACAGTTTTCTGCTAGTGATCCCCTCTCTGATTTCAGGAGCACTACTATATCAGGATTAGGAATAATAAAACTGGTTTCCATTGTGATAATGGAGTATTTTATTTCCATAGTTCAACTTACAAATGTTTTGAGTTTTTTTTTTTCCTTCAGCCTAACCCTCAAAACACACACACACATCCCAGACAAACAAAACCTGTCCTACTTAACCGACCTTGGAGTGCCTGCTCAGAGCACCTTGCTAACCCCACAGGGGTTACCCAGAGTGAGGAAGCTGCAGTCTCCCCCAGGGAACCCACTCTTTAGTGATGGGTAAGAAGAGCTGTGAGTGGTTATGACACCAGCCAGGACACATGAGCTAGTGAAATGCTTTGAGGGGTCAAAGGAGGGGGATGGGTTTTGAATACTGCATGACAAATCCTGACAGGCTGTGGATCAACTGGGGGTGTTTTGTTTGCCAGGGGACATTTGACAATATCTGAAGACGTTTTTGGTTGTCACAGATAAAGATACTACTTATCGAGTGGGTAGAGGCCAGGATTATTGCTAAACATCCTACAACACAGAAGACAGCCCCACAACAAAGAATTATCTGGCCCAAAACGTCGATACTGCCAAGCTTGAGAACTCCTGCCCAAGAGTGTAAGGTCTATGAGGGCAGTGATTTTTTTTTAAATTTCTTGTTATGGCTTTATTTTTTTAGAGCAGTTTGAGGTTCATAGCAAAATTGGAGAGAAGGTACGGAGATTTCCCATGTACCCCCTGTCCCCACACATACATACATACCCTCCCGCATCAACATCCCTCACCAGAGCGGTACATTTGTTACAATTGATGAACCTGCACTGACACATCATCACTCAAAATCCATAATTTATATTAGGGTTCACTCTTGGTGGTGTACATTTTATGGGTTTGAACAAATGTAGTGATGCCATGTATCCATCATTACCGTATCATACTGAGTATTTTCACTATCCTAAAAATCCTCTGTGCTCTGCCTTCTCATCCCACCCCTGGTAACCACTCATCTTTTTACTGTCTCCATAGTTTTTCTTTTTGTAGAATGTGATATAGTTGGAATCATACAGTGTGTAGCCTTTTCAGATTGGCTTCTTTTACTTAGTAATATGCATTTAAGGTTCCTCCATGTCTTTTCATGGCTTGATAGCTCATCTGTTTTTAGCACTGAATAATATTCCTTTGCCTGAATGTAACATAGTTTATCCATTCACCTACTGAAGGACATCTTGATTGCTTCTAAATTTGGGGATTATGAATAAAGCTGCTGTAAACATCCGTGTGCAGGTTTTTGCGTGGGCATAAGTTTTCAGCTCCATTGGGTAAATACGAAGGAGTGTGATTGCTGGATCACATGGAAAAAGTATGTTTAGTTTTGTAAGAAACTGCCAAGCTGTCTTCCAAAGTGGCTGTACTATTTTGCATCCCCACCAGCAATGAATGAGAGTTCCTCTTGCTCCACATCCTCACCAGCATTTGATATTGTCAGCATTCCGAATTTTAACCATTCTAACAGGTGTATAGTGGTATCTCATTGTTTTAATTTGCATTTCCCTGATGATAGGCAGTGTGGAGTATCTTTTCATAGGCTTATTTGCCATCTGTCTTTCTTCTTTGGTGAGGTATCTGTTCAGGTCTTTGGCCCATTTTTTAATCTGTTTTCTTACTGTTGAGTTTTAAGGGTTTTTTGTATATTTTGGATAACAGTTTTTGTCAGATGTGTCTTTTGTAAGTATTTTCTCCCAGTTTGTGGCTTGTCTTCTGAAGTTTTTGATTTTTTTTTGGTGAGGAAGATTGGCCCTGCACTAGCATCTGTTGCCAGTCTTCTTCTTTTTACCTAAGGAAGATTGGCCCTGAGCTAACATCTATTCCAGTCTTCCTCTATTTTGTATGTGGGATAACACCACAGCATGGCTTGATGAGTGGTGTGTAGGTCTGCACCTGGGATACGAACCCGCAAAGCCCAGGCCACTAAAGCAGAGCACACAAACTTAACCACTATGCCACTGGGCTGGGCCCTGAAGTTTTTAATTTTAATGAAGTCCAGCTTATCAGTTATTTCTTTTATGGATTGTGTCTTTGGTGTTGCATCTAAAAAAGTCATTGTCATACCTGTGGTCATCTAGGTTTTCTCCTACATTATCTTCTAGGAGTTTTATAATTTTGTGTTTTACATTTAGGTCTGTGATTCATTTGGGTTAATTTTTGTGAAAGGTGTAAGGTCTGTGTCTAAATTCACTTTTTTGCATATGGATATCCAGTTGTTCCAGCACCATTTGTTGAAGAGACTGTCTTTGCTCCATTTTATTGCCATTGCTCCTTTATCAAAAATCTCTTGATTATACTTGTATGGGTTTATTTCTGGGCTCTCTTTTCTGTTCCATTGATCTAGTTGTCTGTTTTTTTTTTTGCCAATACCGCACTCTCTTGATTACTGTAGTTTGAATAAGTCCTAAAGTCAGGTAGTGTCAGTTCCAACTTTTTCTTCTCTAACACTGTGTTGGCTGTTCTGGGTCTTTTGCCTCTCTATATAAATTTTAGAATCAATTTCTCAATATTCATAAAATAACTTGCTGGGATTTTGACTGAGATTGTGTTGAATCTATAGATCAAGTTGGGAAAAACTGACATCTTGATAATATGGAGCCTTCCTATCCATGAATATGAATATCTCTCAGTTTATTTAGTTCCTCTTTGATTTCCTTTATCAGAGTTTTGTAGTTTTCCTCCTGCAGATCTTGTACATATTTTGTTAGCTTTAGTCCTAAGTATTTTATTTTAGGGTAGGATACTAATGTAAATGGTATTCTGTCTTTAATTTGAAATTCCACTCGTTCATTGTTGGTATATAGGAAAGTGATTGACTTTTGTACATTAATCTTGTGTCCTCCAACCCTCTTATAATTGCTTATTAGTTCCAGGAGGATTTTTGTGGATACTTTCAGATTTTATATGTAGTATGTAGATGATTGTGTCATCTGTGAATAAAGACAGTTTTATTTCTTCATCCTAATCTGTATACCTTTTATTTCCTTTTTTTTGTCTCAGTTGCATTAGCTAGAACTTCCAGTATGATGCTGAAAAGGAGTGGTGCATCCTTGTCTAGTTTCTGATCTTTGTAGGAAAGCTTTGAGTTTCTCACCATTAAGTATGATGTTAGCTATAGTTTTTTTGTAGATATTCTTTGTCAAGTTGAGGAAGTTTCCGTCTGTTCCTAGTTTACTGAGAGTTTTTATCATGAATGGATGTTGGATTTCATGAAATGCTTTTTCTGCATCCATTGATATGATCATGGTCTTTTTTAGTCTGCTGATGTTGTGAATTACATTCATTGATTCAAATGTTCAACCAGGCTTGCACACCTGAGATAAATCCCACTTGGCGTGGTGTATAATTCTTTTTATACATTGTTGGATTTGCATGTGTTTTGTTGAGGATTTTTGCATCAATGTTCATCACAGGTATTGGTCTGCAGTTTTCTTTTCTTGTAATGTCTTTGTCTGGTTTTGGCATTGGGGTGATGCTGGCCTCATAGTTAGGAAGTATTCCCTCTCCTTCCGTCCTCTGAAAGAGATTGTAGAGACTGGTATAATTTCTTCCTTAATTGTTTGGTAGCATCCACCAGGAACCCTCTGGGCCTGTTGGTTTTCATTTCAGAAGGTTGTTAATTATTGATTCAAGTTCTTTAATAGATATAGGCCTGTTTGGGTTGTATGTTAGGGATTTTTTTAAAGTAAACATTTTATTGAAGTATAACCTACGTGAAGAAAAGTGCACTCAAGTGTATAGCTAAATACGTTTTCACAAAATGAAGACATCTGTGCAACCAACAGCTAGATCAAGAATCAGAATATTACCAGCACCCTAAAAACATCTCTCATGCCTGCTTCCAGCCCTGCTCCTGGCTAGAAAGGTTATCATTCTGACTTCTAACATCCTATTCCAGTTGTGTTTGTTTTTGAGCTTTATATAAAAGAAAACATACAGCATATACTTTTTTGGGTCTGGCTTTTTTCCCTCAACATTATGAGTTTGTACATGATGTCATATGTAGTTTTAGTTCACTCATTTTCAGGGCTACGATGTTCCACTGTATGAGTATACCTTTCCATTCTGATTAGATTGACATTTGGGTTGTTTCTAGTTCTAGTTATTACAAAAAAGTGCTGCTGTGGTGAACTTAGGTTTGTATTTCACTTGGGTATATTCCCATCCACTTTTTAAAGAGGCAACTGTCTGTGATCACATAGTCAGTTAATTATGCATTCTGTTTAATATGTGTTGGGCTGGTTGCTGTTTCATTAAATAGCTTCTATCCCTTCCAAGGCTAGAAAGGAGTAGGCCAGTTTATGCAGCTCAGTCCCACTGTAACAAATGAACTAATTGTTGTCACCCTGTGGAGCAGTTTGTTTGGAATAACATTACCTGTTTGGGACTTTTATTGGCTTCTTAATTTTAACTTTCATGGACAGGACTATAGCTATTTGGCTATTTGGCTATGAGGATCAATCAAATAAATCTCCAGTCATTGATTCAAGAAAAGCACATAGACCTTGAAACTACTGTGGAATCAGCATTGGAAGAGAAGTTTTCTTGAAGGATCAGAAGATAATTTCTACTGGGGTGAAACAAAAATGTGTTAGGGTTTTGGTTGGAGTGACGTCAGCATCAAGGTGGAGTGAGCTCTTCCCTTAGTCTCTCCCCTCTAAGATACCACGAAAAGGACATTCATAAACCAACAGAAAACATTGACATGACACAATACATGTCTGAGAGATCCACACAGCCATATGTCTGAAGGTGGGGGTGCTGGACCTCCCTGGAAGGCAGTAGAAGGAGGTAAAGGGATCGCCTCTCCCTCCCACGTGGCAGCAACCTAGGGGCTGGACCTCACGGCAGCCAGCGCATGATCCTTAGAGGAGAAGGGAGAGAAGGCAGCACTCCACGGGATCACTTGTGCTTTGGAGTTACCTCCCAGCCCGTGGGAACGCCCACACTGAGGCGTCTAAGCAATTGCAGGGGCATCTGCACCAAGTTGGGCAGAAAGTGAGTGCAGAGCCAGGGCACGTGGGAGCGTGCACAGGAAAGTGCCCCCCTCCCCACCAGCACACCAGCTCAGCCCAATGGCCTGAGCAAGGGACCCCCACCAGAGCACTTGTGCATATGTTTGTAAAGCAGCAGTGGTGAGCAGGAAAATGCAGATGGGCCCTGTCAGCATAGCTTCCAGAGGACATGCACAGCTACCAGAGATCAGGGCAGGCTCAGAATACACAGTTCCTGCCCGCCTCCTAGTGGCAGCAGGTAGAATCTGCGCTCAGATACTACCACGATGTGACAGTGCAAGTCCACCCCAGCAAATCCCATGAAGGCGTATATTAACACTCCTGACCAGAAGAAAAATGACAAGCATCCAGAAATCAATCCTGAAGGCACAGAAATTTACAATCTAAATGGCACAGAATTCAAAATAGCTATCATAAAAACACTCAAGTAATTACAAGAAAACTCAAAAAGACAGTTCAATGAAGTCAGGAATAAAATTAATGAACAGATGGAATTCTTCACAAAAGAGATTGAAACTATACAGAAAAACCAATCAGAAATGTTGGAGATGAAGAAAACAATGAATGAGATAAAGAACAATCTAGAGTCCTTATATAACCAAGCTGATATTATGGAGGATATAATTAGCAATTTAGAGGACAGAAATAGAGAAATGCTTCAGATAGAGGAGGAGGGAGAACTAAGACTAAAAAGGAATGAAGAAATCCTCTGAGAAATATCCAACTAAACTAGGAAGTGCAACATAAAGATTACAGGTATTCCAGAAGAAGAGAGGGAGAAAGGAGCAGAGAGCCTGTTCAAAGAAATAAGAGCTGAGAACTTCCCAATCCTGGGGAAGGAGCTGGAATTACAAGTACATGAAGTTAAGAGAACTCTTAATTACATCAATGCAAAAAGACCTTCTCTAAGGCATATATTAGTAAAACTGGCAAAAGTCAATGACAGAGAAAAAATGTTAAGGGCAAACAAGGCAGAAGAAAATAATCTACAAAGGAACCCCTATCAGGCTTTCAGTACATTTCTCAGCAGAAACCTTAGAGGCTAGGAGACAGTGGAATGATATATTCAAAATTTTGAAAGACAGAAACTTTCAGCCAAGAATACTCCATTACAGCGAAAATATCCTTCAAATATGATGGAGAAATAAAATCTTTCCCAGATAAACAAAAGCTGAGGGAGTTCATCACCACAAGATTCCCCACACAGACTCAAGATATGATCAGGAAGGCCTTCATACCTGGGGAAAAACAAAAACCAAGAAAGCATTTACAAAGCCTTGAGCAAGGAGATAAATAGGCAGACAAAATCAGAAAACTGCAGAACAGGTTAGCAAACCATTATAACATTAAAGATAAAGACAAGGAAACATCAAAAATAAATATAATCACTTCATTTTAACCACAAACTCGCAACACAAAATGGAACAAGTTGTGACAACAATAACTTAGTTTGGGAAGAAGAAAGGGATGGAACCTGTTTTGACTGAGGAAATAAGAGTCTATCAGAAAATGGACTATCTCATCTATGAGATCTTTTATACAAACCTCACAGTAACCACTAAACAAAAAATTAGAATAGAGACACAAATGATAAAGAGAAAACTGAGAAAACCATCATAGAGAACTACCAAACTGAATTGGCAGTCCAAAACACATGAGGCAAGAAACAAGGGAAATACAGAACAACTGGAAAACAAGTGATAAAATGGCAGCCTTAAGCCCTTGTGTATCAATAATCAGGCTAAATGTGAATGGATTGACTTCTCCAATCAAAACACACAAAGTGGGGCCAGCCCAGTGGCATATCGGTTAAATTCGTGTGCTCTGCTTTGGGTGCCCAGGGTTTGCAGGTTTGAATCCCGGGCACAGACCTATGCACCACTTATCAAGCCAGGCTGTGGCAGGTGTCCCACATGTAAATAGAGGAAGATGGGCACGGATGTTAGCTCAGGGACAATCTTCCTCAGCAAAAAGAGGAAGATTGACAATGGATGTTAGCTCAGGGCTAATCCTCCTCAGGAAAAAAGAAAAAAAGACACAGAGTTGCTGGATGAATTGAAAAACAAGACCCAATAATATGGTGCCTCCAGGACACACATCTCAGCTCTAAGGACAAACACAGGCTCAGAGTGAAGGGATGGAAGATGATACTCCAAGCTAATGGCAAACAAAAGAAAGCAAGAGTTGCCGTACTTACATCAGACAAAGTAGACTTCAAGATAAAAAAGGCAATGAGTGACAAAGAGGGGCAGTATATAATGATAAAAGGGACACTCCACCAAGAGGATATAACACAGATAAATACATATGCACCTAACATAGGAGCACCAAAGTACATAAAGCAACTATTAACAGACCTAAAAGGAGTTACTAACACCAACACAATAATAGTAGGGGACCTCAACACCCCACTTACATCAATGGATAGATCATCCAGACAGAAAGTCAACAAGGAAATAGTGGAATTAAATGAAAAACTACACCAGGTGGACTTAATATACATAGAACACTCCATCCAAAAACAGCAGAATACACATTCTTGTCAAGTGCATATGGAGCATTCTGAAGGACAGACCATATGTTGGGAAACAAGGCAAGCCTCAATAAATTTAAGAAGATTGAAATCATCTTGTCCAACCATAATGCTATGAAACTAGAAATCAACTATAAGAAAAAAGCTGGGAAAGTGACAAATACGTGGAGACTAAACAACATGCTACCGAACAACCAATGGATCATTGAGGAAATTAAAGGAGAAATCAAAAAATGTCTGGAGACAAATGAAAATACATCACACCATCTCATATGGGATGTGGGAAAAGTGGTCCTAAGAGGGAAATGCATAGCAATACAGGTCTACCTTAACAAACAAGAAAAATCTCAAAGAAGCAATCTTAAACTACACCTAACAGAACCAGAAAAAGAAGCACAAACAAGCCAAAGTCAGCAGAAGGAGGGAAATAATAAAAATTAGAGCAGAAAAAAATGAAATTTAAACCAAAAAAATAGTAGAAAGGATCAATGAAACTAAGAGCTGGTTCTTTGAGAAGACAAATAAAACTGACAGACCCTTAGCCAGACTCACTAAGAAAAAAAGAGAGGGCTCAATAAATAAAATTAGTACTGAAAGAGGAGAAATTACAATGATACCACAGAAATATAGAGGATTATAAGAGAATACTATGAAAAACTATATGCCAACAAATTGGACAGTCTGGAAGAAATGGATAAATTCTTAGACTCATACAACCTCCCAAAACTGAATCAAGAAGAAACAGAGAATCTGAACAGACCAATCACAAGTACAGAGACTGAAACAGTAATCAAAAACCTCCCAGAAAACAAAAGTCCAGGACCAGATGGCTTCTCTGGAGAATTCTACCAAACATTCAAAGAAAGAAGATTTAATACCTCTCCTTCTCAAACTATTCCAAAACATTGAAGAAGATGGAATACTTCCTAACACATTTTATGAGGCCAACATCACCCTGATGCCAAAGCCAGATAAGGACAACACGAAGAAGGAAAATTACAGACCAATATTGTTGATGAACATAGATGCAAAAATTCTCAACAAAATATTGGCAAACCAAATACAGCAATACATTAAAAGGATCATACACCATAATCAAGTGGGATTTAAACTGAGGATACAGGGATGTTTCAACATCCGCAAATCAATCAATGTGATACACCACATCAACAAAATGAGGAATAAAAATCACATGATCATCTCAATAGATGCAGAGAAAGCATTTGACAAGATCCAACAGCAATTTATGATAAAAACTCTCAATAAAATGGGTATAGAAGGAAAGTACTTCAACATAATAAAGCCCATATATGGCAAACCCACAGCCAACATCATACTCAATGGGGAAAAACTGAAAGCTATTCCTCCGAGAACAGGAACAAGACAAGAGTGTTCACTCTCACCACTCTTATTCAACATAGTACTAGAAATTTTAGTCAGAGCAATTAGGCAAGGAAAAGAAAGAAAAGGTATCCAAATTGGCTGTGAAGAAGTGAAACTTGCTGTTTGCAGATGACATGATTCTGTATATAGAAAATCCTAAAGAATCCATTGGAAAACTATTAGAAATAATCAACAACCACAGCAAAGTTGCAGGGTACAAAATCAACTTACAAAAAGCAGTTGCATTTCTATGATAACGAACTAACAGAACTCAAGAATACAGTCCCATTTACAATCGTAACAAAAAGAATAAAATACCTAGGAATAAATTTAACCAAGGAGATCAAAGACCTATACAATGAAAACAATAAGACATTATTGAAAGAAATCAATGATGACAGAGAGAAATGGAAAGATATTCCATGCACATGGATTGGAAGAATAAACATAGTTAAAATGTCCATGCTACCTAAAGCAATCTACAGATTCAATGCAATCCCAATCAGAATCCCAATGACATTCTCCATAGAAATAGAAATAAAATTCATATGGGGCAACAAAAGACCCCAAATAGCTAAAGCAATCCTGAGAAAGAAGAACAAAGCTGAGGCATCACAATCCCTGACTTCAAAATATATTACAAAGTTATAGTAATCAAAACAGCATGGTACTGGTACAAAAGCAGGCACACAGATCAATGGAACAGAACTGAAAGCCCAGAAATAAAACAACGCATCTACAGACAGTTAATTTTCGACAAAGGAGCTAAGAACATACAATGGAGAAAGGAAAGTCTCTTCAATAAATGGTGTTGGGAAAACCGGAGAGCCACATGCAAAGTGAAAGTAGGCCATTATCTTTTGCCTTAAATAAAAATTAACTCAAAATAGATTAAAGACTTGAAGGTAAGATGTGAAACCGTAAACTGTTAGAAAATATAGGTAGTACACTCTTTGACATCGGTCTTAGAAGGATCTTTTCAAATATCATGTCTTCTCAGACAAGAGAAACCAAAGAAAAAATAAACAAATGAGACTTCATCAGACTAAAGAGCTTCTGTGAAGCAAAGGAAACCAGGAACAAAACAAAGAGACAACCCACCAACTGGGAGAAAATATTTGCAGATCATATATCCAACAATTCAAAGGGACTTATGCACCCCTATGTTCATTGCAGCACTGTTCACAATAGCCAAGACCTGGAGGCAACCCGTGTGCCCATTGACCAATGAATGGATAAAGAAGGTGTGGTATGTATACACAATGGAATAGTACTCAGCCATAAAAAAGACAAAATTGTCCTATTTGTGACAACATGGATGGACCTTGAGGGTATCATGTTAAGCAAAATAAGCCAGACAGAGAAAGACAAACACCATATGATTTCACTCATGTGGAATATGAACAAACACGTGGACAAAGAGAACAGATTAGTGGTTACCAGAGGGAATGGGGTTGGAGGATGGGCATAAGGGGTAAACAGGTACATATATATGGTGACTGACAAATAATAATGTACAAGTGAAATTTCACAATATTATAAAATATTATGACCTCAATAAAAGTTTTTTTTTAATGTGTTAGGGTTTCACTTTTTAAAATGCAAGGGCAGTGTAAATTACATCTCCGTGAAATTAATGTTTAAAGATGCAAGGGCACTTTGAAAGTGATATGTTAAGAGAAGCAAGATGCAGAAGACACACATCGTATGAGTCCGTTTCTATGAAATGTCCAGAACAGGCAAATGCACAGAGACAGAAAGGAGATTGGTGGTTGCCAAGGACTGAGAGGATGGGAGAATAGGGAGTAACTGCTTAACAGGTTTAAGTGTGATGAAAATGTTTTTGAACTACGTAGAGGTGGTGTTTGCACATTGCAAATAGATTAAATGCCACTGAATTATTCACTTTAAAATGGTTAATTTATATTATATGAATTTTACCTCAATAAAAAAATGCAAGAGCAGGGATTTGTGTGTGTGTGTGTGTGTAAGTTTTGCACCCCTTAGCATCTATAATGGTGCTTAGCACATAGTAGATGTTCAAGAAATAGTTATTGAATAAACATATGGTGCTTAAAAATACACATATGAATTTATTTACTTATTGCTCTCTGTGCTTTCCCCTGATTATACTGAGTCACTATAAATTCACTTAGTGCTCGGGTCTGAACTGCTTTTGTGATTTCTTTTTTTATAGATAGAAGATGGTGAAATTTTTGCAAGTATTAATCAGAAGGATGGTATGGTCAGTTTCCATGATAACCCTGAAAAATATAATAACCCTGCCATGCTTCATAACATTGACCAGGAGGTAAATATGAATGCTACCTTTTGATTTGTGTGTGTGAGAGGAAGATTAGCACTGAGCTGACATCTGTGCCAGTCTTCCTCTTTTTTGTATGTGGGATGCCACCTCAGCGTGGCTTGATGAGTGGTGGTAGGTCTGCACCCAGGCTCTGAACATGTGAACCCTGGGCCAGGCCCCGTTTTGATTTTTTCGATTGCTGTTTGAGATGCTGTGTTTGAAATACTGCCCCTATGCTCCAGGATAATTTTAGTTTTAAATATAGGTATTTCCCAACTAGTTTCTAGGAATATCTTAGTTTCTAGAAAGTTAATTTCAAAATGGGCTGCTTTAAAACTTCCAGATTGTGTGGTTATAAGTAAACGGTCGGTTAGATTTCCCATCTAGCTCACCAAAGCATACTTAACTCCTAAAACACTGAAGGGTCTTAAAATTGGCTCAATTTTATCCATACCCAACCGCCACTTATAATGCAGAGCCTTGTTTCTGTGGTAAGATGTATTCAGAGTTCCAGTCTGGGAGGTCAGAAAACATCTCTCTGTGTGAAGATGGGGGGTAAGCGGGTGGCTGGAGGGGGAGAGCTGCCCCGCAGCCCTCTGTCAGGCAGCAGGCGTGGGCCACAAAGCGGGCGTGGAGGCACCTTCTGCGGTCCTGCTGCGCTGAGTGCCATGCTGGGCTCTGGCTGAGTTGGAATTGTGTGGGCTGTTGGTATTTCTCACTTCTGATTGGGAAATAGATTGAACTGAACATTGAATCTGAGACCTAAAAGAAATGCAAAGTAGCATAGTATACTTCCACAGTCCCTTTTTTGCAATTCAAAATCAAAAATAAAACGCTGAAAACTGGAAGTTTTTTTGGTAACTCATTTGATGGCAAATATCACCTGAAATAATGTATAGTCTTTATTTGTCCCACTTAGTGTGAATATTTTTAGGTTTCACTGCAAAAGATATTAATGTTTGGTTATGGGCTGCTACCCTAGATCCTATTGGGATGTTAGATAATATACAGTACTTGTACTGTATTAATTTTCTAAATTCAAAAAATTCTGATTCTAAAACCTATCCAGCCCCAGGGGTTTCAGATCAACAGACTGTGAAACTGTAGCGCCCATATTAATAGCTTAGGTTAAAAAGGGTGTAATTGACCCAAACCTGTTTACTAACCATCTTCAAACATGTCTATCACACAGATGCTGAAGTGCATAGAGTTGGATGAGCGGCTGAAGGCCATGGACCAGGAGATCACAGTGAACCCCCAGTTTGTGCAAAAGGTGATTAGGGTTCTGTTCATTAAGTAGACTTGGGCTGGATGGAGGAGGAGGGGTGTTCCCACATCAGGAATGTGAACTTGCTTTCAGGTTAAATGTTTAGTTGCCAGAAGTTTTTGAAAATCTTTATCACTAAGTTCACAGAGAGACTCACTGAGAGCCTCTTCAAACTACAGCCAGGAAGTGTGCTTAGGGGGTGCATAGGTGGCTCCTGGAATTGCCTCCTCTCCGTTGTACAACAGGGTGTCTGCCCTCTGGGAGGGATGGGTGTGCTTGTTTGGGGCTGGTCGGAAACCCTTGACAAGGGCAAATATAAATACACTGTCTTGCTGTCTCCTTTACAGAGCATGGGCTCACAAGAAGATGATTCAGGAAACAAACCATCTAGTTATTCTTGAAACTAACGTCCATCCTGAATTAAACGAAAGGAACTGTCACCTTGGCCAGTGGCAAGTGTCAGGAGGGCAGCAGGGAGGACCAAGCCTGTCTCACCTGGACGTTTAGAAATTACTTTTTATTTTGACATCTTCAGTCCTATGTGCTTTCAGAAAATCATTCTGTCTGCAAAGAAAGGAAAAAAATTTCAAACTTTAAAGTCTGTTGTGGATTTATTTATCCTCAGATTAATGTTGTTATTCATTAAATCTACCTTTTGTTTTAAATTACTTGAACATTGATGTGTCTTCTGTATCACTTTTTTTCCCTCAGAAAAGTTTTTAAAGAACACATTCATTATGAACAGAAACAGTTAGATTTTAGGAATTTGGGGAAAACTTGAATCTAAAGTTGGTATCAGTTGCCTTTAAAAACAAAAAGCTGGGAGAGTCCATAAGGCAGAAGCTAATTTTTTATAATTAGAATTAACATGCAATTTTAGTGACAGCACGAATTATGAATTAAAGAGGTGCTCTTTCTAATCTTTGGTGTGTGCTACACTCTTTTGTAGTCTTGAGAATGGCTTTTTTTTTTTCTGACAAAGACTAGCCCTGACCTAACATCTGTGCCAGTCTTCCTCTATTTTGTATGTGGGTTACCACCACAACGTGGCTGACAAGTGATGTAGGTCTGCTCCTGGGATCCAAAACCCTGAACCTAGGCTGCCAGAGTGGAGCATACCAAACTTAGCCACTACGCCACGGGGCTGGCCATAAGAGAATGCTTTGTTTTCTTTTGTTGTGTTGTGAAGAAGATTCACCCTGAGCTAACATCTGTTGCCAATCCTCTTTTTTTTTTGCTTGAGCAAGATTAGCCCAGAGCTAACATCTGTGCCAGTCTTCCTCTACTTTGTATGTGGGACGCCTCCACAGCATGGCTGAGGAGTGGTGTAGGTCTGTGCCCAGGATCCAAACGTATAAACCCAGAAGAGGAGCACGTGGAACTTTAACTACTCGGCCAAGGGGCTGGCCCCCTGAGAATGGCTTTTTATAAGACAAATGCCCAACTTTGCTGCTTTTTCTTCTAGAAGCATTTTCAATTAAACTGCACAGCTGCATCTTAATTATGTTCAGAGTCCCTCCTCTACGGAACTCTGAAATGCATTTGACTAGGGTTTGCTGACTGAGCCCCAGAATGGTAAGAAGCCTTTATAAAATGGTCAGATTAAACTAGAATTTGGTCCTTAAAGAATGTTTCTCTCTCACCAGCAACATTCACTTTTTAAAAATGTGTCAACTTGGGTAGTCGATCACATTTTCATTATTTACAAAAAGGAAACTCTGACACTTCATGAGTCACAGTACAAAGTTGCCCCTAATAGAGAGGCCTTGCGGGCCATGTGGTCTATTGTGACAACTGCTCTGCTCTGCTGTAGGAAAGCAGCCTCAGGCGATGTGATATGTCACTGAGTGGCTGTGGCTGTTTTCCAGTAAAGTTGATATAAAAATAGGCAGAGGGCGGGATTTGACCCCTCATCTAAACCCTCAGATTCTCCAGATCACATTAGTACTGCTGTGGGCTGCACATTTTCACTTATGCCTACATATACCTGTACTTAAGATGGGGGCAGCCCCGGGGCCGAGTGGTTGAGTTTGCGCGCTCCGCTTTGGTAGCCCAGGGTTTCACTGGTTCGGATCCTGGGTGCGGACATGGCACTGCTCATCAAGCCATGCTGAGGTGGCGTCCCACATGCCACAACCAGAGGCACTCACAATTAGAGCATACAACTATGTACTGGGGGGCTTTGAGGAGAAGAAAATAAAAGAAGATTGGCAATAGTTGTTAGCTCAGGTGCCAATCTTTAAAAAAATAATATTTAATGGAAATGTTCCTTTTATCAGTGTAGCAAATTACGCTTTTCAAAAAAAAAAATTGGACAACTTCTGATTTACCTGGATCTGAATTAAAATCACTTCAGTGTGAGAATCCTAGTAGCTGCCGGTCACGGCTATTTCAAGAGTAACTCTCTTGTGGGCTTCTAATCAAGTGGACACTTAGTTTTTTCCCAAAATGGATTCACTAAAACACATTATTTTGAAACTTTGAACTCAAAAAGGGGTATGGTACTTAGGGCCTCATCCTAACATTTACAAACCACGTGTCCTTGTCCCTCATGTCAGTGTTGGAAGAGGAGTGCTTGTTGTTGTTATCTCTCAGCTTTACACCCATGTTTATGCATTCATTCTGATTCTGGGGCTAGAAGTCTGCAAATCACTTTTTTTTTTTTTTTTTTTGGTGAGGAAACTTGGCCCTGAGCTGACATCTGTGCCAGTCTTCCCTCTATTTTGTATGTGGGACGCCGCCACACAATGGGTTGATGAGCGGTGTGTAGGTGCATGCCTGAGATCCAAAAGCATGAACCCAACCACTAAGCCACCAGGCCAGCCCGTTTTTTTTTTTTTTTTTTTTTTTTTTTTGCCAGCAAGAGGCAGACTATAAGGCAAGGGAGGGAAGAGGGACAGACTCCTTGCTCTCTGCGTCCTGTTGAAGAGTGAGACCCCAGCGACAGCCCTTCATGCTGGCGAGGAGGGTTCAGCAGCAGCCCTGAGCCCCAGGTTGAGCCTTTCCCATGCTCCCAGTCAGCCTCATCGCCCTCCCTCAGAGACACTGGCCCCGAAAGGCAAGCCTCTCCCACTCCCCACACAGGTTGGGGACCCAGCCTCTTCCCTTTGTTCCCCTAGTCCTGAGGGTGCTATCTGCTTCCTGCAGTTACTACCTTGCTGAGACTTTTCCCTTCTCCAATATCTGGTTAATGGATCTATTAAATTCTTTGTTAAAGAGCCTGGTGAGCGGTTTGTCTCTCCTGACAAGAGTTACATTTGAACATCTTATGGGATGGAGGAGATGCGTGGCCTGGTTTGTTACTAAGAAGAGTGTGAGACTTGGCACATGCTGCTTCCGACAATATGTTGCCTGGCTCGGCCTGTGTCTCGTCTTGAGGACTCACCAGAATCCACCTGCTGAACAGTTAACACGGACTTAGCTGTTCCTTTGAGTTAATTCCCGGCAGCAAATTATTTTGTGAACATTTATGTATACCTGTAGCATTTTGATGGTGCCAAAGATGGCGAGTTTGTACCTAGGGAATTAGGGCAGTTTCTGAGGTCCAAGGAGGCAGGCTTGAGTTGTTCACTGGTGGACCTACCAGTTCTCTGAGGACTTTTCAAGGAAATCTCAAATATTAATAAATACTCTGGATTAATGAGAATAATTGCCCTCAGAATTCAGTACCGAATCACATACGTGTTTTTATTCATATTCGTACAAGTGAACTGCCCAAAGGGACCATGTTTAACTTTTAATACACACTTTCTTAACTATGTATGCTTGGTCTGAGATCTCCAGTTTGGGATATACTGGTAAAAGTTATTCTTTAAAGAAACATCTGGTTGTATGTTTTTGAAATGGCAGTAGATGTTTTCCGAGCCAAAGAATGGTACTAATGCGCAATAAAGCAGCGGGATTTTGCTGCGCTGTAAGCCTGTATGGATGGTTCCTTCTTGACTTTGTTTAGTAAGTTGAAATCCCAAAGAAAACTAGGTAATAGAACATTATTGTGAAAGATGCCAACTGGCCTTAGCAATACAATGATGCCTATGTAACCCAATGAGGAACAAATACTTCTACTTTTCCAGCAAACAATTCGGCAGAGGGGAAAGTCAAGTCTTAGGTTTTTAGGTGGGCTGAACTGTTGGTGTTCACTGGCAGACCAACGTTGTTCAAGTTCCCTCCTCCTTCTATGCCAGCGGTCAAGTTGTACACTAATTCTTTCTTGCTAAGTGCGTTTCAAAGATGCAGTTTTGGGTTTAAGTTCTAAGTTTCTGGGTTGCAACCTGAAATGGTAGCCAATTTGTAGAAGAAAACATTGTTTGGACATAAGTCTGAGCAATTACAATTGCAAAGGAACCAGAGAAAATAAACAACTGTGTCAATCAGATATTTATGAATAGGAAAATGTGATGGCTATGTTTTTTAGGCAGCTGAATGATTAAATGATGGTGAACAAAGATGAAATCCTATCTGCCTCCTTTCTTGAAATCAAAAGTTGAGACCAGAGAACCTTAATTGCAAAATGCATTTAGTAAGCCTGGGTCCATAATAAACCATTAAAGTTTATTATGAGACTAAAAGGAAACCACTTGGTATTTAACAAGCAGCTATATTAGATTAAAACACAGAAAGCTTATCAAGAGAATTCTCATTGGGGGAGGGTGTTCATTTTTCTTTTGCTGAGAAAGATCTGCCCTGAACTAACCTCTTCCAATCTAGCCAATCTTCCTCTTTTTTTTTTCCCCCTCCCCAAAGCCCCGGTACGTAGCTGTATATTCTAGTTCTAAGTCCTTCTAGTTCTTCTATGTGAGCCGCTGCCACAGCATGGCCACTGACAGAAGAGTGGTGTGGTTCCACAAGTGGGAACCAAATCCGGGCCACCAAAATGGAGCATGCTGAACTTTAACCACCACGTCATCAGAGCTAGCTCAGAGGGTTAATTTTTAAAAGCTTTCTGAAAGTGCTATGGTAAAAAATTAACAATAGTGATTTTCTTTTTATTAAGAGAAAATATCAGGACTACTACTAGTTCTTGCCTTGCAACTGGCTGCACAGCTTATCTGCAGAGTTGACAGTCGAATAACCTAAAACCTCAAACTGACTTGCAGGTTGTGCATGAGTTCCACCTTCTGAAACATGGCCCATTATTTGCTGCCCTTCAGCAGCTGGGCAGATCCCCAAACTGCTAAACACGTCTGAAAACACAGGAACTGCTGTCTCGGCTGCTGGAAGAAAGGAAAGCTTAGATTATTAATTCTTTTTATAACAGAGAATCTATCATAGTACCCTTGAAACAATCAGATGTGATTAAAAATATGAGATCCAATTGCTTACAAATGAAAAATACCTCTTCTTCCTGAAACTGAAAACTGATTCAGGGACACGGTGGTTTGACTCAAAGATAAAGCCCAACTGTACTGTATAGCAGCGAGGTGACAGCCTATGTTGGTGGGGGTACACCTAAAAACCTCCGCAAGAAATTTCACAGTGAGACTCGACTGTCCTTCACGTGGCTTCATGGTCTTGGCAACTGGTAACCCTGAAGCACTCTGTCAGTCTGGATGCTCAGCTGTCCACACCTATTCAATGAAGCCTCAGTTTAGTTGTAGGAAGGCAGACAAGCATCAAGAAATCTTTAATTCTGATTGATCCCATTTCATTGATGGAAAAACGCGGCAGTAGTTGTCCACCGTTTTTGGGAACGTTTCATAAGATTCCTATTATGGGACAGAAGCTCTGCGTTTAGCATGGTATTTCAGTTGGTTGGGCATTGTTAGGTGTTATTGCCAGCTTCGCTTTTTCACTGACAATGCGGGGTACACTTTCTTACTTCTAAGATGTCTCTCACTTTTGTTGAATGTCCTTGAACGTTTATACTCTGAGAGGGCCCAGTTTAATTAACCCTTGGTACAATTCACTGAGGCAAGGAATTGGCATCTAAGTTTATTTGAGAAAGTACCTCCAAAAGAAGTAGTTGGCTGAAGCCAGCAGTGCGGGTAAAGATATCAGTGACGTAAACAGAGTCAGCTGCAGTTGAATGCACACGGAGCTGTACTGAAAATGGCAATCCTCGAACAAACCTGCCTCCACTGTGACCTTTATTAGCCCATTATCACGGAAATAAGGATAATCCGAGCAAGGCAGCATCCTCCACCAACAAACTGAGGAAGTTAACCCTGGAATTAAAGTTACAAGATGGAGAAACAGATATTTTTTTGTTATCTTAAAACCTGACTATGTTAGTCAATGTTAGTTTCAAGACCACTTACCACTAGGAGAAAATGGAAAAAAACAAGATTACAAAAAAAAAAAAAAGGAAAAGAAAAAAACAGTCCTTCTGTCTTCCTGATTGAAGCAATACAACATACAATTGGATTAAAAAAATATTAATCTCCTTGTTAAATTAAAAGTTATGGTAACTAATTGAAAATTTTGGAAAGTTTCGTAAGTTCTTTGCTTATTAGTGGGGAAGTCGGTTAAGCAGACTGGTATTCAGAATCGTCGCTGTGGCCATTTTCAGGGTGAATCCCGTTCACTTTGAGAAACGTGGACACGATGTTTTCTTCTAGAAATTGGAGAGGCACAGCCACACAAGGAGGCTGCAGACATTTCTTGCACCTTTCCATGAAGGCTTTCAAAGCATCCTGCAACCTCAATCCAATTCAACTGTCTGAACTGTTGATGGCAAAAGTAAAAACAGAATTTCAAATCAAGACACTCGTGGGTTTTTTATTGTTGTTTGCTTCAGAAATTATCTTGTGACTTACTGGCCAACAGACTGTGCTGTCCAATGTCAAGAGGAACTGGATCGGTAAGAATAATTAAACACATAAAGGCGGTGCCCGACCTCACAGCTCCACCCCACACACTCCTCAGTCTTTACACCAGGGAAAGGAGGCAGGGAACGAAGTGCAATGCGCCCTTTCCTCGTGTCCTCTCTTCACAACACGGAAATTCAAACGAAGTGACCTGGTGACTTAAAACAACAAGACCGCGCACGTCTCCTTGAGGACGGCTGAGGGTGTCGCCTGGCTTCGCGGCCCCCAGGCGGGACGCCGGGCCGGGCTCCGCGGCGGGGCCAGCGGCCTCTGCACCGGCTCGGGCTGAGTCCTCTCTCCAGCTCTTCCCTCTAAGTACCCACGTTACATCACGCACTCGGGACTTTAACTTTTGAGTACACAGACTGAACAAAAGGAGCTCAGGTTTAAGAAATATTATTACTCATCAACTGACATTTTCTAAAACCTCGGACGCGCCACCCGAGCGCGCAGGCTGGGGCGGGAGCTGCGGCGCTTCAGGCACATGCGCACTGCCGCCCAGCCGCGCGACGGCCGCCCCCCGCCTCCTGCGGGCCGTCCCACCGGGCAAGGGAGCGTCGGCAGTTTATAAAACCCACGGGAGACAACGAAATTACAGCGTCTTTACAACGTGGAGATGTCCTCTTTGTTTTTCTCTTCGGTGTGGACGTGGAGTCCTGGCAGGCTATATTTTCCCTCAAATCTCTTTTAAAAATGCTTTTTAAACTTAAGCATCCCCCCTCTTGAAATGGTTTCCTCCAGTGGCCCCCGCCGCGGCGGTCGGAACCATTCCGGAGTTGTCGGTGGGGGCGCGGGCGAGGGGCGGCGTGGGAGTGGCCGCGCTCGCGGCCGGGGCGCCCCCGCGGGGCGGCGATGGTACGGTCCGCCGGGTCACGCGCTCGGGCCGGCGAGGGCGCGGCGGCGGGCGCGGGTGAGTGCGGCGGGCGCCCGCGCCAGGGCTCGCGGCGCAGGCGGGCGTCCCGGCGGGCGAGCGGGCGGGCGCGTGAGGAGGCCGCGCCGTGGGTGCGCGAGGCCGACGGCGGTCCCGGGCGGGGACCTGGGCTGCGGGGCCGCTGGGGGCCGGCCCGGGCGGAGAGGCGGGCCCTGCGGGCGCGGGCGGCGGCTGAGGCTCGCGCGGACGCGGGCGGGGCCTCGGGCCGGGCAGGGGTGGGCGCGGGGCGGAGCACTGCTCGCGGCTGCCGGGGCCGCGTCGCCGGCGCGTCCTCCTCCCGCGTCGCCGCGAGCCCGTGCCGTCGGCCCGCCGCGCCGGCCTCTGCCTCCGCCGGGTGTGGGGGAGCGCGCTGTGGCGCTGCTCGGCCCAGGCCGGCCTTGCGAGGGCCCTAGGAGGGAGAGCCGGTGCGCCCAGGTCAGTGCCCCCCGGGGAGGCCGGGAGCCGTTCCTCTCCGGTTGGTGGGTGTTGTCAGACGCGGCCTCATCGCCTGGCAGGAACGCTCAGCCAGGGACTGGCTCGTTGTGGGTTGGGGTCCAGGGTGGGCGTCCGCAGCCGTCGGAGGCGGGGAGGCGCTGGTTCTGCCGCCGCCCCTGGTGTCCATCCAGGGCGGCAGGAGGGCCTCCAGGAGAAAGTGCGGGAGGCAGTAGGTTACCGACGGTGCCACCAGACAATTGAGTAATCGTGGCACGTGACACTGTTCGCTGTTCTCAGTGTGGTACGTTGAGCGCTCTGTAAACAGAAGTCGGGGAGCAGTCGGCAGGAACAGTGCCGCCCGGGTGGACGTGGAACGTGGCCAGGAACGTGGCCGCCGGGCTTCTGTGCGGCGCCTGCCTCGGTGAGGCCCCGCTGCGGGAGACGAGCCGCCGCTGGCTCGGCCCGATGGGCGGGAGACGTGGTGGACAAGGACCCTGCCTCTGAGGTGTTTGAATGCTTGCCTGGGGCATAGTGTTGAGAGACAGTGGGGCAGGAGGAGCTTTCTTTTTCTTCTTTGGATTCTACAAAGTTTGCTGGAAAGGAGGAAATGTTAGCCGTACTCGAACCAGATTGTTCTTTCATCAGACATCTGGCCGAGGCTGGAATCGGGGTGAATGAGGGGTTGATTTCGTGCTCCCCAGATGTCTGGTTCCCGTGGAGTGGTGAACTCTGCGAGGGGGCGTTTGGCTTCCGTTTCTCAGCTTTAGGGTAGTGCCGAGAGAGGTTAAGTAACACCTTTGCCCTCACCCGGCTGGTAAGGACTGGAGACGGACCTTTCCGACCCAGTAGGTCTGTGTGACTCTGGAGCTGAGTGTTACCTGACTGCCTTCCAGTGGCTGCCTGGGACTGTGGCACTCATGTCAGACAGGAGTGCTTTTCTTGTAAACAACAACAACAACGACAAAACCCCACAAAACTAATCATGAGAGCAGCCCTTGTTGGTCCTGGATTCTGGGAAGCAGCTGAGCAGCATCACTCCTGGTCTCTCCCATTTGAGGCGGAGAGGAACTTGGAGGGTGACATTGGCGTAACGTGGGTGCTGCCAGAGCAGCCCCTTTATCACCCAGAGTTGGAGGGATGGGGGCGTTATAATTTTTAATGTTTGTATCTTACAAGATACTTAAATATAAATGTATTTCGAGAGGTCCTTAGGAAATACTACTGTAGAGGTGTGAAACTTCTGCTGAGACTTTGGCTGCGGTGTCAGCTGCTGCTCAGAGGCAAGAGGCCTGCCCAGCCCTGCAGAACCGCTGGAATCTGCACGTCCTCTCTCATGATGTTCTAATTTGAGGCTGGCTGTAAGGTGCTTAGATGTTTTCACGCCCCCGGGCCCCTTGCTCTTAGAATTAGCTCTGCTTTTTTTCCCTTTACCTAGAAAACGTCAGGTCCTAGAGCTGAAGCATCACGGCTGTTGCGCCGCCTCCCTCGTTTGGAGGTGGCCCTCCCTGCTCTGGTCTAGGTGGGACAGTGGACCTGTGCTGCTGCTGAGTGTAAAGGTTCGTACGGATGCTCTGCCGATGGGTGAACCTTGACCAGGCGCTGCTTTCGTGTGGGTATCTTGCTGGAGGGAACCTTCCTTCTCTTCCCTTTTATGCCTCTTAAAGGAGACACGGCCTCCTTTTCCAGAGTTAACACCTCTGCCTTTGCTTTGGGTCCTGATACCTCTTCCTCCGAGGTCCTTCTTCCATCAGTGGTTGCCTCACCCCGTCTTCCACAATAGCTTTTTAAACCATTATTTCCCTTGAGGTCACCATAGTGAGCCCTGTCGACCCTTTCTTTAAATTCGGTTTATTTGGCTCCTGTGACACTAGGCCCTCTGACTAGCGTACTCCATGTTTGTGCTTTTGAACCTCTCCTGCCCTTAGATGCCCTCGATGAGCTCTCCACTGTCTCTGACAACTGCCTTCTCTCTATGGGAAGCTTGTAAATTCACTCATTTATCCAAGACTTACTAATTTAGTGCCTGCTGTGTGTCGCGAACTGGTGTAGACTAGACAAAGTCTGCCCTCTCAGGAAATGTTCATTCCAGTGAAATAAAGCAGGGGAAGGGGCGAGAGTGATGGGGGTGGAGGTGAGCGGCTGTTCTGGGTGGACTGATTGGGGGCGCCTCTCTGAGCAAGGGGCGTGCGGGGAGAGGCTGAACGGTGAGGAGGAGCGAGCCAGGTCAAGGTGTGTGGGAGCGGTTCCAGACTTTCATCCCCAGCCCTGCCCTCCCTTCTTTGATACTGCAGTCCAGAATCTCCATGGGCCTCTCAGGGCTTTCCAGCCAAAGGTTCTCCTGCCTCTCAATCTCTATCTGTCTCCTCTCCCCCTGCCCACCTCCCTCCAGGAACACCCCGTGCCCTGGCTCTCCATACCTGCCGGCCACCCCTCAGGGCATCCTGTCTGATCCCCATGCCTGACTCACCGTTGGCCCGCCTGACTTTCTCTTCAGATGTCTGTTTTATGTCGGCTTCTGCCATTCCCACTGTAACCACTGAAGCTCCAGCCCCTGCCTCAGGTATAAGAACAGGTGCAGTGGCAGCCGTGTCAGCTGAGAGGCTGATTGCAAAACATCAGGTGGGTGGCAGAGTTAGTGGGCAGGCCAGAGAAGCAGGCTCTGAGCACCGCCGCCAGCAGGGAGGCTGCTCCGAGGGCACGTTGAGGGACACGCCATGAGCAGGTTGTTGAGGACGCTAGTCCCCTGGGACACACTCCCCCAGGGGACTCCTTGCCCCCACTGGGCGTCTTCATACTGTCCGCTGCTTTGCCTCCCTTCTCTAGGTTTGGCGCCGGGCACGTACCTCTGCCTGGCCAAGCTGTGGTCATGCCTGTGCCTGCCTACAAGGGGGTGTGGACAGAGGATGTCTGGCTTTCTTTGGCTCCGTAATGGGGGACAGGGTCCCCAAAAGAGAAGAAGGTTTGGATCCTGGCCAGTGTCTACTATTCAGTCAGACATTCAGAAACTTAAATGGTTCTTCATTGTTTTGAGCAAGACTGTCTCCAGAACTCCCTGTGATGCTGGAAATGTTCTGTGATCTGTGCTGCCTTTTAAAATGGGGGCCATGGGCCACATGTGGTCAGTGAGCGCTTGAAACGTGGCTGGTGAGACTGAGGAACAGGGCTTTTCATTTTAATTCATTAAGCCGAGTTGCCACATATGGCTCATGGCTACTGTATTGGACAGCATGGGTCTGGAGAATACATGTTCCCTCTTTAGCCTAGCTTCCAGGCCCTCCTCTGTCACACACGTCAGGTAAGCTGGGCTGTTGCTGTCCCACCTCTGTGGCTTTGCTCTTGGATTCGTGTTTCCAGACCTCCTCTGCCCTCGAGAGCGCAGTGGACACAGCCTCCCTTTTAAAAGCCTTCCTTGATTCTCGCAACCGTAGGATGCTTGTGTCTGTGTCCACATCCCCAGCTCTGCCTCCCTTACGATAGATAAGCTGCCCCACTTGTGGCCCAAGCCCAGCTTTCCATTTTTGCGCTGGGTCCCATACCCAGCTGCCTCCTCCAGGACTTGGCTTCTCTCCTGAGTTGCATTTTGCTCACATGATCTCTGGGGCCACACTGGAGTTTGCCTCACTGCCTGTCATTCTCTGTCACCTTGGCCAGCTCTTCCTCCCCTCCATGTCTCAGTTTTGCAGGGCCCCAGGCTCTGCTGAGGCACTCCCATCCCACCCAGCCCTGACTGCCGCACTCATCTCTCACTTCCTGTCACCGTCTCCACTTGGAGGCTTACTAGGCATCGGCTCTTGGCCTCCTCCCCACTTGTTCTTCCTCCTGTCTTCCACAGCCCTTTCTTACTGGGCCAGAGAGCCTTGTTCCCTCTTTCACGCTCCACAGCCCATGCATGAGCAGAGTCTGATGGCTCTGCCTTGGGAACGCAGTCACAATCTGACATTCCTCACCACCTTCCACTGCCCATCCTAACCCAGGCCACCTCTCTTCTTACGTGAAACGGTGGGAATGCCTCAACTGGTTCCCTGCTCTACCCTCGCTACTGAAGTCTGTTTTCTGCACAGCTCCAGAATGCTCCTTTTAAAGTAAGATTCAAACGGTTTTTCATCAGAATCCACCAGAGGCTCTCCAACCTCTGAAAAAAACCTCCTCCTAGTCTTCTGCCCTTGTCCCCCAACTCTGCAGATGCTCAGGCCCCCAGTTGTGTCCCCTCCTTAGCCCTCCACGGCTCCTTCCGTTTCTTCAGCTCTCACTCGGGGAGCCCTTGTGTCCAACACCATGTCCCACCACCTCCACTGATTCTCTGCCCTGGACCCGCTGCACTTCCCTTCCTAAGGTATCACGTGCGAGACAAAGCAGTTTCTCATGGTCCCTCCCCTCCTAGAAGGTAAGCTCTGGGAGGCAGCATCGCGTCACCTGAGACGTCACCCAGCATGTTGGGAGGGCTCAGCCTCTCTGGTGGGTTTTGCTGCATCGTCACTTGTGTGTGTGTTCCCTTCTGTCTGCCTCGCAGTCCTGTCTGGTTCTAACTGAACGGTTTTCTGTGTGACCATTGAATTCCATTTCCCTTCTCTATTGTAACTCGCTGTGGACAGGGACCATGTCTGTCTGTCTGTCTTGTTTCCCCTGCACCTGATGCAGCGCTGGCGCAGAGTAGGTGCTCAGCCAGTGCCACCTGGCTAGGTCACCTGCCTCACCTAGACAGGAAACCTGTTGACAACACCTGCCCAGTTCACGTTCTTCAGAGTTGCTGGCAAGTTCTGTGGTGTGAACACGCGCTGACCAGCTGATGGTGTTTCCCCTCCTCCCCCCATGCAGGCCTTGTGCCGTCCCCAAAGCACCATGAATGCCATCGTCGCTCTCTGTCACTTCTGCGAGCTCCACGGCCCCCGCACTCTGTTTTGCACAGAAGTCCTGCATGCCCCACTTCCACAAGGCGCTGGGACTGGGGACAGCCCCGGCCAGGGCGAGCAGGCTGAGGAGGAGGAAGGCGGCATTCAGATGAGCAGTCGGATCCGTGCCCACAGCCCCGCAGAAGGGGCCAGCACTGAGTCCAGCAGCCCGGGACCCAAAAAGTCAGACATGTGCGAGGCAAGTGTCTCTCTTGATGTTGGGGATGTTTCTCTCTCTACAGGGGCTCATGCCTATGCTGTGTGTGTGGCCTCCTGGGGGAGTGGACAGGAGGCCCCGTGGTGCAGTGAGGGTGCCCTCACAGAGGTGTGGTCTTAAGGTGATGTGTGCAGACCGTTCTCTGTGGGCCCCGTGGAATGTATCTGCTTCTCTTTATGTCCGTTAGCCCTTTCCCCTCGCCCCAGCTTTAGCTTTTTCAGGCCACTCTTTGCCAGTAGTTGCCACCGTCATGTTTGCCTTTCATCCGTCCCCTCCACACACTCGTGTTCACATGCTGGCCCGTCCTGGGCTCCAATTCCCTCAGTCCAGTGTTCTTGGGGAGTCTCCTCCTCATAGGGTCCTGGGTGTTCCTCTTTGTGCTGCATCGTGAGCTCTGGGGAATGGAGCTTAAGTTCCCTCACTAGGCCACTTCTTCATGTGAAGGACCTGGGATGGGACCCAAAATCAGAGGTGGAGTTGGACCTGCCACTCCAGTGTGAACAGGAATCCAGCTGCCTTAGTGTGGTTCCTCTGAGAAGTAGACGATGTGCACAACGTTGGTTTATTGCTGGAAACACCTGTGAAGAATCAAGAGGGTGAGAGAAGAAGGTGGGAGAGCCTTCTGGCTGTGAACAAGTCTGACACCTGCAATGGAGAGGAAGGAAGGAAGGAGGGCTGGGCAGGGAGCCTCCTGGAGGAGAGTCCTTGAGCTGAATGCTGTGGGAGGAGTCCTACATCCCGCAGGCCAGGGCTTGCCTCAGTGCTCTCTTGTGTACAGTCCCAGGGTGCGGGCAGCCTCCAGGACGCAAACCTCAGCACCAGTGTGACAGTGGCTCCAGAGGGGCAGCAGCCAGGACTGCCAGTCCAGTCCACTCTCCAGAGCAGGGGCTCTGAGCTTGGTCTCAGGCTGCTGCAACAACTCTGAAGCCTGTGGCATGCTCCTGGGCCCCGGTGCGTGGTTGTGTCAGGACCAAGGACAGAGGCCAGCACAGAGCCCTGTGTGAGCCCCTTTGCAGCTCAGGGACTGAGCTTTGCTTTCTGTCAGATGGGGCTTCTCTCTGTGAGTATCTCATAGGGTTGCACTTTGGATTAAATGAGATGATGTCTGTAGAGGTCTTTGTAACACCTGGTACCTAAGTGCTCGGTAGATTACATCTGTTCCTCAGACCCTCTGATAGCCTTTGTGATCCTGGTTTTCCTGTTCAGGAAACATTGCTGTCCTCAGATAAGTATAACTCTGGTAGCCAGTTTTTTTTTTTTTTTTTTTGTAATAGAAAACAGATTGAATTTCACATTTGCATAAGAGTAAGAAAATGTGTCGCCTGCTTCCCGAATAACTGGTTTGGTTTTCCTTCTCGTGGGCAGGGCTGCCGGTCACTTGCTGCAGGGCATCCTGGGTATATCAGCCACGATAAGGAGACCTCGATTAAATATGTCAGTCACCAGCACCCCAACCACCCCCAGCTCTTCAGCATTGTCCGCCAGGCCTGTGTGCGGAGCCTGAGCTGTGAGGTGAGCACGTGGGACTCTGGGGTGGGGGAGCTCTCTGTGGACTGTCCCACACACTCCAGGACGCCCTGAGCAAGTTCAGTGTTGGTCATGGGAAGGAAGACAGAAGGCAGTCCTGTCATGAAGACGGGCAGGTCAGTGAGCCAGGAGCACTGGGCAGCCTCAGTGAGCCAGAATTCCAGAATAAGTTGTACTGGCCTCTAGTTTTCTAAATGTTTGTTAGCTTATCATTTTAAGAACCAAACTTTTATTCGTCCATTCCTCATGGACATGTTTCTTTAAAGATTTTATTTTATTTTTTTTCCTTTTCTCCCAAAGCCCCCTGCTACATAGTTGTATATTCTTCGTTGTGGGTCCTTCTAGTTGTGGCGTATGGGACGTTCCCTCAGCGTGGCTTGATGAGCAGTGCCATGTCCGCGCCCAGGATTCGAACCAACAAAACACTGGGCCGCCTGCAGCAGAGCTCACGAACTTAACCACTCAGCCACGGGGCCAGCCCTGGACATGTTTCTAAGATATAAAATATTCCAAGGATGTGTAGGTCACCATATCAAACATCACATTTGTCTTTGTCTCAAGCATCATTACAAGCCTCAGTGATCCATCACGTGCTCTCAGAACCTACTGAAGAGTGAACTGATTTGTTTCTAAACTATATGGCTGCAGTTGTTGAGTTTGAGTCTTAGCTTATATGTTTCTATCTGTCACAAAGAACTCATAGTCCGGTGACTGAAACTTCCTGTAGCTGTGCCCACTTGGGTAGACATGCTAAGCTCTCTCACTGTTAGTTCTCACTTACTGTCACTGTGTGTCAACCTTCAGCAGTTTCCTTCCTTTTGATTTCCTGCTGCTAATCTGCTCGCAGATTATCATGTCTGATGGAGCTGTGTGTAAAGCGGGAGCGAATATGTCATGAGGGAGACCTGAGTTCTCTCCTACAAATAAAGTATGCAAACTTTATTATATGGACTCTGCAGTGGCAATTTTGACCTACCCGTTCTGCAGTATATTCCAGATGATTTACATTGGCAAATTTGAGTCCAAGATAGATATATTTGTAGAGGTGTTATTTATGCTCAAGGTAGAAAAAGTAATGAACCTACTTTACTGGCCTTTGCATTTATGACAACAAACATTGTCTTTAGAAAGTTTGGTCCCAGGAGCAGATGAGAGCAAAGTTTTCTCTCTCATCCCCACCCTTCCCACTCTGCCTGTAATTAGTGCTGGCTAGTTAGTGCAAAAAGAAGTCTGAGAAGGAGGGTTTGACTTTGTCTCGCTGAAGCGAGGAGAGGACTGTGTTCTGGAGTGGCTGTTGTTTCGTCCCAGGTCTGCCCTGGCCGCGAAGGCCCCATCTTCTTTGGGGATGAGCAGCATGGGTTCGTGTTCAGCCACACTTTCTTCATCAAAGACAGCTTGGCCAGGGGCTTCCAGCGCTGGTACAGCATCATCGCCATCATGATGGACCGCATCTACCTTATCAACTCCTGGCCCTTCCTGCTTGGGAAGATCCGAGGAATCATCGATGAACTCCAGGGCAAGGCACTCAAGGTGAGGCCACATAAAGGGCGAACGGTAGCAGTCGGGGGGGAGCTTGACACTGAAGAAGGGCAAGAGCGTGAGCAGTTTTGTTACCTCTTGGTCCTGTGGCAGCCGCTCTGTCTGAATTGTAGTCTCCTGGCTTCAGAGTCAAGGTTGTGGTCACAAGCCTGGCAGTCAGTTGGTCCTGCTTGCTCTCCTGGTCTCTCTCGAGTCCGTTGTTGTCCTGGTTCTTGCTCTGCTCTGGCTGCTTTATTTCATTCCGATGCCCTGGTTTTATCCCTGGTGTTTTTGCTTCCTCTGATCTTCGTTTCAGAAGCCTGTCTGTTAGTCGTGCTGTGGATCCACCACCTAACACAGACCCCCAGCTGTGGCGTTGCATCTCTCAGGCTGGGCTAGGCTATCCCTTGCGGCAGTCCTCAGACCTCGGGGGCTTGAAGCCACAATGTCTGTTTCTTGTTCGTGTCCTCTGGCCATTCCAGGGAAGCAGGGGAGCTGTTCGTTCTCATCCCAGCGGGTGGAGCAGCGACCGGGTTGGAATGTAGCTCACTTGCCTGCTGGAGGCCTGGAGGGTACTGGAGGGCCTCATTTCCCTCTCCCCTCACTGCCAGAATGGGTCACATGTCCCACCCACGCAGGGCCTGAGTAGTGAAAGGCTCCTCGTGCCTGGCAGGGGAGGACTGGAAATCACGTGGAGAACAACGCTCACGACCACCTTGAGCGCACGTTGCCAGAGTCCCCTCAAGTGCTTAATGAGCTGCGTGTAGGAGCGGGTACGAGCAGGCACAGAGAAATTCTTAACCGAGTCCTCTTCTGAGGCGGCTTCTAATCCAGCTGGGGAAGCAAAACCACTTGTTTGGAGTTAAGAGACTGGCGGCACTCTCTGTCCTCTGCATCAAGGGAGCAGAATGGGACAGTCTTCAGCAGCAGGATTCATGACGGTGGCTGTGAGCGAGCTGGAGCTGGGCTGCTCCGCTGGTTTTGTTTTGTTAAAGGGCTACCGCTTCCTTTTGCCTCTAGGTGTTTGAAGCGGAGCAGTTTGGGTGCCCACAGCGTGCCCAGAGGATGAACACGGCTTTTACGCCATTCCTGCACCAAAGGAATGGTAACGCCGCCCGTTCACTGACGTCCTTGACAAGCGATGACAACTTGTGGGCATGCCTTCACACCTCCTTTGCTTGGTAACGAGATTCTCAGGTCTCTTAGCCACTGTGGGAATAAGAGCAGTCACAGTGTGTTAGTTGGGTTGTGCACGAATTTGGGGCGACATCCCCTGGGTGCCTCCATGGTGTGTGCTTGTTGGTGAGCCCTGACCTGGGCGGCAGCCTTCTCTTCCTCTAGGCGTCTTCCCCCAAGTGTGTGGAAGAGGTATTTGGGTGGAACTGACTTCCCAGTGACATTTTTAAAATGTTATTCCCATACCAAGACCAGTGATCACCTCCCTTTCTTGGAAATTGGTAAACATGTATTCCACGTGGCATCTGGGGATCAGGAATTAGAGAGTGGCTTGGTTGGGTGGTTCTGACCCTGGTTCTCAGGAGTTTTTGTCAGCTGGGGCTGCAGTCATCTGAAGGGTTGACTCCCTCACAGGGCTGGCAAGTTGGTGCCAGCTGTGGGCAGGAAGCCTCAGCTGCTCGCCATGTGGACATGCGCGCTGACTTCCCTCAGTGAGTGATCCAAGAGAGAATGAGGTGGGGTCTGCAAGGCCTCGTAACTGGCCTCGGCAGTCACATGGCTGCTTCCAGCACATGCTGTTCGTTAGAAATGTGTCGTGTCACTAGCCCAGCCTAGTCAGGAGGAGAGGATTAGTATTCATCTTTTGAAGGGAGAACTGTCAACAAATTTGTGCATATACTTGAAAACCACCGCCACTCTGCCCTCTGGCCACGAATTATTTTCTGTTCCTCCTGTTGCAAGATACAGTCCTTCCAAAGAGTCCCCCCAGTTCTCCTTTCTCCAGAGCGTCAGCTTGAAGTCTAGGGTCTCGCTGTCTAGACCAGGGCCTGGTGTGGACGAAGCTCCTCAGATACTCATCCTTGAGTGCATCTCCTGAGGGCCTGCGGACTAGAGAGAAAGTTCTGTCTTCCTCACCTGACAGGATTCCTCCTGTCGTGAAATTAAATCATTTTTATTAGGGAGGTTTTCAAACAGACCCAAAGTGGAATAAACAGTATGGTGAACTACACACCCTATCCTCCAACTTTTGCAGTTATCAACATTTTGCTGCTTTTTCACCTTTCCCATTTTTTGTCCGTAGAATATTTTTAAAGTAAATTTTAGTTGTGTCGTTTCAACCATTAAACCATGATCATGCCCGAGCAAATGGACTAATTCTTTAGTATCATCCAACCTAATCCATGTGCACTTTTCTCACTTTGCCTCAGAAATGATTTGTGAATTGGGACTATGCACCAATGTGCAGTGCGTAGGTGGTTCCGAGTTTCTTAGTCTGAGGCAGTTTGTCCTGTGTCCCACCCCTGGTTTTCCTGGGCCTTTTGTTGGAGGACTTGGGTCATTTGTCCAGTAGAATTCCCCTTTTGGATTTGGCTGACTGTATCCTCGTGGCATTGCTCATACATTCTTTTATATCCGTATTATTCCGTAAACTGGTAGTTAGATCAAGAGGCTTGATTGGCGTCAGGTTCAGTTTTTCTTTTGGCGAGAATACTTCGTCGATGGCACTTTGTTCTCCAGGCTCCTGAAGGCGTGCGGCAGCCGGCTGACTGAGAAGCTCCTGGAGGGCGCGCCCACCGAGGACACCTTGGTCCAGATGGAGAAGCTTGCGGGTGAGCTGGGAGGTGTTTGTGCCGGACCCTTTGCCTGCGGTGCCTGTCGGGCCATCTCGCAGCCACTGAACACTCCTGTTCCAGCGGAAAGAGCTGATGCAGGGGGCCCTGGGATGAATAACCCCGGGAGGAGCATCTGCAGAAGCTTGCCCTTTAATCTGGGTGTTTGTATTGTGATTTCCTGTCTCATTTCCTTACAGTCACATGAGAGAGTCCGTTACTGGGCAGGTTGGGAAAATCCACTCTTAGAGCTGTCAGTCTGCGGAGAGGCTCGCTGGAAGGTTTTCTTCTCTTGTTTTGTGAGAACCAAGTGCTTGGCCTTCCTAGGCAGTGTCCCTGAGTCTCTGCTCTTCAGCAGTAAAAGGTTACGCTTCGCTTCCCAAGGTTTCCGTCCAGGGCAGTGGTTCCCAGAGGTCCCTGCGGCCTCGGCAGTCCTCCCCAGGTTCGTGTCAGATCCCCACATCTGGGCCCAGGGGCCCGTGTTTTCAGTAACTTCCCAGGGATTCTGCTGTGGTGGACACCAGCCCAGGAACCTCTGCTCTCCGTCCTGCCTGTACTTTTCCCTTGGAGGCGATTCGATGTTTAGTGATCTAGGTCCATGGTCTCATCTGTGGAGTAGGGTGAACCAAACTTGTGATGCGTGTTGTGTGTAGTTTGTTACTAATAATGCTTGACACACTTGAGTGTGTGAATGACTGACCTTCTTCATAAGTTGGAGCTGCGTCAGGGTTATTCTTAGAGTCAAATGACTCACATACATTGCATTCAAACATGCTCTCCTGAGTAGAGAAAAGGGGAGTGGAGTTCCCGCAAGAGCAGAACATGCTCAGAAAAGACCAGACTTTGCAGTCCACCTTCGCATCCTCATGGATCGGTTGACCCTGGACCCGTTGATTATCGTAGTGATTACAAATGTCTAGGGTAGTGAAGGTGGCAAGGGTCGTCTGTTGGTGGGATTTACTTACGCAGAGAGCCAAGTATATCAGGACCTGCCAAGTAATCTTGTCCGTTTTAGGAGTTGTATTCGGTCACAAAGAAGGTGAGTGTAGGGGTGTGGAGCACACAGTTTGGAGTTAGACAGACCTGGCTTTGGGTCCTGGCTTTGCTGCTCTCGTGTGTTCTGTGTGCACCGGCAAGGCCCTTCCCTGTGAGCCTCACTTGTGTCGTGGAGTGAAGATGTCCTCATTTGTGAGGGTTGTCATGAAGATTAGTTGAAATAACATGTATCTCTGTGTCTGTAAAGTGGGGAGAGTAGTACTGGCCTCCGGACAGTTGAGAGGATTAGGTGCAGTGGGGCGTGGAGGCCCTCAGAAGAGAGCCTGACCGAGGACGCCGTCAGTGACGACGAGCTGAGCTGTCGCCGTTCTTATCGTCGGTTTGAATTTTCCCACTGATGGTGAACAGCTCGGAGTCCTGCAGGTGTGTGCTTCACAATGCAGGGCGAGGCTCTGGGGTGAGGACACAGCAGCCTGAGCCCTCCCAGCCTCCTGCCTCCACCCCCCAGGTGCTGAGGGCAACAAGTGGTAGCGACAGCTGTCCAAAACCAGAAACCAGTGAGGGTTTGACCAGAGATGCCTTGGGCTGAAGTGGTCATGTAATGAGACTGTTGCCCCCGGGCAACGAAGGAATCCAGGGGCGGCACGTTTTGTAACTGTCTTTGTCATCTGTCTTGCAGACTTAGAAGAGGAATCAGAAAGTTGGGACAACTCTGAGGCTGAAGAGGAAAAAACCCCTGTCTTGCCGGAGGGTGCAGAAGGGCGGGAGCTGACCAAGCGCCCAACGGATTCTTCCCTGCTTTCAGACTGCGGAAACTGGCAGCCGCGAAAGCTGTCTGTCTTTAGGTCCCTTCGGCACATGAGGCAGGTAGGCAGCGGTGGGGCAGAGCCCCAATCAGAAATTCAGAAGAGCCCGATCCTCTCCTTTCACTCATCTCCAGCACACTTTGCCTTTGGGCCTGTTCTCTTCAGGTCCCAGCAGGGACTGGTTGTCTGGGAGAAACTAAGAACCTTCTTGGTGGGTAGCTGGAGACAGTGGTGGGCATGTGGGGTGTCTGAGCCGTAGGATCAGCGCTCTCCTTTTAGTGATGACCTAGGTCTTTCCTTTCAATAAAGGCCTGGATGGTTGGTTTCTCATGGTCCTCTAATCTTATCATTCTAGAACCTTCTGAAGGAATTGAACAGTCCTCTTGGTTTGCATGCAGCCTAGTGCTTTGGAAATTGAAAATTATGCCATTCTTACAAAAAATTGGAAACATTCTGAATGTCCAGTCATAGTAATTACATCCCAACAATGGAATGTCATTAAGTGCAAGAAAGCACGCATGCAGTCTGTTGTATAGGGTGGTGCTGGGGTATTTATCTATCCACACCAAAGACAGAAGTCTCACAGGGAGATCTGGTCACATGGGGGGAAGGGGTCACTAGATGATGAGGACAGATTGTCCCCTTTTATATTTTTCAGTATTTACTTTTACAATGAGCATGAATTTTATCAGCAACTATTTCTATTTTGGAAAGTGGAGTAAAGACTGATTTAATGGCAGATGCAGGGACTTCTGGGTGAATAACATTCATCCATCAAAATCATGTGTTTGGCTGAAATCATCCTTATTGATTGCTCATGTGGACTGAATTTGGAAGGAATCTTGAATTCCTTTGGAGGGAGGAGGACTTTGAGACTGTTGAGGTTTGGTAAAATGTAGTATTGTAGTCTTCTTTATTTTTTTAATTTTTTGGCCGTGTTTATATGCCATAAGATAACAGACTGAACTTGTCTCAAATGTCAGTGTCATGGAAGTGAACAGAAGGTGAGGTGGGGAGAGGGCTGTTCTAGATTAAAGCAGAATAAAGACAGGACAAACAGAGCAGTCGTGATCCTTGAGTGACTCCTGGGTTGAAAGGATAATAGCTTCAAAGGACGCTCGCTGTCAGGGGTTTGGGGCTCTGGACGTTGGCTTATTACGTCCGTGTGGCCTTTCTGGGTGTGGTGAACGTTGAGATCGTGTAGGAGAGGCCCTTGTTTCTCCTGGGTGCTGAAGGGTCACGATGCCTGCCGCTTACTTTGAAATGGTTCAGCAGAATAAAGTGTGTGTATTGAGAGAAGGGAAATGTTGCGGAAAGCTACCTTTTGTTTCAAGTTTCTGCAAATAAAATTGGGAAGAAGATCTAAAAGTGTGCAAGAGCTTTGGGATCAGGCTTTTGGTGCAAATCCAGGGACTTCACCTGCTTCCTTCTGACCTTGGGCGAGTTACCCGGCCTCCCCAGGAAGATAAGCGACTTTCCTGACCGGTCTTCCTTCACTAGACACAAGAAGTTTCTTGATGAGCACACAAATAAATTCAGTTAGGTGGAAAGAAAATTGAGGGCAGAAAGCACTGAACTATATTTTTCAGGTCCTGGGTGCCCCATCTTTTCGCATGTTGGCCTGGCACGTTCTCATGGGGAACCAGGTGATCTGGAAAAGTCGAGATGCAGACCTTGTCCAGTCAGCGTTTGAAGTTCTTCGGGTAAGAGTTCTTCTTTCTCATGTGTTTTGTAGCAGGACAGTCTTTGCCTAGTGGGTTTTAAAACAGTCCTGACTTTAGATGTGAATGTATGATGCGTCAGTGGCTCAGTGCCAACAAGGTTCATGCCCGAATCTAAGATCTGTGTTTTTTCTCCACTTAAAAGTGGCAGTCGTTGATGGTTTTTTATTTCTGGTGGAAGGAGTCTGTGTTATCCTGATAGATAACTAAGTCTCTCTGCCTCTCCCCAATCTCTGACCCCCTCTGAGAAGCCATGAGAGTGTCACGGGTGCTGTGGAAGCAGGTCTGGGTCGCTGCATTCCTTTGCACAGAGCGTTCCCGGTTGGGTGGGATGCAGGTGTAGCACGCTGTCTCCATCCCGGAGGGTTAGTGGATGCCAGGGCCTGGGTCTGCCTCTGACGTGTTTAAGTCATCAGAAAGTGTGTGCGTACCTGCCGTCTGCCTAGGCCTCTGAGGGCACAAAATAAGTGTGATAATCTCTCAAGAAACTTACAGTCTCTTTGTGGGATAAGGGAAGAGACTTACATCTGAGAAGTCAAAGCGTAATATAAGAAGTAATCCCGCAGAGCAAGAGGCAGCACGGTCGTGTATGACCGATTGCCAGGATGAGAGTTGGGCTGAGCGGGAGAGACCCCATGGGGTTGAGTCACCAGGGACACCCTCTGGGAGGAGACGGGCTTTGAACTGAGCTGCAGAGGGCGCACGGGGTGTGGGTGATGGAGATGGGGGAGGTGTTCCAGCTGGTGTCGTTCTCAGTCGCTCTGTCCGCTCTAGACCATGCTGCCGGTGGGCTGTGTTCGCATCATCCCTTACAGCAGCCAGTATGAGGAGGCCTACCGCTGCAACTTCCTGGGGCTCAGCCCGCAGGTGCAGATCCCCTCCCACGTGCTGTCCTCAGGTGCGTGCCTTTCCTGTCTAGTCTGTCCCCGCACCTCAGGGCTCAGAAGTGGAACTGGAGCTTAGCTGTAGATTCAAGGACGTTGGCTGCTGGCCTTGGAGGCAGGAGGACCCACATTGTAGGACCAGCTCTCCCAGTGGCATCGGGCCTCTGTTTTTAAAATGGGCGAAGGTTGACTAGACAACCTCATAGTAAGGGTGGCTTGCTGGGGCGTAGGGAGCAGGTCACAGTCCTCGGGGTGGGAACAACGCAAATGGACGTCAGAGGATCATAGCGTCATCCTGTGAGTGTGAGTTGGTGCTCGCTGGACTGTGAAAGTGTGCCTTCCATGTTCCTGAAGTCTCCTGGTCTTCCTTTCCTCTCATTGTTCTCCTGTCATGCTTCCTTGTCCTCCGACTTTTTTCTTCCTCTTATATGCCTCAAGCCCATCCTGACATTCGTTAGTGCACTGGGGCTCTCTGCCTTGCTCTGCCCTCAGCACTGATGAGCTTACTCCTCTAGGCAAAGAACAGGGAAACTCATTAGCATCCCTCACCTTTTGGTTTGGGGAGTCCAGGAGTCAGCCTGGGTGCAGATTCCACCTCCGCAGGCAGGTCAGTAACTTCTGAGCGCTGCGCTCTCTGTGAGAGGCAGTCACTGTGCTCAGAGGCAGTCGCAAGATTGAGCGGCAGAGCGTTTGGCGCTCGGCAGCCCTGAGCCACCACTCCATTCGGCGCCCAGCTGAGCCCTGAGGCCCCGAGAGGCCGTGCCCTTTCTGGGTAGTGTTTGGAACATAGGCTCTGGTTTCAGGGATGGGCTTGAAATTCTTACCACAACTAGCTGTGTGACCTTGGGCAAGTCACTTAGCTTCTCTAAACCTGATTCCCTGTCTATAAAATGGGGGTAATAGTGGGATGGCTCCCATAGGGCTGTTTAGTAGCAAGTGAATTGAGGCACGTAATGCAATTAGTAGTTGTTGTAATGTAAGACATTGTTAATTTAACTGAGGCAAAAGTTAACCCTTAACTCTGTTCACAAATAAACTACAAAAGGTTGTAAGTGCCCAAGCGTTACTCTCAGGAGACCAGGCTTTTTCCCTGGTTGATCTGAGAGAATTTGGAGCGGCACAGTTAGGTGGGCTGGTTAAGGGGGTGAAGAGTGTGTTTTGTGTTGCCACAGAATTTGCTGTCATAGTGGAGGTCCACACAGCCACACGCTCCAGCCTCCACCCCGTCGGGTGTGAGGATGACCAGTCTCTCAGCAAGTATGAGTTTGTGGTGACCAGTGGAAGCCCTGTAGCTGCAGACCGAGGTGGGTGCGGCTGAGGGTGCTGCCTTTCACTAGAGCAAGAGCGGGAGGAAGAGCGCCTCTCGCCCGCCTTGTGCTGACCTCCCCGTGCTCCTCTGCCCCGCTCTTGCTCCCAGTGGGCCCCACTATCCTGAACAAGATGGAAGCTGCTTTGACCAACCAGAATCTGTCTGTGGATGTGGTCGACCAGTGCCTCGTCTGCCTCAAGGAAGAGTGGATGAAGTAAGCACTCACTGCCTTGGCTCCTAGGGTCTTTCTGACGGGGGCACGGCTGCCACAGCAGTGTGTTCTGTGGAGGAAAACTAGAAGTTGTCTCCAGAAAAAGTGGTGGGGCCGTGGCCACTGGGAGAGGCAGCGTAGAGTAGAAGTTAAGAGCGTGAGTTCCAATCCAGCTCTGCCACTTGTTATTTACTGGGTGACCTTGAGCAGGTGGCCCAGTGCCCCGAGCCTCAGGCTGCTCCTCTGTGGGGTGGGGTGGTGCTTTCCTCCCTGATGGAGGGAAGCGCTTATTTTTGCTGCTTAGTTACCTGTAAAAATCTGAAAGTCAGGTAACAGTCCCTTTTTATTAAAGCAAGCTACTTTATTTCCTCCTGCCATTGTAGTAATTTTTTGTCAAATTTAGTCAAACGTTGTCGTGATTTCAAATAATATAGTGAAGCTTAGGAGCAACCAGTTTCTGTCATGAATTTAAGGAAATTTTTCTTTCCTTTTTTCTCCCCGTTGTGATGCGCTGGCCGTATCCCCCAGAATTAGAACTGACGGGCCAAGCAGAGGGTCGGAAGCGTGCAGGTGTGAGCTGCCACTGTGCCGCGCCGTCTCTTCTCGGTGTGTGAATTCCAGCTCCACTTGCAGAGCTGGGCTGGTCGGAAGCCATTTAGGCCCCGGGACCAGAACTCTGGGGATTGTGCTGTGGTATCTGAGTGTTTTGTTTTTGTTTTTTTACAGCAAAGTGAAGGTCCTTTTTAAATTCACCAAGGTGGACAGTCGACCCAAAGAGGACACACAGAAGCTCCTGAGTATCCTCGGAGCATCTGAGGAGGACAATGTCAAGCTGCTCAAGTTCTGGATGACAGGTCTGAGCAAAACCTACAAGTCACACCTCATGTCCACAGTCCGAAGCCCCTCAGCCTCAGAGCCTCGTAATTGACCCCACCGTGGGAGTCTGTGTCTGTGTGCACCTTCTGGGAAGTGGTGATGATGAGCTCAGAGACTGGCCTCTGATGGCAGTGATAGGCTGTCCTTCTGTTTCTGAAGTCCTGGTATGGAGCTGTCTCCTAGCCAGGAATGGAAACCGTTGGGGCTGAACTTTGCCCTCTGTGTGGGTTTGGGCCTGGTGTTCTTGGCACCATCCCACAAGCTGTTTGAGTTGTTCCAGCCCTGAAGAGGGCGGTGGGAGACTCCCTTGCATCTGTGCACCCCTATCAAAGAAGACTATAAGGAAAACTGCATCTCATGCTTCTCATGAACTCAGAATTTATAGAGAAACGTGTCAGGCCAGTCCCAACTTTGGTGTGTTAGCCACAACATTGTGTTCTCTCTCAAGGTTAATGTTCTAACCTTTCTATTCTGAAATTCAGCAAGAGTTTTCCAGGTTTTGTATGTGCGTGTGTATTTTGCTACAGTTGTAAATTTTCAGGACGTGTGGTGATCCTGAGGCATTTGTGGTAATCTGGTTTTGAGTTAGGGCCCTGGGAGAGGCTTTCATGGGTGGAGTGGATGTTTTCCTCATCTTTGGATCCTTTGGAATTCATGTTCTGAAGCCATGTGACTGCCGAGTCTTCTGGCCACGCTCTCCTGCATTGCTTTGAAATTACCCTGTAACTTGAGGCGAAGCCCTGAGCTGCTTTACACAAAAATGGTACTTTGCTGAAACGTCAGATGGAGCCGTCTGACTTGCGTGACTCCCCGCGTGTGGAGTTGAGTGTAATTCCGTATCACCTTACCCTCTGTTGCTTCTTTAGACATTTACATTCAGCTAAAGTCAATTTCTAGAGTGTGGGGCTTTAAGACAGTTTCATCATCCCAGTGTACATTTTTAAGAAGAATTCATGGTTTGGAGGGGTTTTCCAGTAGTTTTGCTTATTTGTGTGTGGTTTTCTGTGTTTGTTTAATTTATATTTAACATAAAGACTAAGTTTATATGACTAGGTATGTGTACAATGCAAGAATACTGAAACAAAATAAAGCTATATTTTTATAAACTGTTGACTACATGGTTTTATTGGTTTGATACCTAAAATTTTCTTGGCATCAGTCACAGAAAATATATGTTAAAATAACACCAGTGATGATATAATTGTTTCTGAACTCTGAAGTCTGTTAAAGGCTTACATCTTCCAGGGGAAGACTTGCATGGTAAATTGTGGTTAATTTTGGTCAATTCCAGCTCTTAGCACAGTAGCAGCTACCCATCCCCTACTGCCAGCCATGCGGCAGGCAGCTGTGCCTGTGCTCCTGGAGCAGCTTGCAAACAGCACGTGGGAGCTGAGGTGGGTGAAGTAGACTCTGTCCTCCAGCTATTGGGGATCCCTAATCACTGACTGCTGCTTCTGCTCGCAGAGGTGCAGACCGAGGTCGGATTGCTGCTGCTGCTCGCAGAGGTGCCGACCGAGGATGGATTGCTGCTTCTGTTTGCAGAGGTGCAGAGGTTGGATTGCTGCCTCTGATCGCAGAGGTGCAGACAGAGGTTGGATTGCTGCCTCTGATCGCAGAGGCACAGACTGAGGTGGGATTGCTGCTGCTGCTCGCAGAGGTGCTGACCAAGGATGGATTGCTGCTTCTGTTCGCAGAGGTGCAGGGGTGCAGGGGTGCAGAGGTGCAGAGGTTGGATTGCTGCTGCTGCTCGCAGAGGCGCAGACAGGTTGACAGCCAGTGTTGTACACCCTCATGATTGCAAGTGCCTCCCTCCCCAGCTGAAGTGACTGCCAGGAAATTTAATGGGCTGGTGCTCCCCCTGCCTTCATTTTTTGCTCTTCCCCTTTCATGAAGCAGACATTAAAGACTAGGACATTCAAAAACAGCTGCATATATGGGAAAATTAGCAAGTGAGCATGCCCGAAGAAAGGCTCAGAAAAGACCTGAGAAAACTTAAGTTTACACCTCAGGCTGATCCTTAGCAAAAAGACAGCCTACAACAATAAAATAAAAACAATAGAAAGCAGCAGACCCTGAGGAAAGGGGGCTGTCTGGTTTCCAGAGTTATCACATTATTAGATTTAAATGTCCAGGGTTCAACAAAAAAAAATTATGAGGCATACAAAGAAAGAGGGAAGTATGGACCACACAAAGGAAAAAGATAATTCAACAGAATCTGTCCCTGAAAAAGACTTAACGGCAGATATAGAAGACAAAGACTTGAAAATAGCCACCTTAAAAATGCTCAAAGAACTAAAGAAGGATGTGGTGAAAGTCAAGGAAATGTGTGAATGAAATGGAAATGTCAGAGAAGAGACAGAAAACCTTAGGAACCAAAAAGAACTTCTGGAGCTGAAAGCTACAATAACTGAGATGAGAGATTCACTAGGCAACGCAAAGTCAAATTGGAGCAGGCAGAAGGAAGGATCAGTGAACTTGAAGATAAGACAATAGAAATTATCGAGGCTAGCAATAGAAAGAAAAAAGGTTAAAGAAAAGCAAACACAGCCTAAGAAACCTACAAGACTCCATCAAAAGGACCAACATAGGCATCATGGGAGTCCCAGAAGGAGAAGAGAGAGAAACGGGTAGAGAATATTTGAAGAAATAATGGCTGAAAACTTCCCAAATTTGATGAAAGATGTGAATATAAACATACAAGAAGCTCAACAAACTGCAAGTCAGATAATCTCAACAAGACCCACACCAAGACGCATTATAATCAAACTTAAAAAGACAAAGCAAATCTTGAAAGCAGCAAGAAAGAAGTGAACCATCACACCCAAGGGGTCCTCAGTAAGATGACCTGCAGTTTTCTCATCAGGAATTTTGGGGTCCAGAAGACAACGGGCGGGTACATTCCAAGCGCTGAAACAAAACTGTCAACCAAAATCCTATATCCAGCAAAACCGTCCTTCAAAAGTCAGGGAGAGGGGCTGACCCCATGGCCAAGTGGTTAAGTTTGTGCACTCTGCTGCAGGCAGCCCAGTGTTTCGTTGGTTCGAATCCTGGGCGCAGACATGGCACTGCTTGTCAGGCCATGTTGGGGCGGTGTCCCACGTGCCACAACTAGAAGGACCCACAATGAAGAATATACAGCTATGTATCCGGGGGCTTTGGGGAGAAAAAGGAAAGAAATAAAATCTTTAAAAAAAAAAAAAGGAGAAATCAAGACATTCCCAGATAAAAGCTGAGGGAGTTTGAGGCCACTAGACCTGCCCTGAAGAAATGCTCAAAGGAATCCTGCAAGGTGAAATGAAAGGACACTAGAAAGACAGTACCTCAGAGCCATATGGAGAAATAAAGATCTTAGTAAAGGTAAATACATGGGTGATTATAAAAGCTAGTATTATTATAACAATGGTTTATAACTGTATTTTGTTTTAGATAGTTTAAGAAATATTTAAAGAAAAAAATGTAAAAGCTACTAGTACTGTAACTTTGGGTTTGTAATTCCAAATCTTGTTTTTTACTTAATTTAGGAGACTAACGTTTAGAAGAATTATTAGTTTGTTTTGGGGCACACAATGTACAAAGATGCAATTTTGTGACATCAACAATCAAAAGGGGTGGGGAAGGAGCCGTAAAGGAGCAGAGTTTTTGCGTGTTACTGAAGTTAAGCTGCTGTAAATTCCAACTAGAGTGTTACAACTTTAGGATGTTAAATGTAATCTGCATGGTAACCACAAAGAAAATAGCTATAGGACATACAGAGAAGGAAATTAAGCAGGAATTTAAACATTTCACAACAAAAAATCAACTAAACACAAAAGAAGACAAGAATGCAGGAAATGAGGAACAAAAAAGCTATAGGGCGTATGGAAAACGAATAGTACAACAGAATTTAGTTCTTCCTTATCAGTAATGAAACATAATTGATTAACATCTGATCAAAAGATGAGATTGCAGAATAGATAAAAACACATGATCCCACAATACCATCTACAGGGGACTCACTGAGATTCAAAGATACAAACAGGTTGAAAATGAAAGAATGGAGAAAGATATTCTATGCAAATAGCAACCAAAAGAGAGCAGGAGTGGTTATACTAACGTCAGATAAAATAAACTTTAATTAAAAAAAGATTACGAGAGACAAGGACATTATATACTAATAAAACATTCAATATGGCAAGAAGATATAACAGTTATAAACATTTATACACCTAATGACAGACCATCAAAATAATGAAGCAAAAATTGACAGAATTAATGGCGCCCACTGGAGTCTGTGTCAGCACGCCTGGACCAGTTCAGAACAATGGCCCCCACCAATGTCTCAGTCTCCGGAGAGCTCCCTCCTCTCACCAAGATGCCCCTAGAGCTCACCAGACAGGCCAGCCTCAATGAAGCAGCTGAGAAGTATTATGATCTGGCGGCCAAGCTGAGGCCTAATGATGGGGCCTATCCAGAGATGTACTGCTGTTAAGAAGAATACGCTCTGTTTATAAGATATCATCCGGAAACATATATGTGATTAGTGGAAATGTTAAGTTGTAGATTTATCGCTATATCTCAACACCACCAGCTTGTACACACACAGAAGAGGGGGCATGAAAGGATATGTGTGAGAGAATAAGTACCAACATGCACACATTGGTTTGGATGGGAAGGAAGAAATGGAAATTATGAACCTTCTGTGGAGAAATACATTTGTGTTCCTTCAAGAGCCATGCTTCTCATGGGGCATCCCCAACTGCCCTGCTGTCTTTATGGCTGCCTCTATGCTTTAGAGGTAATCCTGCTTTCTCCCAAATGGTGTACTTGTGCAGCATTCTCTCCTACACAGAGGCCAGACTCAACTGCTCCCAGCCTCACATGGAGGCTCAGGGACTTCCTCCATCCCATCGTTCCACCATCCCTTAGAGCATCAGCCTCTTCTGCATGGTCACATGACTGTGTGATAATGTGTTGGAGAGCAAAATAAAGGAAGCTCAGGGTAAGGGGTTCCTTTTATGCAGGTTACACAATCCATTCTGTTCACATTTCATTAGTGAGAACTTAATTATGTGGCCAAAGCTAGCCACAAGGCAAAGTGGGAAATATTACATCTAGCTGACAGCCATGTACCAAGGAAGAAGGGAAAACCAGATGGTACTAGAGAAGCAATCAGCAATCTCCACCATATTGTTTATGTTGTTTTCATTGTTTACTCTTACCTTTGTAAATACAAGTTTCTATTTATAATAAGTTGTTTTGCATAGTTCAATGAAATAAAAATAGCATCCATGTTCTTGCTATCCCCATGATTAAAAATAAACCTTTTTATCATGAAAAAAATTGACAGAATTAAAGGGAGAAATACCTCTACAATAGTAGTTGGAGACTTCAATACTCCACTCACAATAATGGAGAGATCAACCGACAGAATATAAGTAAGGAAATAGAGGGCTTACGATAAACCAACCAGATCTAACAGACATACAGAACTCTCCACCCAACAACAAGAATGTGCATTCTTCTCAAGTGCACTTGGGACATTGTCCAGAATAGACTATATGTTAGGCGACAAATTACATCTCAATAGATTTAAAAAGGTAAATATCGTACAAAGCTTCTTCTCTGGCTACAATGAGATCAAGTTAGAAATCAATAACATAAAACTGGAAAATTCACAAAATTTTGGAAATTAACACGCTTAACCAATGGATCAAAGAAAAATCACAAGGGAAATTAGAAAATACCTAGAAACAAATGAAAGTGGATACACAAGATACAAAAACTTATGGGATGCAGCAAAAGCAATGCTGAGGGGGAAATTTATAGCTATAAATGCTTATGTTAAAAATTAAGAAAGATTGCAAATCAACAACCTAACTTTACAACTTAAGGAACTAGAAAACAAAGAACAAACTAAACCTAAAGCTAGCAGAAGGAAGGAAATAAGAAAGATTAGAGCAGATTGAAAAAACTACTATTTTATTTGAAAAACCTACCTATTTCAATAAGCTCTCAATTATAATATTCCCCAGGAAAGTTGTTTGTTTTCATTTTTGGTTTTGGGGTTTTTTTTACTTTTCAGTTGAAATAGCAATGTGTGTAAGATGCAATGTTCTGGCTTTCAATCTGACAAGCTTTTGCAATAGCTAGAATACATGGAAGGCATAATCCTTTCTAAACGTTCTTTTTGAATGCTTTGGTAAGGAATGATTTCTGGGTGTGCTGAAGGATTGGTGCCATGGGTGCCATCTGAGACAGGGGTTTATTGTTCTCTATTCCTGTCCTTTTTCACATGGGCCACTCTTTATGTCCTCCTCCTTCTCTCCTTCCCTTTCTCTTCTTTTGATTTTTTCTTCTATTGAACAATATTATCGAGTGCCTACAATATGCCAGGCATTGCTCTCTTGAAATTTACTATCTTGTGAAGAAGGTAAACAATAAGCAACTTAAACAAGTGAAAATATTCGCTATGAATAGGCTGGGACAGGAGTGAGAGAGAGCAGGGCAATGTTGCACTGGAGGCTGAGGAACAGCTACTGGCCTCACGGGGAAGCTGAAACCTGAATGATAAGAAAGCAAGCTGTTTCTTCTTGTGTTTTTTTCCCTTCACTCTAGCCCACAGATTGAAAAACAAACAAAGATTAGAGCAGAGATAACTGAAATAAGGAATAGAAAAACTATAGAGTAAACCAGTGAAACCAAAAGTTAGTTCTTCAAAAAGATCAACAAAATTGACCAACCTTTAGGTAGATGGGCAGGGGGGAAAAAAGGCGAGAAGATTCAAATTACTAAAATGAAAAATGAAAGTGGGGACATTACTACCTATTCTACAGAAATAAAAAGGATTATAACAGAGTACAATGAATAATTGTATGCCAAAATATTGGATAACCTAGAGAAAATGGGCAAATTCCTAGAAACACAAAATCAACCAGGACTAAATCACGAAGAAGTAGAAAAGTTGAGTAGACCTATAACTAGTAAGGAGAGCGAATCAGTAATCAAAAAGTCCCAGGAAAGAAAAGCCCTGGACCTGATGGTTCACTGGTGAATTCCACCAACATTTAAAGAAGAATTAATATCCATCCTTTTCAAACTTTTACAAAAAATTGAAGAGGAGGGAACACTTCCTAGTTCATTCTATGAGGCAAACATAACCTTGATACCCAAGACAGAAAAGACCTACAGGGGCCAGCCCTGTGACAGAGTGGTTAAGTTCGCACGTTCCACTTCAGCGGCCCAGGGTTTCGCTGGTTCAGATCCTGGGCGCGGACGTGGCTCCATTGATCAGGCCACGCTGAGGCAGCGTCCCACATGCCACAACTAGAAGGACCCACAACTAAAAATACACAACTATGTACCAGGGCTCTTGGGGAGAAAAAGGAAAAATAAAATCTTTTAAAAAAGAAAAGACACTACAAGGAAAGAAAGCTACAGACTCTTATAAACATTGATGCAAACATCACCAACAAAATACCAGCAAACAGAATTCAGCAGCATATTAAAAGTACTATACACTACAACCAAGTGGGATCTATTCCTGGAATGCAAGAATGGTTCAACATGTGACAATCAATGAATGTAATAGGCCATGTGAACAAGATGAAGGGAAAAACCCATAGTCATCTCAATTGATGTAGAAAAAGCATTTGACAAAGTTTAACATCATTTCATGATAAAAAAGAAAAAACTTAACAAAATAGGAATAGAAGGAAACTACATTCATATACTAAAAGCCACATATGAAAAACTTGCAGTGAACATAATACTCAATGGTGAAAGACTGAAAGCTTTTCCTCTAAGATCAGGAACAAGGCAAGCATGCCTGCTTTCACCACTTCTATTCAACATAGTATCGAAGTTCCAACCAGAGAAATTAGGCCAGAAAAAGAAAGAAAAGGTATCTACATTGGAAATCAAGTGGTAAAATTATTTCTGTTTGCAGATGATGTGCTCTTATATGTAGAAAGTCCTGAAGACTCCACAAAAAAAGTTGTTAGATATTTTGTTTTTAAAGTTTGGCCCTGAGCTGACATCTGTTGCCAATCTTCTTTTTTTCTTCTTCTTCTCCCCAAAGCCCCCCAGTACATACTTGTGTATTCTAGTTGTATGTCCTTCTGGCTCTGATGTGGGATGCTGCCTCAGCATGGCCTGATGAGTGATGCTAGGTCCATGCCCAGGATCTGAACTGGCAAAACCCTGGGCTGCTGAAGCTCAGTGCACAAACTTAACCACTCAGCCACAGGGCTGGCCCCAAAAAAGCTGTTAGATCTAACAAGTGAATTCAGGAAAGTGGTAGGATACAAAGCCAACACACACAAAACAGTTGCATTTCCATACACAATGAATGATCTGAAAAGGGAATTGTAAAAACAATTCCATTCACAATAGCATCATAAAGAATAAAGTACTTGTGAATTAACTTAACCAAGGAGGTGAAGATTTGTATAATGAAAACTTAAAACATTGCTGAAAGAAATTAAAGAAGACATAAAGAAATGGAAATACATCCCATGTTCATGGATTGGAAGACTTACTATTGTTAAAATGTCAATATTACCCAAAGCAATCTACAGATTCAATGCAATCCCTATCAAAACCCCAATGACCAGGGCTGGCCCAATGACTGGTGCTGCAGCAGTTAAGTGCACACGTCCCGCTTCAGCGGCCCGGGGTTCACCGGTTCGATCCCAGGTGCGGACCTGGCACCGCTTGGCACACCATGCTGTGGCAGGCGTCCCACATATAAAGTGGAGGAAGACGGGCATAGATGTTAGCTCAGGGCCAGTCTTCCTCAGCAAAAAGAAGAGGATTGGCAGCAGATGTTAGCTCAGGACTAATCTTCCTCAAAACAAAAATCACAATGACATTTTTTGCAGAAATAGAAAAACTCATCCAAAAATTCATATGGAATCTCAAGGGACTCCAAATAGCCAAAACCACCTTGAAAAAGAAGGACAAAGGGCTAAGACCATTCAATGGGGAAAGCATAGTCTTTTCAACAAATAGTGCTAGGAAAACTGGATATCCACATGCAAAAGAACACAGTTGGACCCTTACCTAACACCATATACAAAAATTAACTCAAAATGGATAAAGGACCTAAAGGTAAAACTTAAATCAATACAACTCGTAGAAGAAAACATAGAGCAAAAGCTTCTTGACTTGGGATTTGGCGATGGTTTCTTGGCTAGGACACCAAAGGCACAGGTAAAAAAGAAAAAGATAGAGAAATTAGACTTTGAGAATTTAAAAACTTTGTACATCAAACGACACTATGCACAGAGTAAAAAGACAACCAACAGAATGGGAGAAGATATTTGCAAATCACATTTCTGATTAGGGATTCATATCCAGAATATACAGAGAACTCCTAAATCTCAACAACAACAAAAAACCAGATTGAAAGATGGGCAAAGGACTTGAATAGACATTTCTCCAAAGATAATACGAATGGCCAATAAGCACATGAAAAGATACCAAAATCACTAGTTATCAGGGAAATGCAAATCAACACTATAATGAGATACCATCTCACATCCATCTTTCTATCAAAAGAACAGAAGACAACAGGTGTCAGTGAGGATGTGGAGAACTCGGAATCTTTTTCACTGTCGATGGGAATGTAAACTGGTGCAGCCACTGTGGAAAATAGTCTGGAGGTTCCTCAAAAAATTAAAATAGAATTATCATATGACCCAGCAATTCCACTTCTGGGTGTATACCCAAAAGATTTGAAAGCAGGTTCTCCAAGAGATATTTGTATGCTCATGTTCATAGCAGCATTATTTACAATAGCTAAAATGTGGAAGCAACTCAAGTGTCCACGACTGATGAATGGATGAGTAAAATGTGGTATAGGTTCCCCCTCTATCTGAAAGCTCCCTTTTTGCGATTTCATTTTAACAAAAGACCTACATTAGCACCCATTTTCGCTAACCTAAAGAAATCCAAAGAGGATTTATGCTTTTAGGAAAAAAGGCAAAAAGCAAAAATAGCATTCAGGGGCCGGCCCTGTGGCCTAGTGGTTAAGGTTGGTGCGCTCCGCTTTGGCAGCCCGGGTTTGGTTCCTGGGCGCAGACCTACCCCACTCGCTGGTGGCCACGCTGTGGCAGCGTCCCGCATACAAAATAGAGGAAGTTTGGCACAGATGTTAGCTCAGGGCATGTCTACCTCACCAAAAAAGAAAAGAGAGAGAAAGAAATAGAAAATAGCATTCAGGGTTCGTTTCGCAGTGAGCTGTCACGGGGGCAGCTCACACCCTGCGCAGTGAGGGTGGCGCGCCAAGCTCCTTTCCTGGGAACCGCACTCGGCACCTCAGCATGCAGCAGCCACAGCTGTGAACTGTGCCCGTGCGCATCTGTGCTTTATCTCCCTTTATTCTGGGAGGTTATTATTTGGGTCTGGGAATGCTCAAAAATTTTCCCCATATAAATTAATGAAAATTGCTTCTTCACCCTAAGTCATTTTGGCTTCCAAAGGGCTTCATAGGAACGCTTCACCGTTACATAGCAGGGAAAACCTGCGCATACACACAATGGAAGCTTATTCAGCCTTAAAAAGGAAGGAAACTCTGTAATATGATACAGCACGGGCGAATCTCGAGGACATCACGCTAAGTGAAAAGTCAGTCACAAAAAGACAAATACTGTAGGAATCCACTTATATGAGGTACTTAAAGTAGCCATACACACAGATGCAGAAAGTAGAATAGTGGCCCAGGGGCTGCAGCAGGGGAGAATGAGGAGTTATTGTCTAATGGGGACAGAGTCTCAGTTTTACAAGATGAAAAGAGTTACGGCGATGGATGGTGGTGATGGCTGCGCAACGAGGTGAATGCATTTAATACCACTGAACTCTACACTCAAATATGGTTAAATGGCAAACTATGTCATGTGTATTGTAACAAATTTTTTTTTAAAAAGACACCAGTGAGCGGCCAGCTGTGTGTGCGCTGAAAGTTGAAGCTGCTTTAGTAATCTTGGATAGTTTTCCCAAAGTCAGTGTTTGGAGTTGATGGTGAAAAGAAGATAACGCTCATTTATTCCAGAGACATCGGTTGAGTGTCTATAACTGTGTGCTTAGCATTTTGTTCAACTTTTGGAAATAGCTCATCTCTTAAAGATATTTAAAGGTCTGTCCATCTGAGAGGAAGATGGCTGGCAACATACCTGGGTGGCAGTGGTGCGCTCAACTGCCAGCTGTATGTCTCACTCACCCGCTCAGAGGAAACGGGGACCCTCAGCCCGCACAGGTCAAGGGTCAATGAAGGGAAGAGATGAGTGCCCACTGTGCCCCTCATCTTTGGATATGGATGTTTCTGTTTTTCTAGGGCACGACATTCCCTGGAAAAATTGTTCTTATGTTCAAATGGGAATTTGGCTAGTTGTCCCTGTTGGGGAAGTGGGAGAATGCCCCCCTTTTCCTTAAGGTTCTTACGGCTGGTCAAATAATCAAGAGGCAGGTTAGCAGGAGAAAATCAATCAAAGTTTAATAGCATGTGTACACGAGAGAAACCCAGAAGAAACTGAGTAACTCAGCGGTCTGGCCGAGGCTGCCTGTTTAAGTGTCCAGCCACAGACAAGGAGGATGTTGGGGACAGTGATTTGGGGCTTCAAAGAGGAGGAAGACAATTTACATAGAGATGGAACGCCAACGTTTGTTAAACGGGTTTTGCTGGGCCCCAAAAATGGGCTTGTTGGTGTCCTTTTATCACAGTTTCCATCCTGCTACAGCTCTCCCACGGTGCGGGCTCCGTCCTGGAACAGGCCTCCTGTGCTGAAGTCTTTTAGGCAGTTTGGGGGGGTGGTGGGGTCGGATGCTCTTCCTGAGCCTTTGAGCCTTCATTGTCTTCAGCTCGAAATAGTCCGCATACCAGAGTGGCGCATCTCGGGGCGGCCGGCCCTGAACCCCATCAGTTCCATCCTCTGAAACCTCCCTGGAAGTTTCACAAATTAAAAGCTGAGCTGGTGACTGCGGAGAGAAAAATCGAGTTAGTAGCCAAGTGGTAAGAAATCTGCAAAGAGAGAAAAGACCATAGAGCAGAATGAGGATAAACAAGCAGAAAAGGACAAACGGTAGCATATTTCCCCACACTACGTTAAACCGGCTCCCCAATCCTGGAGATAAGTCTGTCCTACAAAATGTGTGGGCTTCATTTATCTGATGGAAAACGTCAATCTTCTCTTTTAATAGATATCAGTTAGATACTACTCGCCCAGTTTGATTCACATAAAAGCAACATTTTTCAGCGATGATGCCCAGGCTCCTCCTTGCTGGGCAGTCTGCGCATCCAGAGCACGTCGATTGTGGAGGACCACAGAGGCTCGGCTGCTCGTCTCTGGCTGGAGTATTCTCAAAGTCTGCATGGTGGTGTTGCACTCTTGTTCCGTCACCCTTCGTATGGGCTGAACATGAACAATGGCAATTTTGGAAGGGAGGAGAAGAGCTTATAATCAGGCTGCAATTAAATGTCCATTAGCAACAGGAATTCCGCAGAAGTTAAGAATCCATGGGATTTCCAAATTGTGCCCACAGCACGGCAGATTCCAAGAGCGTATCTGGAGTCTGTGTAAATAGTGGCAGCTTTTCCTTCTGCTAATGTGCAGGCTCTAGTAAGAGCTATGAGTTCAGCAGCTTGGGCTGATTTTACAGTGGGCAAAGAATAAGCTTCAAGCGTTTCACGTGGGGAAACTATGGCATAACCAGTTATTATGTTTCCCTGGAAATTTCACTTACAGAAGCCATCACAAACCAGAAGTCAGTCTGGATTGTCTAAACGGATGTCCGAGAGATCCTCTCGTAGCGTTGAGACCACTTCTGTAGTTTCGAGGCGATCATGTGGGATGGAGTGGGGCTCTCCATCCTCAGGAGGGGCAGCAGAGTAGCTGGATTTAAAATGTTAGAACGATGTAAGATGACGGAAGGGTTGGTTAAAAGAGCCTGCCCACAGGTGGCCTGTCGCCGTGTACAGAGGCGTTGGGTCTTACGTACTTGCAAGATAGCGGACACAGCATGGGGGACACAGAGATGAATGGGAGAGCCTAATGGTAAAGTACTGGCTTTGTCAATCAGGGTGGCAGCTGCGGCCACCGCACGTAAGCATGGGGGCACACCTCATGCCACAGGGTCTAGTTGGCATGAGAAGTATGCTATAGGGTGCAATTGAGAGGCAAAAGATTGTCCCAGAATGCCTGCAGCAATTCCATTATTTTCATGACAGTGTAGATGAAAAGGTTTGTCAAAATTAGGTAAACCGAGAGCTGGAGGAGTGGACAGAGCTAACTGTAAGGCTTCGAAGGAGGGTGATGCCTCTGAAGGCCAGGAGATAGGCTCTGGAGTGATATCCGGGGGAAGAGCATACAGCGGTTTAGCAAGGGCTGCAGAATTAGGAATCCATCGTCTGCAGTAACCAGCTGCCCCTAGAAATTTGCATAATTGTTTTTTCGTTTTGGGGAGAGGAATGGACAAAATTGACTCACGGCGTTTGGGGGTTGGCTTTGGAATGCCCTGAGATGTCTCATGCCCTAAGCAGGTACCAGTCATTTGCACCCACTGAAGTTTAGATCTGGAGGCTTCATGGCCTCGTTCAGCTAGTGCCCTCAGGAGAGTGAGGGGCCTGTGAGGGCTCCCTGCTCAGTTTGATTACAGAGTCGAAGGTCATCCACAGACTGAGCAGTAGTGGAGCCTTGAGTAAGGGCTGCAGAATCCAAGTCAGCTTTAAGGACCTGGGAAAATACTGAGGGGCCTCACAATATCCCTGAGTCCATGTTAATTGTCTCCCTTTAAACGTAAATGCAAAAAGAAAGTGAGTCAGGGTGCAATGGGATTGAGAAGAGAGCAGAGCAGAGGTCAATGCCTGTAAACCAGGCTGCGTCAGCAGGAACTGACGTCAGGATGACAGCTGGATTGGGGACCACAGGGATTACAAAGAGTTTACAGCTCTGAGGTCTTGTACAAATCTATAGATTTGGTTTCCATCTGAGTCAAATATGCCTTCTTTTTTTTACTGGCAAGATTGGAGAGTTACAGGGTGAGGAAGCAAAAACTAGTCTACCCTGTTGCAAAAGGGGGTCTATTCTGGGTTCAATTCCTTGCTCTGCATCTCCGGAGAGCGGGTACTGGGCTGCTGGTGGAGATGCTTTATTCTTCTTCCAAGTAATGCGCATGGGTTCCGCACTAAGCAACAATCCTGCCTCATCTGCATGTGTAGCCCAGAGACTAATTGGGACATCTTTTAAAGATTCATCCTCTTCAGAAGAATTTAAATCAGGACGAGTTTCTAGCAAGGAAAGTAGGAGACTCGGGGTTTGGTCAGAGGGTAAGGAGATAGAAACACTTTTTTCATTACGATTTATAGTGGCATTAAATTTACATAAATTTCTGCCAAAGAGGTTTGCTGGTGACCAGTCAGAGACCAGAAAGGCATGATGAGTGTTCAGGGGCCTAAAGATCCTGGAGCGGGCTGAGATACGGGCAGTGAAACAGCTGCCCAGAGCCCCCCACAGCCTCAATAGAATCTAGGTGACAGGCAGACGTAAATCCTTCGAACAAATAGTACAGAAAGTTGCATCAGTGTCAACTAAAAAATTCAGTTTCTGATCCTCTATTTTAAGGTTAACGGTGGCTCAGGGGTGTGACTGAGGATTGGCGGACCCCATCATTTAAGGGAGAAACGCCCCTCAGGAGGAGAAAAACCAGGCTTCTGGGGATTCTGGGGCCAGGCGGGGACATTTTTTAAACTTTCCCTTCTCTTAAGAGCAGGACATTCTCTTTCCCAATACCCTGGTTTCTTGCAAGACCTGCAAGTGTCCGGGGGCCAATAGGGAGGCCTTGAGCGGGCTTTAGTTTACTCTCAGGGTTGCCTTTTTGCTCCTCAAAACATTCAACTTGTGAAGCGAGAAGAGAGGTCTTTAATTCTCTTTTCTTTTGCTGTCCTGCTGACTATTTTCGAAGAATTGTGCAGCAGCCTCCATTATTACGCTTTACGGTTGCCTGACCAGGCAACCACACTATTTAGAATTTGTTTTTTTATATCAGGAAGAAAGTTTCCAACTGAAGCAGAAATGAGGAGATTCCTGCGCTCTGGGGCTTCCGGGTTTAAGGCAGTGTGCTTTTGGAAAGTTTGTATCAAACGTCCCCCTTCATTCTGAGTACGTAATTCAATTTTTGACCAATTAACTTTGGGAGGAAAGGCCTCTAAAATCGCTCCTATTAAATCAGCGTCTACTTGGGCCACTTTCTGGTCATTTGTAGGAGGATCTGGGAAAGGGTCTGGCCCTCTGTCTCCCCCGTGAGGGGAGTTTTCTCCAGGGGATTGTCTGGCCTGTCTGATAACTACAGCGTAATCCTGGGCTGGAAGAACCCCCCTCAGCAGCCAGTCAAGCTCTCTGTGGGTGGGGTTATGAACAGCCACCAATCTTTCTAATTCCTCTCTAAACTTAGTAGGGTCTTCTGACGACGGAGGCAGGAGAGGTTTATAATTCCATAGATCGGGTGCTGTCCAGGGCACGCGAATTCTCTGCAGCGGGGGTCCAGGAGACATCAGCAATGGACACTGCATAGGAGCCCCTGAAGCTGGCGGAGCCCGAGGACAGAGCCTTGGAAAGTAGGAAGATTTACAAGGGACAGCAGAGTAAACCTTTCTGCTTTTTCTGGCCGCTTCTGCCAAATTCGCTTCCTGGCTTTCAGCATTTACACAACTAACCTGTACGCACCTCACTTGGAGGTCAGGCCTGAGTGCCCCCGGAAGTCTTCTTGAGAGAGAAGTTAAAGCAGGCAGCTGAATGCCCTGTGGCGAAGCTGGAGTCCTAGGATCTAAGGGAGCTGGCTGGGGACCTCAGTCCTGAGGGCGAGGGTTTGAACCCGGGGCCCAGAGATCCAACAGACGTTCTGGGGAATCGGGGACAGGCAGTTGGGGACATAGGGGAGCACAGGACGGGGGAGAAGGAATTCTCATTGAATTCACTTTTTAATCTTCGCTCTAAGTCTGACTTCTGTTCTTTTAATTTATTGAGAGATTCCTTAAGGCTAGCCGTTATGCTTTTTTCCGTTTTCTTTTCAATTTGATCTTCCCATAAATACCAATAAGGCAGCTGCTTGTTATGAGAGCTCTCTAAAACAGTTTTCAAATGTAGAAGTTTTTCCAATTCAAACAATCCATCGTCTGGCCATTGACGAGTAGGATCTCTGTTTGTATATTTACTCCAATAGTGACTCAACCCAATAAGCCTTTTTAAGGAAAGATGCAGAAGTAAATTTCCAGGCTTAGGATAAACCTTTACCATGGACACAAGAGGCGTCCCTGGAGAGGGCACGGATGATGGAGCCCCCATGATCCAAAAGTTCACTCCCAGAAATATTCAGAGAAAGGAAAGACCTTCGTTGCACAGGCGGTAAGGATGGTGTAGCGAAAACGGTGTCTCTGGTCCCCCACGAGAGTGTGGGACGCCTCCAGTCACAGACCCACTAATCCGTGACACGGGGCAGGTGCTACTGGAATGGGATTTTTCCAGCACTATCCAGCAAAGAAGGCTGAGACAACAAAGCCCTTATGGACTTGGCCCTTTATGACAAACTCCCCTGAGAGCTTGGCACAGCCAGACAGAGAGAGCTCGGAACCCCAGTCTGTTTGACTGGCCACCAACGTACACCCCGGTAAATGCACCTTCTATATGGTGGAGACCAAGGAGAATATTCTCACTGGTCAAGAAGCCAAATTCTCAGGACACGGAACAAGAAGGAGGGAAAAGCATCATCCGTTTTTTCGGTTTTTTCCTCACATGCACAACGACAGCTTCAGCTAAGCCTCGGGTCTCTTGGAGCCAGAATAATACCCAGGAGGGAGGAGCTGCGGGGCTGGGGGTCGTGTGTGCTTTGCAGAGTGCCTCATCGTTGCACGGACATTTCCTTGAAGTTGGTGGGGGCCCGTTCTGTGACCAACTCACCCTTCTGTGAGAGACTTCTTGAGGTGGCGAACACCCTAGTGGCTCTTAACTTCTCAACTTGTGCCCACCAAATCTGTGGTGTTTTTGGCTTCCAAGATTCCCCTGGCAACAGCTTTCACTTCATGTGCACACTAATCCACAGCAAAGTTTGTCTAGGTAGACGATAGTCGGTGAGACCGCAAACTCACCAGCCGCTGGGGCCGCCCGGACAACAGGCTTGTAGGGCCTATGCCTGCGTCCTGCCCTAGGGTATTTCCTTCTTACGACACATGACACAAAAGACAGCGACAAAAGAGAAACACAATGGCTATCTCTGGGAGGAAAAGAATCAATAAAGCCAAGAGTACTCTACCAAACTGACAAATAGAAATGGCAAGCAATAGGATATATTGGAGTACATGAGGAAGCCATTTGGTATAAAGCTAATTCGGCCTGACTTTGTTTTTTTCCAAAAGGGCCTGACCGTGGCTGTTGAGCACACATTGTATATCTGCTTTAAAACATTTACTATGGCCAGAACAAAGGCCCTTGAGACAAAGGTGCAACTTACCCCCACATTGACATTTCCTTAGGGATAAGCATTTTTCCTTAGGCTAGGAACTGATGACTGCACTTACCTTTGACCACGCAGCTCACCTGTGACAACCCAGATAGAGACAGCAGCCTGCCACCCTGCTGTGTCCACCGAGACAGCAGACCTACCTGCTGTTTCCATCAATCGCTGTGCCTACAGAGCAGTCTCCCGACTATTGTAAAAGGGACATTTCAATCCTATGTGAAACATCCTGTTTGGGGTATATAACCACTCTGTGCACCCCACTTCTTTGGTGCCCTTTCCTCCTTTGGGAAGAAAGGCCCCGGGCCATGGTCCTCACGTTTTAGCTCAGAATAAACTCTCCCAAATTTTCATTTATAGATTGGTTGTGGATTATTTTCGTTGACAAAATTTACCAGAGTCACAAAGAAACTCGTTTCCCAAATATTTTCTCCTGCCAACCTAAATTTAGAGAGAAAAACTTCTCACCACTTGCTTCCACCGGGCCCCACAGATAGAGATTCCAGGAGGCTGATGTGGTGAGAAGTCTTACTTTTTGCTGGCTTTCGTCAGGTGACCCAGGATGTCCTCATCCGCAGTGGCCCCAGGAGGAAGCAGTTCTTTCAGCCAGAAAAGGCAGCTTCCCAGCCAGTGGGGCTCCTGCGCATGACGCCAAAACTGTTGGGGAAGTGGGAGAATGCCCCCCTTTTCCTTAAGGTTCTTACGGCTGGTCAAATAATCCAAGAGGCAAGTTAGCAGGAGAAAATCAAACAAAATTTAATAGCATGTGTACACGAGAGAAACCCAGAAGAAGCTGAGTAACTCAGCGGTCTGGCCGAGGCTGCCTGTTTAAGTGTCCAGCTACAGACAAGGAGGATGTTGGGGACAGTGATTTGGGGCTTCAAAGAGGAGGAAGACAATTTACATAGAGATGGAACGCCAACGTTTGTTAAACGGGTTTTGCTGGGCCCCAAAAATGGGCTTGTTGGTGTCCTTTTATCACAGTTTCCATCCTGCTACAGCTCTCCCACGGTGCGGGCTCCGTCCTGGAACAGGCCTCCTGTGCTGAAGTCTTTTAGGCAGTTTGGGGGGGTGGTGGGGTCGGATGCTCTTCCTGAGCCTTTGAGCCTTCATTGTCTTCAGCTCGAAATAGTCCGCATACCAGAGTGGCGCATCTCGGGGCGGCCGGCCCTGAACCCCATCATCTGCCAATCTAGTAACCGCCTCCACTTGGTAAGGAGGAGCCCAACATAAATATTAGCTCAGCATTCATTTCACCGGAATGTGTGATCTAAATTTCCAGTGTATGATGAAACTTTCATTGACAAGGACGGACAGGCAAGGCCATGCACTGACTAGTTTTTCTGGACAGCCGTGGGCTTTTCTCCCCTGGGAACAGTGCAGTTCTCGAAGACTGATTCCCATGGGAGGTGAGGGAGCAGAAGACTTAGGGGAAAGCCGAGTCGGTGCTGCCCCCAGGCCCAGCCGGACGGCTGCCTTGGTGACTCAGTCTGGTTTTGTGCTTCTGGAGCTTTTCACACTGAGTAGGACAGAGAAGACGTTCCAGGCCTTGAGGCTTCCCTTTGCGTCAAAGGTCAAAGAAGGCAGTCAAGGGTTTCCTATTATGTTAAATATACTTACGCGCTTCCAGGAACGGACGGCCTGGAGTATTTGTTCAGGCTATTGGGCAATTACCCGAGCATCTTTCCTAAATTTCTCCATTGTAATTCTTAAGAATGTACCTTTAAATACTAGTGGCATTGAACACCCCTTTTTAACTCCTGCCAAGCTTAATTTTTTATTTTGAATATTATTCTTTGTTCTAAAATCTATTTTATTTGATATTAATACGGCAAGCTGCTCTCTTATGTTTGCCGTTTACATGGTTTATCTTTTTCCATCCTCTTACTTTCAATCCATTTGCGTCTTTGGATCTAAAACGTCTCTCTTGTAGAGAGCATATCTTTGATCTTGCCTTTTGATCCTGCCTCACGATCTCTGCTTTTTGATTTGGAGTTCTTAGTCTACCCGCATTCAACGTGATGATTGATGTGACGAGATTTCTATCTGCCCTTTGCTATTTTCTATATGTCTCATGTCCATTTTCTGTATGTCTATATATTTCTATATGACACACATATAGAAAATATGTAAGACTTTAAAAAATGTTTTTATTGTGGTAATATATATAACATGAAAGTTGCCATTGAAACTATTTTAAGTGTGCGATTTAGTGGCATAATTATTTTCACAAGGTGTCTCATGTCTTTTTGTTCCTGTTTCGTTTTTATGTCTTCATTTTTTGTTGAATGAATATTTTTTAATACATTTTTTAATACATGAAAAATTTTTAATACGATTTTAACTTCTGATTTTTAAAGATATTTTTTAAAGGTATTTTTTAGTGGTTGCTCCAAAGATTACCATATGCATCTTTAATTTATCACAGTCTACTTCAGGTTAATGCTGACTTAATTCTGGAAAATATGGCAACTTTACCCCAATGTAGTTCCATTTCCTCCTCCTGGCTTTGTGCTGTCATTATCATATATATCACATCTGCACATGTTAACCCAAAATAAAGTGTTGTATTATTTATTTTTTATCTATTTCTTTTTTTTTAAGATTTTATTTTTCCTTCTCCCCAAAACTCCTCAGTACACAGTTGTATATTTTAGTTGTGGGTCCTTCTAGTTGTGGCATGTGGGACGCCTCCTCAGCATGGCCTGACGAGCGGTGCCACGTCCACGCCCAGGATCCGAACCGGCGAAACCCTGGGCCGCCGAAGCGGAGTGCGCGAACTCAACCACTCGGCTCCAGGGCTGGCCCCTATTATTTCTTAAATTATTTTATGTATTATAAAGAAATTAAGAGAAGAAAAGAAAACACACCAATCACAATTTTGTTTATGTATCCACATATTTACTGTTCCCACTTCTGCCATCTCCCCCGTGGGTCTCAGCGCCTATCTGGGGTGGCTTCCTTTTAGTCTGAAGGAGCACCTTTGGTATTTTTGGTAAGGAGGTGTGCTATCAACACAATCTCTGTTTTTATCTGGGAAGATCTTCATTTCACCTTCATTTTTGGTGAACAGTTTTACTGGTTTAGAATTCTGGGTTGACACATTTTCCCTTTCAGTACTCTGAATGTGTCATCCCACTGCCTTCCGCCTTCCGGCGTTTCTGAGAACGTCAAATGTGCTTTGCTTTGTGTTACTCCTGTTCTTTTCGTTGCTCTTCCCCTGGACATGAGTTGCTTTTCTCTTTTGCCTTCAAAACGATCTTGTTCTCTTTGTGTTTAAAATTACTTGTAGTTTGTTGAGCTTTTGAATCTGCAGGTTTTTCAGAAAATTTGGGAAATTTTCAACCATTATTTCTTCAGATATCTTTCTGCTCTTTTCTCCTCTCTTTCCGGGCCTCCCGTTACAGGTATGTTGAGATTCTTGACACTGTCCTGCAGATCTCTGACCTGTTTCTTTTTCCTCGTTCTTCAGATTGAGTAATTTCCATCCATCTATGCTGAAGGCCGCTGACTTTCTTCTGGCCTCTGAGAACTGCCATAGCGTCTCTCTAGTGAATTTAGTGCTGGAATTGCACTTTTCAACTCCTGAATTTCCATTTAGACTTCATTTTCAAATTTTATTTTCCCATGGTAAGAACACAGCATGAGATTTTCCCTGTTAAATGTTTAGGTGTACAGCACATAATTGTTAATTGTAGGGACAACGTTGTCCAGCAGGTCTCTAGAATTTATACACCTTGCGTAAGAGAGACTGGAAACTCATTGACTGGCAACTCCATTTTCCTCTCCCCACGGTCCGCTGGAAACCACCATTCTACTCTCTGATTCTATGAGTTTGACTATTTTAGACACATCAGTTACGTGGAATCATGAAATATTTGTCCTTGTCTGTGACTGGCTTATTTCAGCTAGCATAACGTCCTCAAGGTCATCCATGTTATTGCATATTGCAGGATTTCCTTCTTTTTTTAAGGCTGAATAATGCTCCATTGTATGTGTATACCACCATTTTTTCTTTGTCCATCCCTTTGTCAATGGATATGTAGGTTGCTTCCACATCTTGGCTATTGTGAATAGTGCTGCACTGAACGTAGGAGTGCTAATGTCTCTTCAACATCCTGACTTCAGTTCTTTTGGATAAACACCCAGAAGTGAGATTGCTGGATCATATGGTAGCTCTGTTTTAATTTTTTTGAGGAACTCTGTACTGGTTTTTTTTTTCCTGAGGAAGATTAGCCCTGAGCGAACATCTGTGCCCATCTTCCTCTTTTTGCTGAGGAAGATTGTCCCTCAGCTAACATCTGGTGCCCATCCTCCTCTCTTTTGTATGTGGGACGCCCCCACAGCTTGGCTGCTGATGAGTGGTCTAGGTCTGCACCTGGGAACTGAACGCGGGCCACTGAAGTGGAGCACTCGGAACTTAACCATTAGGCCGTGGGGCCAGCCCCTGTACTGGTTTTCATAGCAGCTCTACCATCTGGATTCCCACCAACAGTGCACAAGGTTCCAATTTCTCCACATCCTTGACAATACCTGCTGTCTTTTGGTTTTTTGATAATAGCCATCCTAACAGACGTGAGGTGATATTCTGGTTTTGATTTGTATTTCCCTAACAATTAGTGACATTGAGCATCTTTTCAAATGCCTGTTGGCCAATTGTATGTCTTCTTTGGAGAAATGTTTATTCAAATCTTTAGCCCATTTTTAAATTGAGTTACTCTTTTTTTGCTACTGAGTTGTAAGAGTTCCTTACATATTTTGGAAATTAGCCTTTTATCTCATGTATGGTTTGCATAGACTTTTTCTTTAAGACCTCATTTTTCAGAGCAGTTTTAGGTTCACAGCAAAACTGAGGGGAAGACACAGAGATTTCCCATACGCCCCCGGCCCTCATGCACAGCCTTGTCCACCATCAGTTCCCCCCAGACGGGGACATTTGTTGCAACTGATGAACCTACACTGACGGTTTGCGCAGACTTTTTAAATAATTTGTTTCTTTATTGAGAGTCTCTGTTGATTCAATGAATCAGCATTCAAAGACAATGTCTTCGTATTTTCCTTAATTTTTTGAACATATTTATAAGAGTTGCTTTGAAGTCTTTTTCTATTAAATCCAACATATGGGTCCATTCAAAGCCAGTTTCTATTGGCTGCCGCTTCCCCTCGATGTGGGCTACACTTTCCCATTTCTTTGCATGTCTAGTAAGCTTTGGTTGAAAATCGGACATTTTAGGTGATACAGTGTGGCAGCTCTGGATTCTATTTTATTTTCTGAGGTTCTCGTCCTTTGGAAACTTGCCTGCACTTAAACTGAAGAATCTCTCCTTCTGCGGTGTGCGGCCACTTGTGTGTCTGCTCAGCAGTTTTTTTAAAACTCTTGTTTTTATTTTTTCCTGGGGGTCACCCCTGTGTCCTCCTAATGTAAGAGTCAGCCAATGATTTTGGCAGAGGTCGTGACCAAATGCTTGTAGCTGCAGGACTCCCACCCTCTGCTGATCAATCTGTGTGTGGGTTGGGGAGCCCCGTCAAGCCTTCCTTGGCTGTCAGATTCCCTGGGCTCTCCTGGGTCCCTCCCATTCATGCATGGCTCCCTAGTTAGCCAGAGATGTGTGGAGAGCATACCTCAGCTCTTCTAATTTCTGGCTGGTCTACTGCTCACCCCAACTTGGACTGGAAGCTTGGGCTAGTAAGGCTGCAGGTTTTCCTCACTCATTCCTAACTGAATCCACCACTTTCAGCCAGCAAATCTGTAGGTTTTGCAGCCAGGCCACGCTGGAAATCCTACCACCTTTGCCGGCCAAGCTGGGGGTGCAGGAGTGGGAGTGGCTTCAGTTAACAGGGCCACAGCCTCCTACTGCCCCCGTTCAGCTCCAGCAGTGTCTCAGAACTGACGCTTCCCATTTGTCATCGGCCTTTGCTGGATTCACAGGGCCCTGAGGTGGTTGTTCGTGACTGTTTTCCCCAGTTTTCTGTCTATTTTTTGCAGAGAGGAAGTGACTGCCTCTTTACACTGCCATAACAAGAAGTGCCTCTCTTTCTTTATTATCATTTTAGATGAAGAAAGCGAGGCTCCAAGTGATGAAGCAACTGGCCCTAGCCCATGCAGCCGGGAACTGGGGGAGTCAGAATTAAACTCAGGGGCTCTAGTTTAAAAAAATCAGTTTTACTGAAGTATAATTGACATACAAGAAGTTATACTTACTAAAACCATACAATTTGACAAGTTTTAACATACGTATGCCCGTGAAACCATCTCCACCGTCAAGATAACAAACACAGCCATCACCCCACATCTCTTTGTAACCCTCCTGCCTCTCCTCCTGTCTCTAGACAGGCATTGATCTGCTCTCCGTCACTATGGTTCGCATTTCCTAGAATTTTATATAAAGGGAATCATACAGTACGTATTCTTTTTGTGTGGGTTTTTTCACTTGGCATAATTGAAGTTCATCCACGTTGTGGTATATATCAGCAGTTTCTTTCTTTTTATTGCTAAATAGTATCCCATTGTATAGCCAAGCAAAAGTTTATCTATTCGTGAATGGGCATTTGTGTCGTTTCTAGGTTTGGGTTATTACAAGCAAACCTGCTATGAACACTTGTGTACAAGCCTTTGTATGGACCTGAGCTTTCATTTCTCTAGGGTTATACCTACGAGTGGGATAACTGGATCCTATGGAAGGTGCACATTTAACATTTTTAATAAACTTTTGTATTAGGAATAATTTTAGACTTACCAAAAAAGTTTCAAAGTCAGCAAATAGAAGTCCCCTACATCTTTCACCCAGTTCCCCTTATCGTTAGCATCTTACGTTGCTGTCGCACATTTTTCAAAGCAAAGAAACTGACGTTGGCACATTACCGTTAAACTCTAGACTTGATTTGGATTTCAGCAGTTTTTCCACTAATATCATCTTTCTATTCCAGAGTTCTGTCCAGGGCACCACACTAGATTCAATTGTCCTGTCTCTGCACTCTCCTATGGTCTGTGACGGTTTCCAAGTTGCTCCTTTTTTTTCATGACCCTGGCAGCCTTGGAAAATCCCGTGGAATGTGATAACACGTCCTCCACTCTGGGTTTCTGATTTTTTCTCATGATCGAACTGGGGTTTTGAGCTTTGGGAAAGAATGCCAGAGGTGAAGCGCCCTCTTCACCACATCATCTCAGGGGGACAGGACATCCACGTAACGTCTCTGGCGATGTTAACTCTCACTTGGGTAAGGTGGCGTCCACCAGTTTTCTCCGTGTAAAGCTTATTTTTCTGCTTTCCCTACCACAGTCACCAAGTCCAGCCCGCCCTAAAGGAGTCTGCCTCAAACAGGCAGGAGATTTAGTTCCCCTTCCTGTGTGTGGGGCTATCTACATATATTACCTGGAATTCTTCTGTAAGAAGATGTGTCTTCTCTCTCTCATTTATTTAGTCACTTATTTATATCAGTACAGACTCTGACAGCGAACCTGCAGTGATTTGCTCACCCGTCACACAGCAAGTCATCTCTGACACCGGGTGGAGTGGGAGAAAGTAGGAATTTTATTGCAAAGCGCTGAGCAAGGAGAGAGGGCAGCTAATGCTACGATTCCGAACCCGCCAAAAAGCTACAGGCAGGGCTTTTCTTTGGGGTTTTAGGTAGGGGAGGGGGAGCACATGGCCTTGGGGCTGAAGTTCCCAATCCTCCGCACAGGAGTGCCTCTCGTTCGATGTGTTGCACGTGGTGGATTTTTAGTCTTCGATGTCTCAAGTTTACAACCAGTCATTTTAGCTTCTCAATGTCCCTGCAGGATGCTCAGTCCGGTGGACTTGCTAGTAAGCTCCTCTCTTAACTGCGGCCTCCTGCTCTTCTGCAAGGCGAGCTCAGAAACTGGTTATTTTGTTTCCCACATCATCCTGTGAGTACAAGGCATAGTCTCACCCTAATCCAGGGAAATTTCAGCTCCTTCATCCTCAATTTCATCATGTTTATTTATTTTGTACTGGGGTTATTATCCAATACTGTTATTTTGTTCCTCAAATTTTTCCAGTTGGGCCACTGGGAGTTCTTTCAGGTTGGCACCTGTGTCCTTTGTACATGCTGCCATCTTTCTGTTTTTTGAGTACTTCCTTACTTTCTGGTACTACAAGATGCCTCAAGCTCATCTTATATTTTCCCTGCCCAGTCCTGGAATCAGTCATTTCTCCAAGGACCTCTAGTTCCCTTTACTGGAGAGTGGGACTTAGAAACCAAGATCTGGGAGCTAGGTGTGCTCATTCCTGCTGGCTTTCATTGCTTCTGGGCCTCCCAAGGGACTGAAGTAGGTGTTCTACATATGTCAAAGCTGACATTTTATGTCTATTAATATACATATTAAGCTAAACCTGAGTTCCCACTGCTGTCTCTGACTCCCATCCAGTCCCACAGGGATCGTTCCGGCCTTTCCCCGTGCTTCTCTCCATCTTCTCTGTCCAAGAGAGAGTGCCCTGGCTCCTGCTACCTGCCAGCCAGTTACTAATTCTTCAACCCTAGTGCACGTGTACAGTAGCTTCAGGATTGTTAGCCTGTTGTCCCCTTGGGAAATAAATGCAATAACTAGGGGACAGTGTTTATGAGCAGTTCCTTTTGTGTTTAGCCTACAGTTTCCAGTCAAAACATGGTTTTCCAGCTCCTTCTTTTCCTCCATCCAGGGTTTTGATTTTTAACAGGTGAAGTCAGGGAGACCACCAGCCGGCTACAAGAAGGACACTGCAGAGTAGGCTGTCATCTCCAGGTAAAGCCCACAGGGAGACGTCGCTTTTGCCCTGAAAATTCCTAAGCAGGATTCAGGAAAGAGGAAATACGAAAAATTCTTACCCTTTCTTTTCTTTTTTCTCCCTGTGGAAATTAACAGCCCCTCCCAAGTGATACAGTGGGCCCAGTGCTTGCTAAGTCAAGACCATGGACTTCTCCCTGTCCACTCTGTTCACGCGGGGAGCAGAACAGGCACCTTCAAACAGCAAAACATCACACTGGGAGGGTCAGAAGAAACACGAAGGGCCTAACGCTGGACTTGGGGCCCGTCCCCATGACACCACTGCTTCCAGCACTTTGGGTTCAAATCCTGCCACCAGCTAAGTGTTAATGACATTCTTTCTCTCTGTGTGTCCAGACCCTTCTCCCAGCCCCGCACCCCCACGGCAAAAGGGAAGGAGAGAACCGAGAGGTTCGCACTGCTTTGTCGCCTCCGAAGGGAGGAGGACCGGGCTGTTGCAGGCTTTGCGGGCAGCGGGTGCTGTCGGGGTGGTGGGCGCACAGGGCAGTTTCCCGCCACGGCGGGCGGTGCGCGGCAGGAACGGCCGGCGGGCCCGGTGCACGAGGCACGAGGCAGGCGCGCAGCACCGAGGCCCCCGACGGCAGCGGTTGCCTGGTGGCCGCCGCCTGGTGGCCGCCGGGCGCGCAGGCGCCGTGGGTGGTGGGCACACGTGGCCCGCGGGGGCGCAAGCGCGGCGCGTGCACGTGGCCGGCGGGCGCGCAGGCGCGGTGGGGCCACGGGCGTCCTCGGCGGCCGGCTGGCATGGGGCGGTTACGGTGGCAGGTGGCGGCCGCGGCGGCCGTGGGCCTCGCGGTGGCCCTGGAGGCGCTGCCCTCGGTGCTGCGCTGGCTGCAGGCCGGGCGGCGGCGGCGCCGGCGCGAGGTGCTCTTCTTCCCGTCGCAGGTGACCTGCACCGAGGCCTTGCTGCAGGCGCCGGGCGGCGCCGGACCGCCGGGGGCCCCCGCGGGCTGCCCGTGCAGCCTGCCCCACGGCGAGAGCTCGCTGAGCCGCCTGCTGTGCGCCCTGCTGGCCGCCCGCACCAGCCTGGAGCTTTGCCTGTTCGCCTTCTCCAGCCCGCAGCTGGGCCGCGCCGTGCAGCTGCTGCACCAGCGCGGGGTTCGGGTCCGGGTCGTCACCGACTGCGACTACATGGCCCTCAACGGCTCGCAGATCGGTCTGCTCCGCAAGGCAGGTAGGCTGGGGCAGAGGTCCGAGCAGCTCTCTGGGGAGGGGCCCCAGGCGCGGAGGATGATCTGACCCCCGGGGTCGTAGGAGGAGGGGAGATTGTCGAAGGTGGATACTTGGGGGCCCGGGTCTGAGGACAGGGGACACCCGGTTTCTTTCTCGTGGTGGCCTTGTGAAGTCAGGATGGTTTCACGCCAGAGAAGCTCCAGGGCTGTCTGTAAAGAGCCCTACTTGGGAGGGGCGGGTCTGTGCAGAGGGGCTTAGGCCCTGGATCTGAGTGTGAACCCCAGGCAGGGAGCGGGCTGTGTGTTCCCAGCTAGTGGAGAAAGGTCTGGGCGATTCCCAGAGGCCGGGGCCTGCCTGGGGACACCTGGAACGTGGACGGAGCCCCTGCGATTCCCCACGTTTCCGGGAGCCACGCTGGCCTTGGGACTCAGTGGGAAAAGGCTGTGGCAGTGCCAGCTGATGTTTTGACTCTTGCAGCCGGAACTCAGGATGGCTTCGTCTGACAGCACTCAGGAAATGAAGGGCCAGGCTGCCAACAACTCTGCGGGCCAGGGGGACAGGCTGGCTGAGAGCCGGAGGCCTGGCAGTGCCCTGCTCATGGGAGCAGGTTCTCAGAGGGCAGTGGAGGGCTTCAGGCCTCAGGGACTAACAGAAAAAGCCATTTCACCTTGAACCTGCTAGTGAATGTCATGCTGGGCCTTCTGAAATGAATACAAACAATATACTCAGAAGTGGAGCTAAAATGTCTAGTTGGTGAGCAGTTAATCTGCTTCTCCAGCTGCAGGACGGGGAAGACTGGCCCACCTCTCTCACTGGAGTGGGGGCAGATGAACCGGGAGACAGGAATAAGTTTAAGATGGTCTAAATTGAGACCCTGGCTTACCTGTGAATTCTTTGCTCCATCCTTCTGCCTTGGTGTCGCGGTGCGTCCCGAGAGCCCCCTCCCTGGCGTTCGTGCGTCAGTTGCCTGGGGTCTGAACCTGGCGCCTCCCTCGATCCCTCGGGCACCCAGGAAAGCCGCTCCTTCGCCAGCCTCTGACCTGTCAGCTCTGGTAGCCCATGCCTGGAAGGTGCGTGGAGCCGGTGAGCGCTGTCCTAGCTGTGCAGCACCCTTCACGGCCTGTTACAGGGCACACGCATGGGCCTCTCGCTGAGCTGGGAGGACGCGGGGGCGCCGGGAGTCGGGCTCAGCTTCCGGACTGTGCTCAGGGCTCTCCAGATGAGAAGGCACGTGAGTCCTCTGGCGCTTGTTGCATCCCATGTGGGCAGAGTTGCAAACTTAGTTAAATATTGAGGATGTGCGTTTCCACTCTTCCTGGTGGTCACGCGTTGTCCTACATCTGCGGGTCCTTTTCATGGGACAACTTGGATAGGCCTGGGCCTTTTAGTTAGCTAGCTTCTAGAGAATTGTAGAGCCTCAGGTTTGGAAAGGGCACTGCCAGCAGACTGCATCTAAGGCTCGATTCCCCTCTGATGGCATCCAGCCATCACTCAACTGTTTAAGAAAGAGATCTGTGTGCTGTGTTGGCCAGGACTGGTTCCAGGCACTGGGCACAGCGGTGAACGGTCCCAGTGGGGAAGCTGACTGAAGTGTGAATATTTAGGCAGGAAGAAGGGTCAGGAAACGTAAAAAAGTAGTGTGGGAGGCCTGGGGTGGGTGGGGACAGCAGCTTGGGGGCGTGTGACGGCAGAGCAGAGCTTCGCGCTGTCGGGGGTCAGTGGAGGGGGAGCCTTCTCATTTGAGGAGCAGCAGTACAGATGCCAACTTCATGTGTCTGAGGACGAGCAAGAGCACCCCTGTGGCCAAAGGTGGAAGCAGTAATGAGGAGAGGCCGGGGGCACACAGGCGTGTAAGGCACGCAGGCTTAGGGGGCACACAGGTGAGTAGGGCTGGCTTCATGCAGGGGTGTTTGGACCCCCTTCTGTGAGGTGGGAAGCCCTTAAGGGTTGGTCAGCAGGGCAGAAGGGACAGAAGGCCTCGCTGAGGTTGTCCAGGCTGCTCTGAGGAGCTTGGGTTCCGGGCAGGAATGGGTGATGTGGGATCAGAGTGGGAGCTGGGCGGTGGGTGGCAGAGCCTGCGGCAGTGTTGGAGGTGGTCAGGAGTGGTGGGATTCGAGATCTGTCTGGAAGGTCGAGCTGACGGGCTTTGCTGGCGTGTGGTTACTGGGGTGAGCAGGAGTGGTGCTGGGATCAGGGGGCAAGGAGGGCGTGGTGTTCAAGGCAGCGCTGCTGGGCAAAATACAGGGTGCCCAGGTAGATGTGAACTTCAGGTAAGCACTGAGTCACTTTTAGTCTTGGGACTAAACTTCAGAGGACATACTTATCTTCAAAAGTTATTTGTTGTTTATCTTGGACATCTTGTATTTTTGTTTGCTAAGTCTGGCAACCCTATTGCAAACCAGCTATTTTATTTATTTTTAAAAATTTTTTTGCTGAGGAAGATTGGCCCTGAGCTAACATCTGTTACCAATCTTCCTCTTTGCTTGAGGAAGATTAGCCCTGAGCTAACATCTGTGCCAGTCTTCCTCTACTTTGTATGTGGGACGCCTCCAGAGCGTGGCTGCTGAGTGGAGTAGGTCTGCACCCAGGATCCAAACCCACGAACCTGGGCTACCTAAGCGGAGGACGCGGAACTTTAACCACTCGGCCACAGGGCAGCCATTTTAAATGTGTCTTTTAAATCAGATTTCTAACGATCTCCTTGTAGATACATATCCAGGCAAGCATTCTTCAGGGTTGACGCCCAGGTGGACCGACAAACAAGGTCCTGCCCACCGGGAGTTTGAAAACAGTGGGGGAGGGAGGGGGCAAATAGTAAAACAAAAGGCAAGGATTACAGGATCTTTGCTGAAGGAAACAGGGCCACGTGAGGGAGAATAATTCGTTTTTATATCAAATAGGGCTCTTCGTGCCTCAGAGGTCAGAGAGGTTGGGTGCAAGCTGGGAGCTCACCTGGCCAAAGCTGACTGGCTTCAGGGGACACAATTCCCTCGCTTCTGCGCTCCTCCCTCGGGCTCGTGCTCTCTCCTTACAAATGGGGTGTGTTCCGGCCTGGGCGGTGTCTACAGGGGCGCCCCAGTCCTGGGCAGCAGTGAGAGCTCAGAGGCAGGGTAACCCAGCAAACGGTCTTTGCTCAGTGGCCTCTGTCTGCATTGCTGACTGGTCCTCCTGGAGCTGGCCTCTCTGAACGGCCATGCTGGTTGCTTTAGACTCCACAGGCAGCGTGGGGACCTCACCCCATCCCAGGGCTAGGTGCAGGAGGGCTGTTTCCAGGAAGTTGAATGTTAAGAGAGCAGTATTTCCATGTCTGCCATGGTCCCTACTGCCCTCGCACCCCTTCGGACTGTGTGTGCCCCTCCCCTGCTGGAATGGTCCGCGTTACCCCCTGGTCACTGTCGGGCTCAGCGGCCACCACGTGTCCGAGCATGACAGGCTTCCCCTTTCCCACCAAATCGGAAACAGACAGCAAAATCAGTAGCTGCTAGACATGGTCCACACTGGGGGAGGAGCTCAGGTGCTTGAATGAGGAGTGTTGCAAGAGGCAGTAATGAAGGTTGCCTTGCCCTTTTGCAGGTATTCAGGTTCGGCACGACCAGGACCTCGGCTACATGCATCACAAGTTCGCAATAGTGGACAGGAAGGTGCTGATCACCGGCTCCCTCAACTGGACCACGCAAGCCATTCAGAACAACAGAGAAAACGTTTTGATTTTGGAGGATGAAGAGTATGTGAGGCTTTTTCTGGAAGAATTTGAGCGCATTTGGGAAGAGTTTAACCCTACAAAGTATACCTTCTTCCCACAAAAGAAGAGAAGCCACTGAAGCTGCGCCGTCGCTGCCGTCCGAGGTGGCGGGGAGAGCTGGCGCGGGCGTTTCGGGACCTCTGGGCGGAACCAGCCGGAGCTGCCTGTGCCCCGGCCGGACGCGGCTGGCCCTCTGAGCCCTCAGGCCCAGAGTCTTGAGGGGCCCTCGGGGTTGGGGAGCCTGCGCCTGACTTCTCGTTGCCTGGAGCGTGGAGCGGCCTGGCGAGGCTGGGCTCCCCCACCGCAAGCCAGTTCAGCTGCAGCTTCTGACATGTGGCGTCCATGGACCCTGTCTGGGGCCCGGGTTCAGAGTCGGCTTCTCCTCCTGCCCCACGGAAGAGGCCGGGCCCTGTTTTGGGGCCGAAGAGCCGACTGGGTCTCCTGATTCTAGAGTCGCCTGTCTGGCCTCCGCCAGGCTGGCCTCGGCGTCCCCAGCGACGCTACTCTTCTCTGCTGCACTGGCTGCTCCCCGCGCAGCATGGCTGGAGCCTGGGACCGGCGGGACGTTGACAGTCTCTTCGTCGCGCTGTCACTAGCTCTTTGGTGGCTGGTTGGTGGCCTTGAGTCAGAAGAGGGAAAGGAAAGAAGTTAGGAAGGGAGCCGAGAGGGGAGCGCCGGTGGGCGGGAGCAGGCCCCCTTTAAATGACCCACGAGACGCGCGTGCACCCCCAGCAGCCCCTTGTCCTCTCGGGTGGACGCGCGGGCTGGCGGGAAGGGCGGGAAGCAGCCAGAAGCTGCTTCTGTTTCCAGAAGTTATGCTTTTAATTTGAACCTTCTCACCTTCAGGGGAGTTGTGTTGTGCATTTAGAAGTGACTTTGGCTTTAACAGGAGCGGACTCGGCTGGTCACACTCTTGGCTCAGTGTCATCATTGTGAGCCGCCCGTCTCAGCCCAGGGTGCTGCCCTCGCAGGTACTCAGGAGAACAGGGATCTGACACCTGTGAAGTGTTCCAAGTCTGCTTTGGCATAATATGTATCTTTAGATAGAGCTAGCTCAAACATCATCTGAGCAGTTGTTCCCGCCTTGTCATATTTCTGTATGTGACATGCTGTGTGACCCGTCCTGAGGTCCACGTGGCGTGTCTGTGGGTGTCACACTCCTCATCCCGCCTGGGGAGACCAGTTAGTGTTGCATGTTTTCCCTTTTTAAAGTTACCTTTGATTTATGTTGTTAAGCAAGTAAACTCAAGTTAATATTTCTTACTTAATTGACACTATAAAGTATAGTATGTGGATTGGAAATCACAGGAAATGGTCTGCAGTAAACGTGTTTCAGCACCTGAGCGTGTACCCCAGCAGTGCGTGCTCTGGAAGCGCTCAGGAGCAGCTGCCGTGCGTCTCCGGAACGGCGAGGCTGTGTGGCCTTCTCGTGTGTTTGAATAAATGTGTTCTTACTCTGGAATCTTAGTGCCACATGTCTTGCCTTTTGCTCCATCATTCAGCTCATGGCTGCTCTTTATTAAACAAATACAGCTTTTTTAGGGGGGGCAGTATACAGCTAATTAGCAACCACTGGTCAAGATACGAGCCTCTCAGAGAGGAGTCGGGTCTGAAGGTGGTGCCTGGGGACCTCCTCAAGGGTGTTCCAGGGTGTCCACGCTGATTGGGGTACGATTTCCAGCCGTGTTCCTCTCCCCTCACCTGCCTATGGCGGGGCACACGTGCAGCCCACGCCCCCAGTGGTGCTGGGTCTCTGCTGTGATCGCACCCCTTTCTTCTAGAAGCCGGCTGGGGTTCGAACGTGGAGCACGGTATCAGATGTATTGGTGACGGTATGCAGGTAATCTAGTCGAGCTCTCTACATCCATCTTTTAAAAATGGTGAAATGATCTCATCTCATTTTTTATTTAACATAATTTTATTTACACTGTTTATTTTATTTTCATCATCTTAGCAGGGGTGGGAAATTGAATCTAACCAAGTTTCAGATAATAGTTAACCTTTCTGTAAAGAACTTGCAGTAAAATGAAACCTCCTGAGGGCACGGGGCTGAGGAAGGGTGGCACTAAAATCCGCCTGCGAGCCGGACCTCTTGGTCTCTGGATCAGGTGCTCGCACAGAAGGACGGGCCCTGACCTTCGGGCGGCCACCCCGCTCCGGCCGGCCAGGCCAGGGCGCTCAGGCTGTGGGGAAGCGTCCATCACGCCAGGAGCTGTGGTGAGGCCCCAGATTTCGGGGTCTGTAAGAGCAAATGACTAAGCAGTTATCTTGAGTCGATTCAGGAGGTACTCAGGCTAAGTGGCTCTGTCCTCAGCGGCAGTCATTTGGGAGCTAGTCCGGTCCTGGGTGGGCCTGCTGAGGAGACCCCCTCCGACTGTGGGTCCGCCCTGTCTCACGTCCCTCGCGTAGGTGACACGAGGCCGTGGCGTGAGCATGGAACAGGAGGAGGCTGGGGGCTCCGTGCGGCCGAGTCGCCTCAAGCTGCCTCTGCCACCAGGCTCGGTCTCGGTGCACAGAGAAGTGTGGACAGCAGCGGCGGGGCCGCCCCTCCGGCCCTTGGAGGAGTCGGGAGCCCGCGCCTCTCCCTGCGCCCCGCTCCCCGCGGGGGGCTGGCAGCCTCCGGCTCTTGGGGCCAGGTTGTCCTTTTAACTCCGGGGCAGTGAGCGGCTGAACAAGAAACCTGATGTTGTGCAAAGTTAGTTAAACACTGGAACAGTTCACTTTACAATATTTTAAACTCTTGCAACCCTTGTGATTAAAAAGGAAGTTGTCGTGGTGGCAGCATCTGGCCTGCACAGTCCCCCACAGCTGTCAGGTGAGGCCGAACCCGCCACCGCGCTGCCGGTGGAGGCGCCCTGTTGGTTCTACTGAATTGGTCGTAAAGCAACTGATTACTTTTTACACAGCTCTTCACTGAGATTCCTAGACCATAACATTTGCCCTTTTATAGGATGCAATTTGGTGGTTTTAGTCTACTCACAGAGTTGTGCAACCATCACCGTCTGATTCGGGAGTGTTTTCATCAGCCCAGAAGAAGCCCTCCCATCCGAGGGCGGTCACGTTCCCCCGCGCCCGGGCCCTGACAGTCACTGTCGGCTGCTCTCTGCGGATTTACTTGTGTGGACATTTCACATAAATGGGATCCTACGATGTGTAGCATATGGTATCTGCCCTCTTTCACTTAGCATAATGTTTTCGAGGGCCATCCATGTGTCAGCATTTCACTTGTTTTCCTAGCTGAGTAATAGTCTAGTGTCTGGATAGACGTTTTGCGTACCTATGCATCAGGTGATGGGCCTTTGAGTTGTTTCCACCTTTTGGCTATTATGAATAATGCTGTAAACATTCATGTACGAGTATCTGTGTGGACATATGTTTTCATTTCGGTATATACCTATGGGTGGTACTGTTGGGACGTAGAACTCTGTTTAACCATTTGAGAAATTGCCAGACTGTTTTCCAAAGTGACTGAACCATTTTACCTTCCCACTAGCAAAGTATGAGGGTTCCTTATTCTCCACATCCTCGCCAACAAAACACTGGCTGTCTAACTCAACCTGCTGGCTGCGAGGTGGCATCTCACCGTGGTTTTGACTTGCCTTTCCTGATGACTGATGATGCTGAGCATCTTTTCATGTGCTTACTGCTCATTTATACATCATCTCTGGAGAAATGTCTATTCAAATCCTTTCCCTATGTTTTTTATCAGGTTGCCTTTTTATTGTCAAGTTATAAGAGCTGTTTGTATATTCTGGATACAAGTCCCTTATGAGAAATATGATGTGCAAATATTTTCTCCCATTCTTTGGGTGATGGTTTCACTTTCTTCATGGTATTGTTTGTATCATGTATTATTAGTTTTGATATAGTTCAGGGTTTTTACTTTTGTTGCTTGTGCTTTGGTGTCATATCTAAGAAACCATTGTCCAACCCAAGGTCACAGAGATTTGCTTCTGTTTTTTTGAAGGGTCTTATAATCCTGGCTCTTATATATAGGTCTATGAGCCATTTTGAGTTCATTTTTTTGTATAGTGTAAGGAGGGGTCCAAGTTCATTCTTTTGCATGTGGACAGCTAATTGTCCCAGCACCACTTGTTGATAAGGTTATTCTCTCCCCCCCGAATAGCCTTGGCACCCTTGTTGAAGGTCAGTTGATCATAAATGTAAGGGCTTCTTTCTGGACTCTTGGTTCTGTTCCTCTGATCTGTGTGTCAGTGCGTATGCCAGTACCACAGTCTTGAGTGCTGAAGCTTTGTAGTAAGTTTTAAAACCCAGTAGCATGAGTCCTCTAACTGTTCTTTTTCCTCATTGGATTATTCTGGGTCCCCTTAGATTTACATATGAATCTTATGATCAGCTGATCAACTTTTGCAAGAGCAGCTGCGATTCTGATGGGGTCGTGTTGATTCTGTAGATGAGGTCGGGGAGCACTGCCAGTCTAACAGTATTGTGTCTTCTAATCCATGAACATTTATTCCTAAGTATTTTATTCTCTTTGATGTTACCACAAATGGAATTGCTTTCTTGATTTGTTTCACATTGTTCATTACTAGTGTATAGGAATACAACTGATTTTTGTATATGAATCTTCTATCTTGCAAACTTGATGAACTTATTAGTTTTAAGTTTTTTTTTGGTAGAATCGTTAGGATTTCCTATATAGATCATGTCATCTGCAGAGTTTTATGTTTTTTTACAATAGTTTTTAAGATTTTACTTTTCCTTCTTCTCCCCAAAGCCCCCCAGTACATAGTTGTATATTTTAGTCGTGGGTCCTTCTAGTTGTGCTATGTGGGACGCCGCCTCAACGTGGCCTGGTGACTGGTGCCATGTCCGCGCCCAGGATCCAAACCGGCGAAACCCTGGGCCACTGAAGCGGAGCGCGAGAACCCAAGCACTCGGCCACGGGGCCGGCCCCTGCTTCTTCCTTTTTGATATGGATGCCTTTCCCTTTTTTTGCCTAATTGCTCTGGCTAGAATCTCCAGTACAGTGTTGAGCAGATGTGGAGAAAACAGACACCCTTGTCTTGTTCCTGTCTTAGGGGGAAGGTTTCAGCCGTTCACTGAGTGTGAGGTTACCGTGGGTTTTCCACACTGAGGGAGTTCCCTTCGATCTAGTTTGTTGAGTGTTTCTATCATGAAAGGGTGTTGGATTTTCCAAATGCCAACTGATTTTTAAAATTGCATTTACATAGCTTTAAAAAAAAGTAGTGTGTTAAAGCTATTATATTAGACCAGTGTCCAAAAACTGTGTACTTCTGAGTAATTTTTTTAAATGAGCAAAAAAATTATTGAAACAAACAACTGGAGTAGCACAGTGAAAATATGTATCCTTTATATGTCTGCACTCAACTTGATTTTTGCTAAGTTTTATAAACTGCATAAGTGGATTTCTAATAGGTAGAGTCAGACTTTTAATTTTTTGTTTATCTGAATAAAAGTTTGGATTCCCACACAGTCATTGTCACATAGTTCATTCCAAAGGCTGTGGCAATATTAGGGGGAAAAATCCAGTTTCTTATTTTAAATTTATTTAATGAGTCACAACTAGAATTTAAAAAGTGAAATAGAATGGAGACATCAGAGTATATCCTAGTAATGGTGCATTATTTTGTGAAATTTTGGGTTGTAGTTGGAATGTAAGATCTTTCGTAAACAAAAGGTAAAACTGTATCATAAATAAATGTGCTAATAAAAGGGCAGGTATGGGAGGCTGTAGTCCCTCCTCATTGCTATTTCTGATTGTCCCTTTGCCCTCTTGAATGTTTCTGTAACTGAGCCAATGAACCTTAGATTCTGGATGTAAAATGTCTCTTCTTTTTTTTTGAGGAAAATTAGCCCTGAGCTAACATCTGCTGCCAGGCCTCCTCTTTTTGCTGAGGAAGACTGGCCCTGAGCTAGCATCCACGCCCATCTTCCTCCACTTTATATGTGGGACGCCTACCACAGCAAGGCTTGCCAAGCAGTGCCATGTCCGCATCTGGGATCTGAACCGGCGAACCCTGGGCTGCCGAGAAGCGGAACGTGCGCATTTAACTGCTGCGCCACCGGGCCGGCCTCAAGGATGTAAAATATTTCTGACTACACTTTGTGTGTCAACATGTGAAATCCAGATTTTGTGTGAAATCTTGATGTTAAAATGCTAACAATGAATCCAAAACTTTAAAAACACTGTGAAAAAAAAAAGGCAGATTATAAAAGTAAAACCAAACAAAAACTCCATTATAACCCTCTAGGGTACTGATCAGTTTCTGACTTTGAACCTAAGTGCATATTTTGCATACATCTCTCCATTAAACAAAACCACATTCACAGCATGCAAAGGGTGATGCAAAAAATATTTTATTATGATAGAGTTTATGTAAAGTTAGGTAATATTAACAAAATACAAATGATCAGCTACATCCATGGGAATCTAGCATGTCACACAGGAATAAATATTTGACAGAGTAACACTTCAACTGTAGTGAACAGGTGATCAGAAACTTTGTTTTTCTGCTGACCAGGCTGTTCTCTCTGGGAGGACCCTGGCTCCTGGAGGAAGCGGCCCACCTGCTGGGCTCTGCTTCCAGAGCTGCCTCAGCCCCGGGCCCTCCGCCGGGCCGGGCAGCGTGTCAGGCGTGACCCGGGCTCTCGGGCCTCTGCTTTCTCCTGCAGGTGACTGTCAGTCTGCTGAACAGCTTCACTGAGCGTCAGTCCAGAAATTAAATGCCAGTTAAAACTACACAAGCTTGTTCTTGGAACATCTCTCCTGACTATTAAATAATTAGCTGTGGCAGAAACGACTGCTGTGAAATGTTTCCAAATGTGCCACAGCACAAAGACCTGTCTGCACCTCTCACTCTGTCCGTGTGTCGGCTCCCCCGACAGTCTGGCGTAGCGTTTTGTCTGTAGTAGCTGAATTGAGACATTGACCCTGATAGAAGTTTATTTGTAAGAAAAGTCATGAAGAATTCTAATTGTTGGGGAGCCACTTAGAAACTTCACGTTTTATGAATCTTACTTAGGAAAACCACATCAATTGATTCTTATCACTTAACTGGTTTTGAATCCTAACAATTAGTCATCAATACTCAAGGTAAATCCTAAAATCCATTTTAATGGAAGTTCTGTGATATTAACATAGCACAATAATGCGTTTAGTGTTCTTTATAATCTAGTCCTAGCTTTCTATAAAATAAAACTGAAGTATGTCATACAACTGGCTGTAAAGGGTGCGGGACACGTAACAGGCAGCAGGCAGCTGTGTCTAGTGACTTCTCGATGAGCTCAAACCCACACGTGGCTCACTCCCCTGGGACTTCACTGCCCTCCCAGGGCATCCTACAGGACTGACGGTCCAGTTCACATGTATCTGGTGACTGAATGTTTCCTTACCAGACAGACACATGTTGTACAATAGGAGCCTTTCAAGTTTTGCGACCTGGCTGTTATGGCAGTACAACCCAAGAGCTGGGGTGAGGAAGCTGCTTGGCTGGACTCCACCTGCAGGCCTGCCCGTAAGCAGCCCGAGGTCACCCATTTAGACTCCTGACTCCTATTTAGACGCACTGTGCTGCGCACTAAGTCGCCGACAAGCCTTAAGAACTACGTAAAGGATCTGGTCAGGATGGAACTACCGTGTTCTTCTGACTTTCCTCGAGGACTCTGAAGGGCTCTACCAAGAACAAGGATTACAGAGTTCTGTCAATGAAGAACAGTGTCTGGGTGCAGGATTCTCGTTAGTTTAGATACTGTGTAGTCTCTGAAACTGCCCGTTAAATGACCAAAGCTTTTAAAAAGATCTATCAGGCATTAAAAACATTTCCTTATCATGTTGGGTGGAGTTCAATGTTGTACCCAAAGCTGTTCTCTTATCTTAAAAAGGGATGTTTGTATAAGATTTTAAAAACCCACACAAACCTTGTCAGAAAAATCCCTGTAGTAACTTCTGAGTGATATTCACACTGCTTGCTCTGAATATAGAGGGCATTTTGAGGAAAATACACACAGCTGCTTTCAAATACAGAGGAATTGGAAGCCACACTGAGCGTGCAGTAGCTTATGTCCTCACCAAGTCCCGTGTGAACTGGAGGGAGGGCCCAAGGACGCGCTGCAGCAGGTCACTGTCCCGCCCCAGGGGCGTGTGGCTCGTGGCGGGCTTCCGCTCCGGCTCTGGTGACTCTTCTGGGAAAGACTTTGGAGAAGGGAGACCGCTGCCCTTTCTGGAGAAACATGAGTGCTGGAAACTCACCATTCTCAAAGGGCACTGATAACGTTCATTTCCGTACTGGGCTCACGTCGTGTCATCCTATCTAAGAACCCAAAATGAGTGGTTTTACTAGACTGCTCTTCAAGCTGATTCTGAACTGTGCAAAGTATCATCTTGCCAGAAGTGTCTGTACATGCGTAAAACACACAAAACTGCACATAATGGATGCTCATCTCCTAAGAGTGGTGTGAGGCCTGATGGCCTTGGCCTGCTGTGGGAGGACCACGGTATCCTGGTGTCCTGCTACTTGATGTTGAGAACAGTGAAGGACTCGACCTTTTGACCTGATCTCAGGTGCGTGAAAAGACCTTTCCTGGGATGACAAGGCTGATGTCTGGGCTCAGACCTTTCCTAGGATGAGGAGGCTGATGTCTGGGCTCAGACCTTTCAGGGATTTGGTGGCGTGGGAAGGCCAGAGGGGAGTCTGCACTCTGGTGAACTTGCAGGTGTGAAGTCTGGGGAGAGCCAGTGGCGGTTTCTCAGTGCTCGCTGAGTGCGAGCGCAATGCTCTAGCTGAGCACCCTAGCAGTTCCCCTCTCAGGGACAGCAGGTAGAAGAGCCTACGATGAAAGATGAACAAAAATGGTGTGCAAATACCTTGAAGAGCCTTTAGAATAAACTGCCAGCAGCTGTCTTCCCAAGCCCCTTCGTACAGGCGGAGGCTCCTGGACCAGGGCACTGAGAACTGTTCACTGAGCTCAGCGCGGAGAAGCGCGAGGGCAGCCGGTCGGACGCGTCTACAGAGCACCGTCCACTGAGCACAGATCACGCGCCAGCTCGACCTCCCGGGTTCTCAGGCCGTGAGATGTTCCGATGACTGACGTTCCCAGAGAAGTGAGGCTTCCAATTCACGGGCCAAAGTTTTTTTTTCTTTCAGTATTTAATTTCCTTTAAGTATACTCCTACAGATTTCCCTGTGCTTTATAAAACTTTGAAAATACTTAAATTTCCTCCCCTATCTTACTTAAAAGGGGTCATTTTATTCTGTAGTTATTTTTTTGAAACTGTGTCCATCAAGGATAGTGTTAAGTTTCAAGCTTCTTTAGGACAATGATGAGCAAACTTATTTTCAGGGAAAATAAATGTCGAGGGTTGCATTCTTTTCACTTTAACAAACACAGCTTTGAAGCCCTGGAGAAGAACTGTCTTAGAACGTGGACATGTGAGTGAACGAGTGGCAGGAGGAAATGCGTGTGTGGTCAGCCGTGAAGAAATCACGCAGGCACCAAGGAGCAGGAGTGGAGAGCTCTCCCCGACGCTGATGTCAGGCCACAGGCTGTCCTATAAGCTGAGTGGGCTGCTCGTCCCAGCCCTGGGCCTTGAGGAGCCGGGCCCAGTTACCAGCAAGTGCGGGAGGGAAGAACCCTTTCCTAAGAATACACTGCCTGTGGCTCATCCAGGCGGCTGCCCGCAGTACTGCATTGCTAGAGCTGGTGGGGGCCCAAGGACACCCTCCTCACTCTATAGCTGGAGAAAAGGGGTCACAGTTTTGCTGCTCAGCCTCCGGACCCCATGGGGCTGGGACAGGCACTATGGTGCCTCACCCACAGGACAAGCTTAAAAACAGACTCAGTAAAGGGACGACCAGGCAGCAGTGATAAAAAGGGTCACATTCCATTCTCAGGCCACAAGTTAGTGTTCCATTTACTTCTGTGGTGAGATAAATGGTATTAAATACATCTCCATAAAAATGTTTTTTAGGCCATCAATTTTGTTTCCTCTGAATGCCTTTCAGGCAGGCTCCAAGTGTCACAATTGTCCTTTGAAAAGCTGCAGTTCCCTCTCTTCCCTGGTCTGGCCTGTGCAAGGCCTCCAAAGCCTCGCTGTTGGTTCAGTGAGCAAGTGAACGGCCCACACAGCCTCATGGGGTCCACAGAAGGAGCCAGAGCCCAGGGCCTTCCCCGCTTCCCTGCCTCTCCACCTGCTGGCAGTGGAGGGAGGGCCTCTGATCTTAGCTCTTGACAAACCCACACGTTCCCGACACAGCCTCCACAGTCCCAGGCTGCCATCCCTTCCTCCCACAAATTTAGACTCATTTTGACACCTTATAGCACAAGCTTCAGTTCCCAATGGCCAAGTGCCCTGCCACCACCTCACCCTACATGCTGCCACACCTCTGCCAGGGTGGCTGCAGCCACCCACCGTCATCTGGAATGCTAGTGTTCAAGCCTATTCGGGCACAGGCACCACACGCATTGAGAAAGGAACTTGGCTAGCAGAAAGTGGCCACTCTGTGCGAGTGCTCAAAACCAAATGAACTCCGACCGCTCCATTTCCCACTGATGTGTTTGGCACGGCCTTTTTATAGGTGCAAGCAATTACAAATGAAATAGTAAACATTTACAGGAAGATAATTACAAGTGTGAAATCAACCCATATTAACATTCTCCTCCCCTGGGAAGTGGGGGCACTCTCACTGCTTGGTGTGCACGGGCAAGCCCTCCCCACGACCCTGTCCACAGGCGGCCCAGTCCCCCAATACAGAAAGCACCTTGACTCGCACGTTTTTACTCTTTCTTCTCTAGAATTCGGTGGCTGACTTCCTCCCAGGGGCTTGGGAGCCTGCACGGTACACACAGAGACACTGTGCATGGCAGGGACACGAGGGTGGTGAGCACACTCTCTCTTTATTCTGTCCTGCCTGCTCACTCCGCCAGAGGATGGCACCCATCAGCAGGAAGCTCAGACCTGGTTCTGAGCCAGACAGTAGCTGTCACTACAATGACACCCGCAACGCCAGCGCAGGTTCAGGGCGTTCTGGGGAGGCTACAGAAGAAGCAGCCTTTTGTTAGAGGAGCCAGAGTGCCCCGGTTCTCAGCTGGCTTAGCGTGTGCAGTCCATTTCCTGGTGACCCCCAGACTGAGCTAGCCCCGGAGAAGGCCCGCTGTCTCCAGGACGAGCAGCAGGGGCCTTTATGGAGGCTGCAGTGGCAGGCGCTGCCTCCCCAGCCTCTGCCTTTGACCCCCAAATGCTGCACTCAACACACTGGTTCCCCAGGACTCCTGAGCTCCGACCTCAAGGGACACGTGATGTAAACAAGTGAATAAAACGCTCTTTTGACCTATTCAAAAGCACTGCAGATTGCAAGCCTGCACAGCACAGTCTGTGCAGATGGAGCCCATGCTGTGCACCGACCCTGCCCGGAAACCTCTGGGAGGGCTGGCGGAGGGGCTGCTTGGAGAAGGCTCAGAGAGCCCCCAGGGGCAGCAAGGGCAGTCACAAAGGAAACAAGCTGGAGGGGCGAGCTCTCTGAAGGAATGACATGAAATCACGGTGCCCAGACAGCCTGTGCAGAGGCTGGCAACGCAGCCCGGCCCATCAGACCTGCTGAACATCGCATTGCTCTGCCCCAGAGGACACGTGCTCAAACAGTGCTCTGGACCCCAGGATCCCAAATGCTCCTTCTGTGGACTCCCATTCTGAGCATGACACAAAAAGGTCACGGTTCTCTCTAAAAACACTGCTAGTCCACACAGTGGAGGTGTCTGATAAGTAGACTTAAAAAAGAGCAAATACTCTCTTGCTTTTAAAAACATGGAAAAATAGTAGCAAAGGAGTGACCAGTGTGCTAAGACTTGCAGCAGCTGGCGAACAGGCGGCTCGGTGCTGTGAGGGCTCTGCACTCATTCTGTGAGAAGGCAGCACGGCAGCAGGAGGTTCACAACCAGCCCGGGGCCTTCCGTCTCGCTCTTCCAGGACTTTTCCCACATGACCTTGTTCATTAACTTAAATCTAGAAACCGAGCAAGATGATCTCTACATTTTCACCCCCAAAGTGTCCATGTACCCAGAGACTGTCACACTAGCTCAAGCATTCATACAGAAAGCATGCTCTTAGCAATAAAATGGATGGGCCCACAGCGGGACACAGTGAGAACAGAACAACTTCCTCTGAACGGTCTCCTCGGATATGTCCCCCTCACTCCGGGGGTAGCAGAGCTGGTCCCACTCAGCTAGGGCTTGTTTATATCCCTTGTCTCTACAGGATGAATAGTGTTCATGGAGCCATAATACAAACTCTAAGAGATTTTTAAGAAGTGCTGTAGAGTGTTTTGTGGCAGTTAAGGTCTTAAACTGTTAGAAAAAGCAAATTTGTTAGTATAGATTTACTTTAGGCTCTCTAAGTGCTGCAAGACAACTTTTCGGAGCTCATATCAATGAGAGTTAAGAACACAAAATAATGGGCAGTTTTCATCTGATTCTAACATCCTCTGTACTTTCTTCCTGACTTAACGTAGAGGTCTCCTCGCAACCTTTCCAAAGCCCAGGTGGAGGCTTCTTTCCAGCAAGGTTAAAGAGATGGACACTTTCTCCTTCAACGACTCCGAGGGATTGCATCGTTATCTGCACTCACAGTCTGAAACCGCAGGCTGAAGGACTTATGAAAAGACCAAGGTCACTGGTGACCAAGGAGCGAGCGTAGGAAGGAATGAGAGGGGCTGGGGTTTTGTGCAAGATTTAATAAAAAACAAACAAAAATAGGAATGGCTGCTTTCAACATTTTCCAGGTTGTGAAAGTTTACCGTGATTGCCTGGGGTGTGGTTCTGGGGTGCATTAGTGGAACAATACAAAATGCTGTCCTCCCAAGCCAAAAGGCGGCCACTCAAGGTGACAGCCCTGCCCCCTGGCTGCCCCGCAGGCTAGCGAGTCGTCAGTGCTGTGACCCAGGCCGCATGGGTCGGGTCGGGTGGCTTGCTCTCTCCTAGGGACTCGCCCGGCTGGTCCCACCCAGCGCACCGCGAGGCAGAGCGGGCTTGCCGACAGGTGGCCAGCCTTAATACTGCCATAAGTGCCGCGGCCCGCAGCGGGCAGGGGGCCTTGCGCGCCTGACGGGCCCCCACTGCTTGGCTGATTTTAGAATACCGTGGAGACAAGCTTTGATAAAGACAACAGGAAGTCGGAACCAACACAGCAGGGAGTGGTGTGAACAACTCGTAAACCAGTCTCTCATGCATCCACACCCACAGTTAATGACAATAACAACAATAATAATAATAAAAAAAAATAAAGGTACAGACAAAAAGCAGCGCTTGGGGTGTGCTGCCGCAAGCTGGGAAGGGTGTGGTTCAAGTCGAGTGGGACACAGCTAGTCTTTCTTCAAGTCCCTGGATTCAAAGAGCTTCAAGCGTTCTTGCACCGTCAGGCCTTCCTTCAGACTCTGGGTGGAGACGAGAGCAGGAGAGAAAAAACAAGCCATTACCCACCAAGCCCCCTGCTGCGGACAGCTGCAGGCAGGGCAGAGAGGCACAGGTGCCAGGGTGGAGGGCGGGCGGGAAGGGCGCCTTGAGATTAGTGGGGCATGCTAAGGAGAGATGTTCCCTGTGATATGGTGGTGTTATCTGGATGAAAAAGGAAAAAAACCAGAGAAACAAGACCAAGTGTGTGAGGAGCTGAATTCTGAGCTCAGGGCTCTGTAGACAAGCAGCTATCAGACCACCTCAGCCAGGGAAGGAAGACTGCCAAGAACGAGAACCGCCTAGCTACGTCCTTCTACACGCAGACCTGTCTATGGCTGGCTCCTCTTTGTTAAGCTGAGAGCTCGTTTGAGCAGCCCAAGAGCGCCCAGGGTGTCGCTGGCATGCCTGCTTCCCTCAGCCCTGCTCTTGGGGCTAACTCATCAGAAACCCTGTTAGATTTACTGTTGTGGGAATTTGGGAACACGTCAACACATTTACTAAGATTTTCAGAATGTAAAACCAATACCCTGTTCACACGGGCCCCTGGCAAAGCTGAAATGTGTATGTCCCGAGACGAGTGACACTGTGCTCTTTGGAGGACAGAACGCTTCCCATTTCACTCCTGGAGGCTTTCCCCAAAGACTTAATTTCTGGACGAGAAAAGGACTATCACTTCAGGGCATGCCTGGGAGTGAGTGGAATCCCAACACGGCGGGGATGGCCTGGGGCCTGAGTCACCATCAGGCCCAGCCTTGCCAGTGCCTGGCTGGTGTGCGCTGCAGCCCACAGGTACAGGCTCCACTAGGAAACACAAATAAAGGCCTTGTGCCAGGCTCCGGGTCCAGTGATGACAGCAGTTTTAGCCAAAACTCAGAGCACCGTGAGGTCGGTGTCGGGGGCAGCACTGTGCTGCTCACGGCCCGGAGAGCCCAGCCTAGCGCCTGCAGCTCTGCCTCAGTCCTGGGGCTCCCGACGCTGTGGAGGGGCCGGGAGCCACTCAGCCTGCTGCTTCAGAGAGGGTGTCTGAGTGAGGTCTGTGGGACCCAGCTTCCTCCAAGGTGTGAGGGAACGGGGGGGGGTCTGGTGTCCCCCACCTGCTTCACCAACAACAGCTCTGCTTGTTTAGGTTTTATACCGTGCAGCTGTGTGTGTGTGTGTAAATGAATACTTTTCAAATATTTTTTTAAAAAGGGCTCTACTGCTAAACTTTTTGAAGTTCACTGGTTCAGAGGGAGCTCCATGTAAGCAGTTGGTTAAGGTCACTTTTGAAACTTGCCACTAAGTGGGTGGGAGGGTGAGGCGAACCCACATCCCATTCTGAACCTGAGCTCCCCTGAATGCACACAATTGCCTCCAATGCTCTGGAGTCCCTGCTCCCGAGTGCATGTGCTTCAGGTGCACAGCAGTCGGTCTCGTACAGCTGCTAGGCATGTGTGTGGCCATGCCTCAGGAGGGCCCGCATCGAAGTGCCTAGCTCACAGGCAGGCCCTACCACATGGCACACCACTTTGTTCTAGCTGGGGACCTTCCCTCTGGATGGCAGTGAACTGCCACCCCTGAGACCCGAGGGACAGCAAGTGTCCTGCCTCTGGGTGTGTTTGCTCCATGCACTATCAGACACCCTCAAGTGACAGTCCCTGCTGTGCTCAGAGACAGGCAGCCAGAGCACAGAGTGACAAGGGGTGGCCTAGGGCTGCAGGCTCAGTGCCACACACTGCTACACACTACAGCTCTGAGGGTGGAAAGGTAAGCAAACCCCACACTGACCCCACACACCCGGAGAAGGGGTACAGCTGGCTCCCTTGGGGCTCATTCTTCCCACAGAGCCAGTCTCTCCACCAAACGCCTCTGTGACCCCACACTCAGACCAACAGCCGTGGGCCTCCGTGAAGAGCCTGTGGGAAGCACCCTCTCTGGCCTCAGTCCAAGGAAAGCTGTGCTGCTCTTCAGCAATGAGCTTACTTAGATTTTATGGGTGCTGAGATGGTCTATTCTTTTGAGTGAGGCAGGATACAGAAACAGAACAGAAATGAAAGATATAAATCCAGACATATCAGATCCCATATCAAAAAGCAACACTGACAGGGTGTTTCTCGGTAACTGCGTTCCCATCTTCCTGTGGGGGTGCCTCCGAATACAATCAGGGAGAGGACGGCACACAGCCCTTTGAGTGCCTGCTGACATCTGCCACAGCCTGGCTCCACCCGCCTCACAGCAGGGGCCCCCACGGATGGCTGCAAGGTGCCCCTCTTTCTGCTCAGGCCAGCAGGGCTGTCCCCGCACACCAAGGGCTTTCTTCCTACATTGGAAACGTGGCCAATCCAAACGCGACTCAAACACTACTTGGGGATCCCACCCTGGGCTCCTTTCCACCCGTGTCTGGGTTCTGGCCCTGAGAGCCAGAGGCCACCCTGGAGGCCAAGACAGACGTCTGTGGGTGTCCTGACAGTTTTGTCACTATCCATCTTTGCTCCAGCTGTTTCCTGGCCAGGTGAAAGGTTTTCCGGTGCACCTCACTGCAGAGGCCCTGCTGCCAAAGCTGTCCCCTGGCGCTCTGGCCTTTTGCCCAGAGCCCCATGTATTCTTCATTTCTCTGAGGGATGCACACCCTCTCGACACACGCTCTGTCCTGATGGGGTCGGCACACTGCAGCAAGCTTCCCCGGAAGGGTCCTCGCCTGCCATGTACAGGCATGAGCAGAAGGGCCAGAGCACTGACAGCAGCTACAGTTCAGCCTCGGATGGAAGGAGAATCTTCAATAAGAAAACCATAAACCAAAGAACAAGTTTTCCTTTTCCTAAATAGAATGTTTTCTCATGTTTAAAGAAAAAAGCCCAAAGTTTTCAATCAAGCCTAAACCGTATTTGGTTGTAAGTGACGTGGGACTGTAGAAACCAAACTGGCCAGGTTTAAAATACTTGGATTTTCTTAAAGCTCTTCCTCAGGCAAACTTGTTTCACCCGAGCCTTGGGCTGAAGCCCCTCAGCCGAGGACGGAGGACTCGAATCCCACCTGAGGGTGAGCTGTGGGTGCGTGAGTAAAAGGAGCCAGTGCCATCTGAGGCCACGTCAGCGTCCCCTCTGCTGGGAGCCTGGCCCAGCCCCATGTCCTTCCTGCTATCCTCAATCTTCTCCTTGGGGAATCACTCTCTGGAGTGAGCGAGCACGTGACCAGGATGAAGACAGGGAGTGCCCAGGCGTGGGACCCTTTGTCCTCGTGTTCATTTTCAAACGGGCTGATGTTTCTCAGCCAGCATGTCAGTCCCTCCACCTCCTTTCTTTATAACACTGCCTTCAATGGCACCCAATGAGAAGCTTTTGCTTTGTTTAAAGAAAACAGTGCTGGTAAACACTCAGCCCAATCCCTTATAGTCATCTTGCTCTAGTGAGCCATTTTCCTGAGCTCCGCCCTTGAGGGACCAGCTCCCTGAATACCTGGGCTCAGCCCTGCCTCGGCCTTTTAACTGGGTAGGGGGCGGTTCTTCAGTGATGGGAGACCCTGCTTATCAGTTGCTGCCAGGTATCTGCCAAGGCCAACTCTTGACAGAGGGCAAGAGGGGTTTCCCCAGAGAATGTGGGGTACACAGATCATTGGACGTGCATGCTGACCGGTGCCAGGAGCTGCTCGCATGCCTGCGCCCACCCGAGATGGTGGTTCTGTGAGCCAGCCCACCAAGCTGGGAGGGGAGCTCCCCTGTGCAGGGGGTCAACTCTGTTAAGAGGTTACAGTGCCAGTTAACTCACTACAACAGGTTAAAGAAACTTCACTTGGATTGTGTATGTGCTTGCTGGAGCAGGATGAATTTTAAATAAAGTAACAATAAAACAAGGAGCTTGCTATGGAGGTGTGAGCAGTGCATGCAGGTAGCATGCACCCCCTCGAGGGTGGCAGGTGGGTGGGTGGTGAGAGGTGGTTTACCTACACGACAGGGGACCTGGAAGCGGGCTCGTTTCAGTTATCCCATGAGACCTGCTCAATTACGGACTGTCAGAGGAAAGAGCAAAAAAATAAGACACACACACAATAAATCCTATGTGCAGCATGCTTGCCACTCCCCACCCTCCGCCCGTCCTTCCCGTGGGGAGGCGCACAGGGGGCGGGGGACGCACGCTGGGGATTTGTTACTACGTGGTCGGGGGGCAAGGGGTGCAGGCAGCTTCCTCTCTGGAAGGCAGACGGCGTCAGTGTTAAACTAGGGATGTGTGAGGAACAGTACAGACGCAGCGGGACTGACACAGGAGGGGGCTGGGGTGAATCCAGCCTTGGAGGTCCAAGGTGGAATTTGCTTCCAGCCCTACTTCTTGTAGGCCTGGCCCCTCAACTGTCACTGTCAGGAGGTGGTTCCACTGCTGCACGAAGGACACACAAAGCTTGAAGCCACCAGAACTGGCCCAGCAGGGTAAATGTGTGGGGCTGGGTGAGTATGGGACCATGGGGACCCTCCGCTGAAGCCCGTGGTGGGCTCTGACCATGAGCCCCACACCCAGGGGCTGGACTCCAGGCTCACCTTGGACCTGATGTTTCTGAGTTGCCGGCTGACACAGGATCTGTCTTTCTTCAGGAAGTCAGGGTTGCTTTTAGATTTCATTATATCTGAAGGAACACACAAACCCATTACTTTTTCCTAAAACCCTCTGGAACCAAACTGATGTTTAAAAATTTCCCAAGTTTTTATTGTTGTCACCACACACTGATGACGTTTCCTTTGAGAACTTTAAGGGCTTCAAAGCCAATAACCATAAAACCCTTGACATCTTTTTTGGAACAACTGAAAGCGTGAGAACAACCGGAGACTGTCTGTGGGGGCCTCCGGCTGCAGAGGTGGGCAGCGCTCTCCGTGGGGAGGGCTTGGGATGCCTCGCTCCGGGGCTGCACCTGAACTGCCAAGCGCACCTGGTAACCCCATTATTCACCTCTCCCTGCCTTCCTCCTGGGAGCCCAGGACTGTTGGGAGACAACAGTAAGAGCAAGCCCTTCACATAACCCACCCACACTGGACAACAACTCTTAGTTTGGCATACAGTCCTTTAGACTTGGTGAGCACGGCTACCTAAACAAATAGACATGGGGTTATAACATACCACGTATCCTGCGCCTATGGGGTTTCTTTCGCCTCCAAAGATTGGTACCTGAGCTAACATCTGTTGCCAATTTTTTTTTTTATTCTTCTCCCCAAAGCCCCCCAGTACATAGTTATATATTCTAGTTGTAGGTCCTTTTGGCTGTGCTATGTGGGATGCCAGCTCAGCATGGCCTGATGAGCAGTGCCATATCCGAGCCCAGGATCCGAACCGGTGAAACCCTGGGCCGGTGAAGCGGAGCGCAAGAACTTAACCACTCGGCCCTGGGGCCGGCCCCGCTGTGGGGCTTTGTTTAAACTTAATGTACTTATGGATCTCTTTCCATGTCAAAGCAGAAACATCCCCGTGACGGCTTTTAAGCACTGCACACAGCACTTCATCCTGTAATGATGCCGCAGTTTAAATCATCATTCATTTGCTACAAACACTTGATACAAATAGAGGACTGTGGAGGGGGAATCCAGTTTTTGTCCTGTATACAAGTGCTAAATATCCTTGTTTGCACATTTCTACTCCCTTGCTTTTTTCAGAAGTTACTCGGTAGTCATGGGACATATGCTGTCTCCCCTAATTCCACGTCTTCCTCTCCCACTGTCCCTGGCCATCCCGGGCTCCTCCTCAGACGCAGCCACTCTTACCATTTTGTTACCCTTCCAAAGTGAGTCTATAGCTCGATTTTAAATTTTGCAACAAACAGCCTGTGGCCTCCCGGAAAGACTGCTAACTTGTCCTCTCCGCAGCGATGCAAATGTTTTTTTCTCCACCCACCTATCAGCACTGCCACTATCACTAATCCTTGAGTGAGTTAGGACATCTTTCCAGTAGGGAGCATCCTCCCCTGTTCCCCTCTGCCAACATGGCCTTTTGCAGATTTTATGGTAAAAACCCAGGATCAAGCAACTAGTGAGAGCTGCTTCCATCAAACTATTGAGTTCTTTATGAAAACAGAAAAATGCAAATTGTTATTACTATGAAAGTACACATTGATAGTGTGATTTCCCCTCAAAGAGCAACAGATACAATGTCTGCCACCCGCTTGCCGAGAGGAAAATGGCTTCCCGACCCAGGAGAGCCACGTGGAAACCAGGATGCCTGCCAGCCCTGGGCCTAGCGCCACTCTGCTGTTCTCTGTGAAGGAATGTGAGTCTAAAACAGACTCAGTATTCCTCTGCTTTGAATAAAGTGCCAGTAACTCTATGACTGAATCCCCATGAGTTACTGAGCCGTAACCCAGAGCCTGAAGAACGCACCATATCCTGACACAGGAGTGTTTTCGGGGGATTTTTCACCCAGGGCTTCCGTCGCTGCTTTGAGCTGCTCTTTCAGCCTGCTGATGTCACAGTCAGCCTTCGCCCTCACGATGCTGAGCTCTGTGTAGATGTCTTTGTACTTGTCACTAGCGTACTTCTTGTCCTTGGGGATAAGAGGACAGAGCAAATGGTAATTATAGCCAGGCGAGGTGGTCTGTCTCCCAGGGCTGCGACGCGTCTGGGGACTGATGGGGGTGTGCCACTGGCAGCAGAGGAGGCAGGTCAACCCTGTCTTCCAGAGGCAGGAAGTGGACACAAAGTAAAATGGGCACAGCCCCGAGTCGCCGTCTGAACATGCTACAGAATCCCCAGGAGCTCAGACAAGTGCAGGCGCAGCAGTGCCCTGGGCTGCCCACCAGGCTGGTGCAGCCTTGACCCCTGAGGGCTTCCCTGCGGCTTCAGCCTGGAGAATCCCCTTACTGTCTTGGATTTCCTAAGAGCCAGAATGGCCACTAGGGATTCTGTCAGCTCCTCTCTGATTCTGAGAACGCCCTGGAGGAAACTGGAAGGCCTGGCCAAACTCTCACTTCCCAGAAAGAGGCTTCTCTCGAGTCTCACTGCCCCACCAAAGCACAGAGGGGCACAAGAAGAGCAAGGACACGGTGAGACCAGGTGGGCTCCCTAATTTGACTACATCTGCTTGCAGGCTGGCGTTTTAAGAGAACTCAAGTTTGAAACCACATTCCTCATGAAAATGAAATCTACCCTAGAATAGCCTATGACAGGAGCGTGCAAGGACCTCTGTGAGTTCTAGAGTCTCTGTCCCTACCCCCCCTGAGGTCTGTTCTCCAGGCCCACCCCTGTGGTGGTGTGCTATTACCCGCAGTGCCGTCTGTAGCTCATCCTTGAGAGAGCTGATCTCTTGTTTTAGGTACTGTATTTCCGATTCCTTGACCCGCAATAAGACCTAGAAGAGAGAGAAATTAGGGACTGACGTCAGGAGCAAAGGGACCTCCAGAGTCTCAAAAGCAGAGGCTGAGAGTCAGCAGAGAACTCCTTTCCACGCAGGGTGTGCCAGCAACCTTCTTCTCATGTTCCATTGAAATGCCAGCAAACAGAAACACTGCTCGCAGCTTAGAGAGTGCACACCAAAATAGAAGCCGGAGGAAAGAAATTTCTGTGACTCCTCCTGGACCTGAGAACTTTCCTTCTCAGTCTGGGGACCACGGTGAGCTCCTGGGACTGAGCCCAGGCATCCTATTCAAGTTTTTGTTGAACTCAGCCTCTCCCACATCATTTAGTAAGAGGCATTTTCATGATGAAATTTTAATTGAACGGGGAGAAATCTAAGTGCTGTCATAAGAAGGATGCGGTTTACATTTTAAAACAATCATTCTGGGGCCGGCCCCAAGGCCGAGTGGTTAAGTTGGCACGCTCTGCTTCAGCAGCCCAGGGATTCACCGGTTCGGATCCTGGGCACGGACCTAGGCGGCGTCCCACATAGCAAAACCAGAGGCACTCACAACTAGAATATACAACTATGTACTGGGGGGCTTTGAGGAGAGGGAGGAGGAATAAAACAAAAACGACTGGCAACAGATGTTAGCTCAGGTGCCAATCTTATAGAAAAAAGAAAAAATCAATCACTCTGACTTAAAATGAACCTTGTTGATCCTTAGTAACAGGGTATTACAGAATCTCAAGCAGCTGCAGTGTTTAAGTGGTCAGTGTTGGTGGCAGAAACAGAGGGGAGAGGGGAGGTGAGTGAGGATGGGGTTAAAGGTCCTCGCAGCTTTGTGAGGGGTCCCTACTCCTGCCATGGATCCCACACTGCCTGGCAGCTAACTGTTCTCTCTTGCTGTCCTGGGGTGGTTCGGATCTTTCCATGTTCTTCTCCTCCTGCTGTCTCCGAGTCTTGTCCCTGCAATGATACTGTAAACTATGGGCCACTCCTTGGCCCCCACTTAGGGCTGGTGTGGTACAGACCTGGGTAAAGAGGGGGCCTGGCTCTGAGCAGTACCTCTAACTCATAGGCGTCCTTGCCCTGCGTGAGAGGCGAGCCAGTGGCCTCTCCGCCGGCGTCCCCCGTCAGCAGCGTCCGTAACCGTGCGATCTCTGCAGCCAGGCGGTTGTTTAGCTCCTGGGGGACAGCAACACAACACAACAGGGATGCTCAGCAGAGTTGCTAGGGGCCACAATCACACAACATAATGAGGACAGGTCGTTTTCTCCTCAACAGGCAGAGAAGTGCAAGCGCAGAGGCCGCGAGCAGTGCTGTCACACCGTGACATTTTAGATTAACATGCAAGGTTGTCACCACCTGCACTTTACACCCCTACAAAAGCTGTTCACGTGGCTCTGTAATATTTGTAGAATTGTGTATGCAGAATTCCATAATCCTTAATCCCTTTCTGTCAACATAACTACTGTTAATTCGTTTTACAGTTTGTCCCATTTGAGTCTCTGCAGGATTGGGCCTCCTGCCCCGCCCCCAGCTCACTTTCTGTACCTTCTTTCCAACTGATAAGTGGTCATCTTAGGCCACTGTATTGCACTGCACTGCACTGCACCAGTCCTCAGACAGGGCGGCCTGGGCCCACAGAAGCCTCAAGCCTGGACCAGGCCAACAGGTCTGTCTGCTCTGTGCTGGGGAGGATGAGTGGATGGTGGTCTAACTTGGTACCCAGAGAGAAGCCTTTATCAAACTAAACCTACCTCGAGCCTTTCCATTAGCCCAGATTTTAAATGTACCCCAATATTCTGAGGAGAAGGCAAATTTTAAGAGAGTAATCTGACAAAAATAAACATGAACAGTGTATGGTCTTGACTGGGAGACATTTAAACACGGTCCCAGCCTTGGGGATGGGAGGCCGGGACCAGGTACAATGACCTTCCCAGACCCTGCCCAGCAACGATAAACCAAAAAATCCAGAGATGCTCAGGAGAAGTGAGACCTCTGAGAGTCTGCAAAGGGCTAGAACCAAAGTGCAAATCTAAACTGTGGGTCCCTGTGGCAGGATGGCCCGGGTTCCACCATCTGCAGTGAGTTTCTGTCCCCACTCTGTGGCTCAGCAACCTCAGGGCCACCTCGCAGGTGGGGCCTGACCCCTGCTCCAGCACAGGCTCACCTGGTTGTGGGCATTGAGCTCCTGGTTCTCGCGCTGGCACTGCCGCAGGGCCTGCCGCTCAGCCTCCAGCGCCTGGGCCAGGTGGGCGTTCTCCAGGCACTTCTGCGAGTACTGCTCCGAGAGGACCTCCAGCTCCCGCTGCACCGACTGCAGCTCCTCCCTGGGGAGAGGCCACCTCACTCCTCTGCCCTCGCCTGGGCCCAGGCCTCTGAAAGGCTCTGTGGCCCCTTGGTGAAACTTGAGGGCAACAAGCCACAAGAGGGAGAGCTGGGCAACAGAGGGCAGATCCTAGGCATTCTGTTGTCTCAGCAAGTTTGTACCCAGCTCAATAAGGGACAACTTAAAAAGTACTTCAGGCTTAAAGACATCTATTCTGTGTCCTTCCCCAGTCCTCTTCCAAGTAGTTTAATAGCCCCACAGACAAAATGGCTCTTATGACATCAGAAGAGAACTCAGTCACTCGTGCCAAAGCAACACCCTGTTTCTGAGATTAGTCAGACTGACGACTTGTTTTCAGCACTAACTTTTGAGGCGATCTGTGTCTGATAACCCAGTGCCAAACTCTGTCCACGTCAGAAAATCAAACCCTGATGACATCGTTCTTGGTCACCCCGGACTCCTTGAGAAGGGCTGTTTCTCCTACTGGTGGAACCAAGGACGAGGGGCCTCAGGGCGAGCCGTCTGGGCCTCACGCACCTGTCACCCCCCTTGCTGAGGTGAGTGCGACTGCACGGAATGGGAGCCCTGGAGAGGCAGGGACCCTGATTCCAGACCGGTGCAAAGACCCCCAGGAAAGGTTAGCTCTGCATGGCTCCCATGGCAGCCAACTCAAGGGCTCCCAGTGGAGTTAGTCCTATGAGGGAAACTCAAGAGCGGCTGTGCTGCTGTCTGCTCTTCACTCTCTCGCCTAGGAAAAGGGAATTGGCACACATGCTTTTCCACAAACACAGGGATTATGGCTGCTCTGCCACGCACAGCCATGGAGCATCAGGCACCAGGCACTAGACCAGGTCCCCTCCTCATGCGAGCTACTGAGGCAGCAGCAGCTGACAGAGAGAACGGACTCCAGGGGCTGGCCTCTGAGTCAGCCCTGAAGATCGGCTAGTACTTGTAACATTTCCTTTGCTGCATCTTATCCTTCAGATTTTAGTGATTAGTTTCTGTTTATTTGTTTAAGTGACAGGAAGCCCACCTGGGCCATGAGAGCCACTGGCTCGCTGACCCTTGGACGGTGCTCAGCTCCTCAGGAAAGGATCTGAGCTGCCCTCAGCGCCATGGGCCTCCGCTACCACCACCCTCAGGACCTGCATCTTCATGGCTCTTGCAAGGTATCACTCGCCACCTGAAGGGCCTCCCACCAGCCCCTCCCCCCAGCCCCTCCCCCAGGGCTGCCTCCTTGGGCTTGAGGCTGACTCACAGGTACTGCCGTCGCAAGGCCTCAATGTCTGAGTTGACGCTGCTGATCTGGGACCGTTGGCTCTTCTCCAACTCACGCTCCATCTCCTCCCGGTGGGCGTTCTTCATGGCTTCAATGGCTGCAGGCAAGGACATGCCCATGAGCGCCAAGACGCTTGGGGTGGGGCCCGGCAAGGTCGACAGAAGGGTGTGATGTCTACCCTCTGTTAATGCTAAATCCATCAGTACTCAAGCTGGCCTCTCTCAAACCAAGTCTCTGAGGTAGACGCAGTCTGACAGAATTCCCAGGGAACTGCCCCCCAACAAAAGGGATACGGGTGCATTTTTTTGATGTTAGAAGAAAACCAAACTAATTAAATAAATGTCAATGTTAAATTCAAGCATGAGTTTACATAACAAACAAGCTTTTAGGCTGGTACATTTTCTCGATACTTATAAACCACTATAAAGTATAACTACATCAAGGGGGGGCACCACAGAGCTGAAAGCATTGTGCTTGCTCAGGGGAGAGCACTCCGGCGCTGTGACAAAGCCTTTCCGCCAGGTGGAAGCTACAGAATCTCTGTGCATGTTACAGGGCATGCCAGGCAGAGATGGTCTTACACTGACACGTGTGTGTTGGACAAATGCCACTGATCAGACTGATGAGGCTGGGGACAGCCCCATGTGTAGCTGGGTGCGCTGGCTCTAGGCTTGCAAGCTCTCAAAGGTCTCCTAAAACCAGCCTTTTCCTTGGAGAGAATTGTCAAAGAAGAAATCTCTTGGATAACGAAGCTTAAATCTCAGCGTGAGGCAGTGTGAAGGCCGCTCATGGCTCTCAGCTGTGCATTCAGCTTAGAAGTCTGCTACCTTTCCTGCCTTGGAGTTAAACCGGCCACTAGGCGCACCCCCACCTGAGATGGTGGCCGCAGTCTCCTCGGCTAGGAGGCGGTCCTTCTCCTCCCTCAGTTTCTCTAGTTCCCGCTGGTGCTGCCTCTGCAGGTCTTCAATCTTCTTCTGGTGCGTTTCTTCCATTGCTGCAAACCCTCGCTCGCACGTGGCCTGCAAGATATGACGGACTTTATTGATTTTTTTTCTTTAAGTTGTGTGTCTTGTTTAAGAAATAAACCAGCAGCCCTGCTCTTCCAGGCTCCCTGGTATGGAGAGCATGCTCCCTGAAGCTGAGCACTGAGCCAGGGAGGCCACCTCATGGCTGTCTGCAGACTCTCACTGGTGCACTGGGCGTTTTTATGCTTTAGAAAAGGGTGTTTACATCTATAAATTCTTATTTCTGTGATTGTTCTGAATCCCATTTCTCCATGGAAAGAGTTGGTTGTGAGGTTGCAGTGGAATTTAAAGTAGCCAACCCCGGGCCTTTACAGCATTACTGCCAGGTAGGACTGATTAGAGGAAGGGAGGGAACGTGCAAAGCCTCACTGCATCTGGTCTGAGTCACACAGGGAGCAGCTCTCAGTGCCAGTCACCACCGGGTGCTTCATGAACAGTCGTGAACAGGGGTGAGTCTTTGTCAGATGGAGGGAGCCAAGGCCATCCTGCAAATGATGTGTAACCCGTGAGAACCGGGTCTGGAGGTGCACGGAGCCAGGGGGCCCTGCCACTAACCAGCCACCCTCCCCTGGTCATTTAACCTGTCAGGTGTCCACTGAGGGAATCAGTTTAGGGTGTATGATCTCCTCCTTTCCAGCCTACGTCTTCCTTCCGTTTTCTTGAAGGAGTACAAAGAGGGGCATTAATTAATTAGGGACTGCACTAACTGTCCCGAGACACAAAACAGAGGAACTGCTCTCCAACCTCGTCTGTGCCTCGTTACAACCTGGGTTGGTTTACTGCCTGAACATGAGTGTGGGGAAAGGACACAGGCAGGCCCTGAGAAGGGCTCAAAGCATCCTACACAGCCACACTGGGAAGGCTTAGCAGAGTCACTCTTATCAACAGGGCAGGTGAGTGTGTCACACAGCTGTGAGGGTGCTGTGTGCAGCCCTTTCGTGTATGGAAGCACACTTTCTGTCTAAATCCTTTGCACAATCTGTTTCAGATTAGGGATCAGGCCTTTCAGTGATTTTTAAAAACTGGAAGAATGTGGTCATGTTACATTCCAAATGCAAGCATGCAGGGGCCACCCACTCCCAACCCTATACTGTTTGGTCAGTCTTCCTGCACACGGATTCAAGAAATCAAATTATCAGGCTTGGGTGTCTTTGTTTGTGCCCCACAGTAACTAAGGCCTTTCTGAGATCCTCCATTCAGTATTTTCAAACTCAGGGTCACAGTCTGGACTATACTGCAACAGATCTACTCTACAGGGCAAATGGTCTTAACTACTGTCCACCAGTCTCTGGGCAGTCCTCCCCCCGGCGGCTCCCAGCTGGAAGCCGGCAGCCTCCCCTCACCACCCTCCTTCCACAGGACAGCTGGAGGAAGCCCAGAGCATGGCCCCAGCCCTGGGCCCGCCCAAGGCCCTCGCCTTCCCTCCCGCAGGCTTTGGCTCACACGTGGCTTCTCAGTTAACACACAACTAGTAGGTCTCATAAGGGTTAGTTGCATTTGAGTGCTTTAGGTCACTTAAAGGTGAAGGTCAGAAGTCTTTCCACAGAAACACTGAGGTATCTTTAAAGATCAGCTGCTTCCTTGAAGAGCACGTGTGTTAAAAAATGATTAATCTGTAAACAAATTTCAATGTTTAAGCCAATAGTCCCTGGGATCAGTGGAAGTTCCTCAACAACTACTGTGTTAAGCTGTGAGGGAAGGTGTCAGCCTGTGGCTGTCAGAAGAGGAGCTGGCAGGCCAGGACCGCGGTCTCCCTGACCTGGGCACAAACCTTCACAAAGTAATAGCTCTTAGCCAGGCCCCTCACGAGTAGTGTTTGGTTCTAATTTCTGCACGTCTCATGGGGGCAACGAGAACACTGCAGATGGGCTGGATGCTCACAGGCACAGGACTGAAGACGCAGCACGGGACAGCAGCGTCCAAGCCCTGCTGAGAAATGCTACCGGAGGGCCCAACGCAACCCGCATCACCACTGGGGACACTGGGTCCCAGCAAAACCTCTGGCCAGTCTGTCCACACAAAGCAGTTTTCTGCTTTCTGATTCCTTGCTAACTGCTGGCGTGCTGTCTCCAGCTGGGCCTTATCTGTGCCCAGCTGGCTGGCGTGAGGGCTAGACTTGCCTCACTGCGCAGGAGGCTCTGGTGGAGCAGAGAGCAGCAGTTCGCCATGATGGGGAGGGGGCGCCCGGCTCCCCGTGCAGGCGGGGTGTGTGCCCAAACCCTGCCCTCAGAGCCCTGCGGGATGCTGTGGGAAGGTGCTGGGCGCTCTGCGGGAAGGGCGCTCGGGAAGAGCGTTTGTGCAAATTACTTTTAAAGGTGCACCTGCCCGTCGGAATGCTGTGCTCACCTACACTGACTGCCACAGGGGCATCATTTGTGTATTTTTGGAAAACAGCCCTTGAAGCTTTCTCACGACTCATGATTCTCAAAAGATTTTGATTGACTGGGGTAAAGAAAAGTGACAATGGTCTCTCGGCCGCCCAAGTGACCACATGTGCTTGTCTTCAGTCAGTGGGCTGTGTTGTCACGCCGAGGTGAAGAACACACTGCTGATGGACAGCATATTTCTCTTTTTCTCTCAGAGCCAGAGGAATGAGCTGCTGGGGAACAGAACCATGGAGGTCATGCTGAATAGCAGTGTTAGCACAGTGTTTGGCAGGAGCAGCAAAGCAGCTGTCTGCAGCCCAGGAGCCAGCTGTGTGCAGGCTCAGGGAGGCGCCACCTCCCCAGAGGCCTGACTGGGCTGGAGGGCTCGCGAGGAGCCTGGGCGTTCACTGGTGCGGCTCCCAGGGATAGCGAGCAGCTCGTGAGGGCGACGCCGAAAAGCTGAGGGGAAGTTCTGGGCAGCTTCGTGTGCGCACACAAGCTTCTCTACTTACAAAGAAGGTGGGTGAGAACCTGGACGGCCCCATATAGCCCAGCGCCCCAAGGGACCTGGGAATGTCACCTCTGCATGCGACAGCCTGAGTCTTCTGCCTAGTGAGGCAGTGTGTGAAATGGAGTTGGGGTGACGGATACTGAGGAAAGACCATTTCTCAGAGCTTGTGGGGAAGGAATACTAGCAGCTGAACGCCATGCATGGTGGAAAGGCCTTCTTACATTGAGCACCCATTAAATGACACTTGCCCACAGAGTTGGGACAGGAGAGTGACTCTTGACATCATCTTGTAAATAGTCCTGTCTTTTGGGAACCCCAGCTCTGCTCTCTCAGGTATAGATGGAAGGAGACGACCCTCTGGGGGAGCCTCTGGCTGGTCTCTCCTGGGCTCTTCCCTTCAGGTTTGGGTCTGCATGGGCCTGGAGGTGCAGAGTTCTGTGGGGGTGTGAGGCTGGGAGGGGGAGAGTGGAGACTTCCCCTCCTGGGGGGACACGGAGAGGCTGCCTGCTTCAGGGAGGGCAATGGGGAGACTACATTCCCTCTCTCGCCAGTGATCCTGTGCTCCTTCTGCTAGTCGTCTTTCCAGGTGGGGGATACTGAACAGGAGGCTAGACCCTTGCCCAGGCCCTGCCCTGAGACTGCACCACAGCCAGCGAGGATCAAGGGAGGAGCAGAGCAAAGAACCATCTCCCAGCTCCGCCCCAAGAGCCCGATGGCCAGACACTGCCCCCCAAAAAGCAGGAAAATGCCTGCCCCTCGACTGCTCTGCAAAGGAACGATGCTTTGAAACCTTCAGGTTCTCAAAGTCTTTCTGGTACTTCTCCCGCAGTGTGGCCGTGCTGCCCTCCAGGTCCTTGTGCTCTAGCTCCTCCCGCATGACATCCATCTGGGCCTCCAGCTCCTGGATGCGCTCTCTCAGCCCTGTCATGGCGTCGGCCTCCCCCGCGGCCACCTGCAGAGCACCCCTGGGCTGGTCAGTCGTCCAGCTGGAGGCGGGGTGCTGGTGGGGGCTGCTCGGGGGGCTGGGGGCCGGCAGGGCTTCCGAGTGCTGCCTCTGGCAGTGGCAGAGGGCCTCCTGCAGGCACTGCAGGCTCTGTGAGTAGTGCTCCTGTAAGGTCCTCAGCTCTTCCTCGTGGATTGTCTGCAGCTCTTTGATCTTGAGCTGGAACTTGTCCTCCAGGGTTTGCATCTGTTCCACGTGGTGTCTCTCCATGTCCTGCCTGTCTCTGACCGAGGCATCCAGCTGGCTCAGGACTCTGCTGTGCTCGGCCTGCAGCGTGTTCTCCGCTCTGTTCAACTGCTCCACCACACACCTGATCTCCTCCTCGTACCTCCCTTGCAGGGCAAACATGTTCTCGCTGTGTTTGCTTTCTACTTCTTCCAGACACCTCTGCTGACGGTCCAGCTGCATGACCTTGGCCTTGAGCTCTGTGTTTTCCCTTTCAATGATGGCAATCACTTCCAGGTACTCGCTCTTCTGCTTCCGCAGCAGTTCCTTGTACTGCTCCCTCAGGGTCCCAGCAGCTTGCTCATGTTCCTGGCAGGAGGCCACCCTATTCTGCCGGGACTCCTCGTAGCACTGGCGCTCCTTTTCATACTCCAGCCGGATTTTGCAGGCTGCATAACACACCTGAGCCTGAATAATTGCATCTTGAACTAGTAACGAAGAATACTGACCAAGGCCTCCCAAACAAGTGTTATAGGAGAGATTCTGGGACGCCTGGAGAAGCTTCTGGCAATCTCTTACCGACTCCACAGGGGGAAGTGAGGTTAAAGCGGCAGATATCTCCCCTAAGAGGCTGGCCTTATCTTTCAGCTGCAGGGCAAGTTCTTCCTGAATAGCAACAAGGGCCCCAGAGCTCTGGTCCAACAAGTGAAAGGGCTCCTGGGCGCCAGCTGTGTTCCGATGACTCAGCATCTCCCCTAAGGGGCACAAGTCCCAGGATGCCTGTGCACCATCTTCAATGCCTGCTGGGAGCTCGAGGGCCTCCGAGACCTGCTGCATCACTCTCTCAAAGTCAGGGGTATGGTAGGCCCCTAGGATTTCCCTCAGCACACACTTGTGCTGCTGCAGGGCCGTCTGGGTTCCCCGGAGGGTCTCCTGGACGCTCTGCAACCTTCGCTGGAACGACTCCCTCACAGACTGCACGGCAAAACTGAGCTCTGCCCTGACCCAAGTGGCGTCTGCGAGGGCGGGGACCAGGGCCTGTGGGATACTCCGCTGCCCACCTCCTGAGGCACCGGCTGGCTCTCCTCCCAGGGTCCCCAGGTGCTTACTCAGGGACTCAACCTGGCTCCAGAACTCGCCATCTACCAGCACCTTCTTAGCCCAGGTGTCTGCTGGGGCCCCAGGACAGATGGCAGCACTCTCAGACTCCAGTGGCAACTTTCCTGACTGAGCAATCTCGTGGAGAACGCGCGAGATATCTGACGTTGTGTTTTTTAGAGAGTCTGCTATTTGATTGATCAGTGAGGCTTCCAGAGCTATTTGATCAGAAAGGAGCTTCAGCTGCTCCTCCTCGGTCAGTTCAGGCTGGTGTGGTGGCTGCTGCGAAGTCGCTTTCCCTTCCTCCAAGAAACTTTCTTCCTCTAGCTGAGCAAGGGCCCCGCCATCTGTAGGAGCTGGCCAGTGCCGCAGGACCTGGATGGCTCCGACCAGTGCGCTCTCCACGCTAGCCAGGGGGCTCGCTCCTGCATCCTGTGCTTCCTCCTGGTTGGCCCCTGGCAGAGATCGGAGCTGTTCTCGGCAGTTTTCTAAGCAAGCCAGGGCCTGACTGTTTTTCACCTGGAAGTCGCCGAGCTCCCCGACGTGATCTTCAACTATCTTCACCCTCGCTTGTCTTTCCTGTTCCAGCTGGGAGGCCAGCGCTCCGACCTGGAGCAGGCTGGCACGGAGCTGCTCGCGCAGCCGTGCCTCAGTGCTGGCCCATTGCTGGTGCAACGCAAGCAGGGCCTCCTGGCTCTGGCCCTGCTGGCTCTCCAGCTTCACTGTCACATCTTTGAGTTTCTCCTCCGTGATATAGAGCTTGGTCTCCAGGGAGTGTATTATGGAGAGGTAGGTGTCGGAGTCGCTGGTCGCAGGGAGTGAGCTGGGGGTGGCCTCTGAGGACATGCTTTCCTCTGAGGGCGACCGGTCCTGGCTGGTGTCGGACGACGTGCTGCTGGCCCACGTCTTCTCAGACCCGTCAGGGTGGGTGTATTTTTGGCACTGGATCGTGGAGAACCGAATTCTTTGCCTTTTAACACCAGGCACTCCCTGGTCGGGTTTTGCTGTGCTATGCAGGTGCCCCTCCCTGTCAGGCGCTTCGGACTTCGGGGGTACCACACCGTCTTCTCTCCTGGGGCTGCTGTCACCACGTTCCTCTCCCAGGGCAGCCCCCAGGTCCTCATCCTCGATCACCGAGTGGGGTAAGCCTGGAGGCGTGCCTGGGGATTGGAGCTGTGGGCCTGAGGGTGCCACGCCATCCTCCTCTGCTTCTCCCAGGAAGCTCTGAGGCTCCTGTGCATCCTCTGAAGCCTCCTTTGCAAATTTCCTTAAAATCTCTTCCTTTGCCTGGAGCTTCATTTCTGTTTCCTCTAAGCTACTCCCTAAGGCAACCATTTTAACCAAAGCCTCATTGAGGTCCTGGTCTTTCTTTTCCAGAACTTTCTCATGCACTTCCTTGATGTGCTTCAGCTCTTCCTCCTTGTCCTTCAGCAGCGTGTGCACACTCTGGAGCTGGCTGGCCACCCTCCTGTAGGAGTGCTCCAGGCTCTGGTAGTCTGCCTCTCTTCCCCTCAGCTTCTCCTGAAGCTTGGCAATGTCCCCGTCAGACAGGGCCACGCGATCCATCAGCTCCTGGAACCGCTGCCTAATCAGGTCCCGCTCGTCCCTGAGGCTCTGGACGTGTTCAGCCAGCTTCTGGATGCTGGCCTCTTTCATCTCCAGCTGCTCCTCTAGCTGATGCACTACCTCGCTGCCCTCGAACTTGGCGCTTAGCTTCTCCTTCTGGAGCACCTCCATCTGCTGCTCGTGGTCCTGGAGCTGGTCCTCATAGGCGCTAGCCTTGTCCTCCACCTCCTTCAGGTTTTGCAGCAACACCTGCTTCTCCTTCTCGCAGCTCTCGAGCAGCAGCTCATAGTTCCTCTGCAGCTTCTCCTCCATCAGTCTCTGGGCCTGCTCACTCGCGCTGAGCTGCTGGCTGAGGTCAGCAATGCGCTCCTGTAGCCTCTGCACCTCCTTCTGCCGGTCCCTCTGCAGTGCCTGCTGCATCTCCAGGTCCCGCAGCTCCTGAGTCTTCTCCAGCAGCAGAGCCTCAGCGCTCTTGAGCTTCTGCTCGCTGGCCTGCAGCTGACCGCTTAGCGCAGCCTCACTGTGCTGCCACTCCTCCAGCTGCTCGCGGACCTTGTCCTTCTCCAGCCTCAGGTCACCCTTGAGCTTGGCCAGCGCCTGCTCCTTGATGGTGAGCTCGGCAGCGGCATTGCTGAGCCTCGCCTGGAGGCTCCGTATCTCGGCCTCGTGGTGCCGGATCGCATCCTTGGCTTCCCCATAGCTACGCTTCAGGGACTGGATCTGCTGCGTGATCAGCTCCTGGCGCTGGCACTGGGCCTCCAGCTCACTTTGGAGATCTTGGTTGACTCTATGGAGCCTCTGCCAGGCACCGGATGGGGAAGTGGCCACTTCAGTCTTAAAAAAACCGATTAAACACTGGTTAGTAGCACTCGGGCCTCCCAGTTCTGAGTGTCACACCTCTGGCCAGGGTCAACCACAGAAAAGATCCTTGGTGAGCTTTTGCCTTTTATCCTTTGCACAATTTTTTTTCATTAAAAAGAAAATCCAACAAGTCATCTGAATTTTTTTGGTAAGTAGTTGCTTGTAGGTAAACAGAAAACACAGACAATAACATCGAAACAGCTCTAACTGAATAGCTTCTAGGAGAAATAAACCAAACGAAACTGAGTAATGGAACACACTGATAAGCAAAACGAAGGCTGAAGGACAAGGAACGCCAGGAAGGAGGACAGGGGAGGAGCAGAGCATTGGTATCTGCTTGTTTGTTTTGGAAAACACAAGGTACATGGCTCTAGACAAACCCTAAAAAAGCGCAGACCCAGGGTGCAGGTGATGACGTCACTTCCTTCTAGGACAGGGAGAGAAGGAAGGGAGGCAACTACTGGGGATGTCAGCAAGGTGCCATGGAAACATTTTCCTTTGGGAAGTGGCGCCCGTCCTCTACAGTGACAGGAAGAACTAATCTCTACCTGCAAGAAGACAAAACGAGGGGAAAACAGAAACCATGGAGTAAAATATGATAATCAACGAAACAAACAAACCTTTGAGGAATTTAAAATAAGAAAGTGAAGCATGCAAAAAACAAAACAAAACACAAATGAAACAAAACTCCCCAAACTGAAAGGCATGCAGAATAGACAGAACTAATTAATGTAAGGAAAACAAGAACATGAATAAGAGTGAGAAATGCCCAGACTAAGAATTTGGCCTGCCTGTGGCCCCTCTAGGTCTGTTGGTGGGGAAGCCACAGATGTGACACTCAGGTACCTTAAGTTAAAGTTACACTCTACACTTCACATCAAAACCATGCAAGCGCCTCCTCCCAGCACAGTTAGCACAGCACCCACTCCTCCTGACCCTTAACCCCAAAGGCCCCTTGCTCATTCAGACTTTTGATTATTAGTATTTTCGAAGCACAAAAGGAGGTTAAAAGTAACCTATGTTTAGGCCTTGTAGGAAAGTGTTAGGAGACAGCTCTGCCCAGGGCTGACTGACAGGGGCTTCAGTGCAGGCTCATGCAATCATCCAAGCTAGACGTGGAGGCGGATTCTAGGTTAGCAATGTGCAAAATCTGCTGCTAGTATCTTTATGAATCTGTGGAGGATGGGAGCCCCACCAAGGTTTAAAAAGATGCTCCCCAAAGCTGGGGGGGTCTGCATGAATGACCCAGAAAGCCCTAGAGTGAGACGTAGACAAGAGGGATGCCCACCATCACTGGTTCCCGGTGCCCGCATCCAAACTGAGCACAGCAGGAACTATGCTGATAGGGCTAGGGAGGAGGGTCCAGGGCATGCAGGGCACCCAGGGCCTTGGTCAAAGCTGGGGGAAAAGAGAAGGCAGAGGAAACAGACAACAAAAGTGGCATGGAGAGAGGCCGGAGGGGGACTCTGCCGGAGGGCCCACGTGCTGCCTGGGGACAGCTCAGACACAGAAGGCCAGTGCGCTGTGGTCTGAAAATGTTGACACAGCAACTTATCACCGAGACTCTGGGTCACTGAGAGTCAGAAGGGACCTCGGGGACAAAGTCAAGTCTACACAGGCAAGGAGACTGACACTGCAGGGCAGGAGCACCAGCTCTGCCTGTCGGTGGCAAGATCCTGACTCAAATGCCATGTCCTTAGGCTTGGCTGAGAGCTCGAGTTCTCCGTTCCATCATCCCATTTTGCTTTTCCCCAGCAATCACTCATCAGTCACCTCTCCCCACCAGCACATCAGCTTGATGGGGCCACAGTGTGTTATTTTGTACCCCAGAACTAGAACGGGGCCTAGAACACTGCAGGACAGCTGGCTTGTGCTGGCTTGCCCTGTCCTGGTGACTTCCTGGCACTGTGGCAGTGCCCCCTGCTCTCTGTGAGTCCAATGGGTTTGGGCTCTCAGCTCAGCACTGGGTGGCCACGTTTTCCCCCTGAAACTTCAGCCTAGGCACAGAGTAAGAAGCGGGGCCTCTAGGCTAGTGGCAATAGTCCTGGGTTGCCCTGTATGTGTGGCACAGACATGGCCAGGGACAGGGAACCAGGTCCAGCTCTGCCACTAACTTGGTCATAAGGAGGCACTTGGCTGCCTGTTACTCACTTTCTTTACTCTGTAAAATGGGCCTAATACAGCTATTGTGAAAACAATGAGAAATGACATGCAACTATATGGTATTTATAATAAATATATATTGGGTACTTTGACAGCCAAAAGGAAAGATAACCCAAGTTATTTTATTAAAAAACAAAGAACAAACCATTAGACATAGAGGTTTCAGGTAGTCTCCAAAACGTCATACGAGGAGGAAAAATAAACAAGACCCACTGCACGGAGAGCCCAATCCTGTGGCAGGGGAGCCCAGAGGCAGAGCGCTTGGGAGCGGCTGCCTCTGCTCAGCCAGGTTTTGCACATTCCTAGCCTGCCTGGGTCCTTCACACTGAAGCCCTGAGCGCACCCTGAGGGCCGTGGCAGCCCCTCAGCCCTACCTGCAGCACGTAGCCCTCCCGGGCGCTCTGCTCCCGGCCCAGAGCCACCCTCAGTTGGTCTTGCAGGAGCCGGTTCTGCTCCAGAAGGTCCGAGGCCTCCTTCTGGCTCTGCTCCAACTGTTGGCAAAAAGACACACATTTTTAAGCAAAACGATGGTGACAAATAGAAGCAGCAGCACAGCACAGGCCCATGGTGGCACTTCTGTCCCTAGCTAGGCTGGAGCACACATGGGTCCTCTGCTCTCCTTTCACGTACCGTAGCCACCTGCAGTGGATATGCTGAGCTGGTCTTTGTCTGCAGCACCTGGAACTGAAGGTGCCAGCTCAAGCTGTAAATAACACCAGCAGACTTGTCACCCTGGGCACCCACATCATTTTCACACCTGCTAAAGGATCCAACATGCAGACCCCACCAGGAAATGAGGGCTTTGTGCCTGTGTCAGAAGGAAAACCATCCACTGGGTCTCTCTGGTTCCCTCTGTGTGGTCAAACGGGCCAGTGCTGCCCCGAGGCAGGCCTCACTCCAGGCCCTGCTTGGGCTTCCACTGAAACAACTCCGTTTGACCAGCTTTATACGATGAATTTCATATAAAATTCTGTTTGCAAAAACAGTTCCTGAAGGGTTCCACAAGAAGTGGAAAGCGAGTAAGCTACTTCACACCCTTCTTGCTTTTAGTGGCTTTGAATTCAGCCATTCACAAGTCTACCTCTTCCCTAGACATTCCCAGTGTCTACTGGATGCTGGGCTATGTAGGCCACCCCATCCTGCTCTGCCCCAGGAGCTGTGGTGAGCGGGCAGCGGAGTGTGCAGCGGATAGGCAGGGTGCTGCCAGGCTGTGCTGGGAGAGGTACAGAGACTCCTGACTTTCAGACATTGCTGTCCCAACAAGTTTATGGTCCAGTGTGTGGCCTGCTGGCTAGCAGGCTCATTTTGGCAGTTTAGAGCAATGTCAGTTTGAACTGTTATTTTATTGCAACTTGCCTTTATTACTGTATTAACAGATATGGAAAATAGAAAAAATCAAAGAGCTGATGCTAGTGATAAATGTCAGCCTCATGAATTTAACAAAATAGGAAAAAGATGAGAAGTGCAGGCAGGTCAAGGTAGCTGATATTTAACTTGAATTAGCACTTACGCACAAGAACATATGTGAACCATGTTTTGGAGTGCTCCTAAAAGGCCGTTAGAAGACACTGTGCCTCCTTGGCCACGGAACGCCCTGTGCAGACTTATAAATCCACTGTTAAAGTTTCCCAGATTTGATTTCTGGATACATTTTCATGACGAAAAATATTATGTTACGAATGCTGGGACTGGCTTACTCCTCCCTGTGTCTGGGATGCCCTATGTGGTCTGCTCTGGAGACAGCTCCGCAGCCTGTGCTGAACGATGACTTCCACGGCCTCCTTCATCTTGGAGGCGTGGCGGGAATCATCTATCCCCCACCAGTGTCACGCACCCAGGGCCTCCATTTTACATCCTGAACATCTAGAATCCAGCCTCTGCCTCCTGCTAACCTGTCCTACACCCCCATCAGGTCTCATCGACAGGCACCAGGCCACCGTGAAAGCATCGGGACTTGTCTCTGCTTGCAACTTCAGCCTGCTCGAACCAGGCCTGCCTACTGCAGACTGAAACCTAACTCTGCTCATGTCCCTCTCCTCCCTAAAATCTCTCATTCGTGCCTGAAACAGGGTACACAAGGCCCCCACGTGGGCCTGTAACCCTGTCAGCTGTCTCTGGCCACCCCTAGCTCTAAATGGCAGTGCCCCTGCCGCCTGGCGAACTCCTCTGTCCTTCTGGACAGGCCTGCCACCGCATCCCTGCCACTCTGCAGAAGGTGGCCCTCTCCCATCTCTCTTGGCAGCTGCAATGTACTCTGAAGACTCATCTGTCAGAGCATTTGTCTCCCTGAGTGGTCTGCAAGGCCCTGAGGGGAGGGACAGCATCTTGCTCAGTGTTATGTGGCTGAACCACTCAGGCCACGGCCAGGCATAGCAGGTGCTTGGGGAAGGTGGCTGCATGGAACCCGCCCACCTGTCCACCATGGTTGCTTACCTCCTTCTCCAGCAGAGAGGTCAGCTCGTGTGTGGAGAGCCGGTCACTTCCATCGTCAGAAGATGACAGGTGCAGAGGGGCAATGGGCACCTGCTTTTCCTCCCGGAGAGGGGTGGTCTCCACCTGATGCCACCGCTGCTCGATCTCCACGTGGACATTCTGTGTCTTGAGGTCACTGGTTGGGGGCAGCCCCGGGCTCCGGTCGACCTCCATCCGCAGGGCAGCATCATCAGCGCCCGCCCCGTCCACGGTGTCAAGCATCCCGAAGCGCTTGCGGCGTTCTTCCCGCCGCCTGGCACGCTCCCGCTCCAGCTCGCCGGGCTCTGCCTCAGCGCGGGTGTCAGGGGGCCCCACAGCGCTGGCTTTCTCCTGAGCCAGGGCCTGCTGGATGGGGCGGAACTCGGCCCAGTCAAAGGTTTTGGAGCGCCCCTCCCGCCTCCGCTCTCGAGCACGGCTCCTCTTCTGCTCGGGGTCTGGCTCCCCACGCTCTCCCTCCTGCTTCTCGCTTGGCCTTGGGCAGGTCTCATAGGAGGAGCTGCTCCGGTTCTTCTCCTCTGGCAGTGAGCTGGGGGCAGGGGGCAAACAGCCTATCAGGTGAGCTCCTGTGCCAACTGCCCACCCTAGCAGAGCACCCAGCTCCACTGCTTTCACCACATTCTTTTTCTATCTCAGCTACAGCTCTTGTTGGGTAGGGAAGAAAGGATACTCTGCCTTTACTGTCGTCACCTCCTTGGAGAGAACCCAAACCAGGTTCTGAACAGGTACAAGAGAGAAAGAGCCGCAGATGGCCCCAAGGTTTCCAGCAGGATGATACTCAGAAGGTCCCCTAACCAAAGAGCTGCCGGAGAGGAGTGTCAACGATGGCCTGTCCCTGGGATCATGGAGCAGAGGGGGCCCCTGCCCTGCCCAGAGCCATGGCTAAGAGCCTTGCCAGGCTGCACTAGGCATGACCATCATCCACACAAGGTCGTGAAGGGAGCCAACCCTATGTCATGCGTGCACTGGGCAGAGGTGACAGAATGAGACCAGATACTTCTCCTGAAAGGCTCAAGGATTTTTAATAAATAAGTAAAAAACATGGTCAGGTCTGTGTTTTAAGAAAATCACACTGGCGGCTGGCGTGACAGATGGGTCACAGTGACAGGCCCAAGACCACGTGTGTGCAAGTGAAATAGATGATCCAGGTGGCACCCACGAGCCTGCACAGAACTTGGTGACCGACCCTGGAGGTGAGTGAGGAGTGGGTGCTCAAGGGCAGGCCTCCCTGCTCAGCAGTGAGTCCATGCCTTTTCCTAATTCGCCCCAAAGCAAAGATTCCTGAAGAGGACCCAGAACCCAACCTGGTGCTGGTGGGGGTGGGGCATTAGTCATGGCGGTTTGAGGCAGAGGTCTCTGGGCTCCGTGGACAAGCCCCTGAGACCCCCAGCCTGAGCAGAGTGGCCTCTGGTCCTGCCCAAGCCCTCAGAATGGAGTTGGAAGCCACTTGGGGTCACAAGGGCCGGCAGGGGGGCTCCAGGGAGCACTCTGTTTAAACGGGGGCCAAAGAGAAGGGAGCCTGCGAAAGAGGCACTCGAGGAAAAGAGGACAGGGTCACCATCATCCCCTGCAGCCCCCTGTGCCAGTACTAACTAGCAAAACTCAAAGTGCTTCAGAATGGTGAGACCTGCAAGTTTCCAATTTAAGTCCACACGTGCATTTGAATAAGAATTCTCCAGATCTTTCAACACCACTGAACTGAGAACTGGCCCAGGATTACAGCCACAGAAGGTGTTAGACAACACAGAAAGCCAGGACCCGTGGCTCTCTCCAGGAGAGCAAGCCCCTCCTCGAGGCCCCGCGAGCCCCCAGGCAGGAAGCCCCTGTAACCCCGCACTGCAGACGCAAGGGGGCTCCGGTGCGGCTCAACCTGCACCGCTGACATTTGTATCTAATTCCTTCCTGGGACTTGGCCTTGTAGCACTAAAAAGTCTGTATTTGCCACAAACTAAAAGCCCACAGAGAACAAGCACAAAGGCTGAAAATAAACGGGGCAGGCGAGCTTCCTTCTAACTCTGAAATATTCTGAGGTAAATTCTAGTCGAGAGGACCATCAGCCACTCAACCTTCCCACACAAACAGAATGCATGGTCCTGGTGGGCCTGCAGTCCCCGCCCAGAGCCAACACCTGAGGATGGAAGGGAAGTGTGAATGCCGGCCTGGGAGACGCCTCTCATGAGCCACGTGCACACACGCATGTGCTCAAGTACGTCCTTCACACGTGTTCTGAGGCCAAAGCCACAGACCTATCCTGCAACATCCCAAAGCTGACTTCTCTCAGCAGGGATCCTCAATCTGTGCCCAGAGCCAGGCCTGCTGAGCAGCCGGGGCCAATGGCCAGGAGAGGCCTCAAGCCCTCTGGTGCCCACTGCCCATGCCACCTCCGCCTCCTGGAGCACATGCAGCAGCCTTGGCAGAGAAGCCTGAGGTGCCTTTCTTGATTTGCTACGGGGGCATCCTCAAGATGCTCGGAAAGGGTGTCGGGCTTGTAAAGCTCTCTGCTCCTGACTAGGAAAGAGCCAGGGGGCAGCTGCTGAGGCTGGTGCAGGAAACCCCTGGAGGGCGGGAGTGCCCCTTCATCTCTGCACGCAGGAGGAGTGCCACTGACGAACAAGCCAGCTCTCCTGGCAGGATACCCGAGAGCTTGTCCCAGCCACCAACTCCTGGTCTTACTAACTCAGGAACAACCAAATATTTTGTTGGTTTAATAAATGAAGGAGGGGGCTGGCCTGGTGGAGCAGCGGTTAAGTGTGCAGGTCCCGCTTCAGCGTCCCGGGGTTCGCCAGTTGGGATCCTGGGTGCAGACATGGCACCACTTGGCAAGCCATGCTGTGGCAGGCGTCCCACATATAAAGAGGAGGAAGATGGGCACGGATGTGAGCTCAGGGCCAGTCTTCCTCAGCAAAAAGAGGAGGATTGGCGGTAGATGTTAGCTCAGGGCTAATCTTCCTCAAAAAAAAAAATAAATAAATAAAATAAACAAAGGAATGAACAGACAATGCCAATAAATACAGGAAAGAAGGACTAAAGAAAAGAGTTAATTTAGGTTCCCTTCCTGACTTCTTGTTCAAAGAGGTACAACATCACTAGGGAGGAGGTGAGGACTTCACAAAGATTTGGCATGGCCACAGCTGCCCAGACTGCCAAGGGGCACACCAGGGATCCCACCCCAGGCGCGATCTCTAAGGCAAGACACACGCTTCAAGGCTCATTCCAACCACATGACCCACCAAGTGTGAGCAAGAGGCTCTCAGGACGGGCGGGGCTGGGAAGCCTTTAGGCAAAGGTAGCGGATTCTGGCCATCATCACAGAACCAGCCCCACACTCTGGAATCTTTTCCTCTTCCTTTTAAAATGAAAACAGCAGGTTTCTAACCTTCTAGGACAGCGGGAGGAAGGCACACAGCGCATCACAGGTCTACAAATGACGGAGTGTTAACATGGGGGAGACACACTCTTCCAAGTTGGCCTCCAGCACCAAGAGTTTCAAAGAGAGGTGTTCCTGGTTGCACAGACATCCAATAGATGTAGAAATGAGGCAGAAAGACCAAGAAAAAGAAACACTATGGGGGCCTATGGATGCAGCACCCAGGGCTGCCCTCACCCACCCAGAGCAGAGCCACCAGAGAGGCCCATGCCCAGGCCAGAGGGAGACTCTCCATGAAGTTCAGTCCTGGCAGTGGCATAAAGACTACCTGTGGCTGCAGAGGCCAGGCCTAAAGGAGGAAAAGGTAACCTGAGGCAGAAAAAACAGGCAGCCAAAAGGAGACTGAGCGAGGACAGCAGATGGTGGAACAGAGGAGGGAAGAAGGCTGTGCTGGGATGGGTGTGAGCTCTGTCCCAGAAGAACGACAGATCTGTGAAGGAACAAGGTGGCCAGCAGGGAGGCAGCTCCCTCGGCCACCCTGACTGTCTTACCTCGTCACATCCGGGGCGGAGGTCGGGTGGACGTGCTTCATGATGGTCTGGATCCAATTCCGCCGGATTCCAGACGTCATAGCAGAGAGGGTGAACTCGCCCTCCTTTGTCTACACAAAAGACGAGGTGTTACCAGTGACTGTCCCTGCCCCCAAAGGAAATCCCTGAGGGTGGACTGCAGCTAGGTGGCTGTCCTAGGAACACTCTGTGTGCCCCACTCAGGATAAAAAGCAATGGAAAGAGCAAAGTTGTGGATGCTAACTCCTTTCGTGGTGATGGCTAACTCAGGGCTCTCCCTCTCCGTGGGATCCAGGACACATTTAGTGAGCACCTGTGACGTCCCCGCACAGAGGCAACTTGCCCTGCTCTTTAAGGAGCTCACAGATGGCGGGAAGGAGAGCGAGCAACCGACAACAAAGCCAGCGTGTGTGGAGCAGTGGGAAGGGGGGCCCACAGCACAGCTGGGCACAGCTGGGCACAGCTGGGCCTTGCACGGGAAGGAGGGTCGGCAGGTGGATGGGGAAGGAATGCATGTCCCAGGTGGGGCAAGAGTCTGAGCCCAGGCCCAGTGCCACGCAGCCACGCACATCAGGCAAACAGGGTGACAGGGAGAGGAGAGAGACCTGCTGGGCAGCTGGGGCAGTTGTCCAGGTGATTAGAATTAAGGTGGTGGCAGAGGTGACAGAGAAAAGGGAGGTTCCAAGGGGTAAAGGAGGTAGTGTGCACAGTGCATCACTGATAGGATACGAGGAGTGGAGGGAGCACTTTTAGGGCAATCCCTGGACCCCTGACCTGGGTGAACTGCTGGGCCATAGTCACAATGGAGGAGCATGTTTGCGGTGGCTGAGGGAGAGGATTTGCTCTATGTGGAGACAGAGTGCAGACATGACGGGAGGGGAACCAGACAGAGGAGGCGAGAGGGGGCAGCATGGCCGGCAAGTGAAGAGTGGCCTCTGGGACACAGTCCCTGTGTCCCTGGGTGAACCTTCCTGGCGCTGCTCCAGAAGGGGAGGGCCAGCGGTCTGCATGAAGTCCATTTCCCTGCTTCTGCACCCACAGGCTCCTGTCTCACAGGAGCGAGGGTGTCAGTACTGTTCTTTAAGCTGCTCAGGCTACTCGTAAAGGGACCCGTGAGACACATCAGTGAATCAGCTGATAAGAAGATGAAATCACCGCAATGGTCTTGAGATACGCACTGGCACAGCCAGGGACCAAACCCAAGAGACCACACACGTGCCGGCCTGTGGCACTGCAAACCACAGCTTGGACCTGACCTCACACTGCACCTCAGGCCCTCACTGGCACACCCCAGTCGAGAGACAGCCCACAGCCACATCCCAGCTCATCTCTCCTCCGTCGGTTTCCCCTTGGTGTGGGCTGAGGGTGGGAGCATGGCCTCCGGGCTCCCTGCCTTGGCCCTGCCTGTGCTCCCGAGACCTGCTCACGCACACCCTTGGGTCCTCTGCCTTCTCCCACTCCCAAGTGTGGGTGCTTTTGGAATCTGACCTCAGCAATCTCCATTCTCTCCCATGACTTCATCTCTCACCTCATGTGAGCTCTCTTTCCCAACTCTAGGTCCACACTCATGGTTGCCCATTTAATGTTCTTAGAGAGCATCCTCAAACACACCATCGACCAGAATTCCAGAGGCTGCGCTCCTTCTGTGAAGGAGCCTCTGCTGTCTGACTTCCGCACAAGGCTCACCAGGCTGTGAGGCACCAGACCACGTGCCCACCTCCTCCCTCACCTGGCCCGAGCCACGGCATGTGCTTTTCCTCTGCAGCGCCTCTCAGCTGCTCCTTTCTTTCCTTGCCCACTGCCACTGTGCAGCCTGCTTGGCCTCCTGCCTTTTCCTTCACCTCCTTTCTAACGGCCCTGTACATCCTGCTGGATGTGTCTTACTGGTGCACAATCGCCCTGTGTCTTCCCACACATTCCAGTGCTTTCCACACGTTCCAGTGCTTTCCACAACCTCAGGAGAAGAGTGACTCCTGACCTGGCACTCAGGGCTCCCACAGTGCCGCCTCCGCCTGACTTCTGCACCCAGCTCCCTCAGACGTGCCACTAGGTCTGGTGGTTGGGCTGGGCACACCGCACACTCAGCCCTCCAGCCCTGCCTCTCAAGATCCTAAAGCTCCTTGGCTGAGCCCCTCCGACAAGCTGCCCTCTCATGCTGAAAGTGCTCTCTCCTGCCTCAGAGCTCTCGGTCCCTGGGGCTCATGGAAGGCACCAGCACTTGGGCTAGGCTCACTGCACCCACCCCAGGGAAAAGTGACGAGGGCTCAGCCTGCCGGTGTGATCAGCCAGGGAGTGCAGGGGACTCGGACATGCTCTCTCCATGACAAAGAGAGCAGGTGAGTAAACTGGCCCCTGTGTGGTTCAGGCTGTGCCCACCACAGAGAGTGACCTGAGAACAATTCAGTTGTGATCTGCTTAGTGACGGGGGCTCACTGAGTGGTCAGCCATCTCTCACCCCGGGAGGCCCTGCCCAGAGAAACCTGCTCTTGAAGGTGGGGAGGTCGGGGTGGGGACTCTGCATGGGGCCCAGGAAGCTGGAACTCATCACTGTCTCAGTGCTGTCTGAGGAGAGGAGGCTCAGGGTCTAGCTCACTGAGCACATTAATTCCTCCACAGGGATGAGGGCAGAAGAGCACCACAGGCCACCAGGACTCACCACCTCACGCCCCGGCACCAGGCCTCTGGTGCAACCTCTGGCTGTGACCCGGTGCCCCACACAGACGCCCCACGTGGAGGGGATGCCATGACCACAGGCAGGCGGGCTGACAGCTGGATGCCTCCTTACAATGAACTCACTGGCCTTCGGGTCTGAACCTCAGTCTCCTCTAAGTTTGGTTAATACGAGTCAGTCCCAATGTGCCTGATCTACTCTGAGTGCAGGGATAAAATCGATTCTCTGGGCCCGAAGGTCTGAAGATAAGACCTTGTTAAAGGTGACCCTGCTGGAGTTCTAGCCGCTCCCTGTGAGAAACCAAGTCCCAAGGGCCAGCCCCTGTGGTGGCAGCTCCGCCAGGCTATTTGCTACCTCTCGTGCTTTCCTAAGGCTCTTGTGCAGGAATAATCAGCTTTGCCCAAAGAGAGGTCTGGTCTTTGTCCCAGCTCCTGGGAAATAACCTCTGAATCCTTGTTATTCAGAGCGAGGGCTGGCCACGCCAGAAAGACCAGCCATGAAGCGAGAGGGCTAGGGCTTTGGGCCACGAGAAATCCACTGACCTCTGTGGGGAGGGCTGGAGACTGTTCGACCGTGCGGGCAATAGCTCAATGGCAACAGTTAAGAAGCCTCCATACAAACTGTGGACAGCGAGGCCTGGGCAAGCTTCCTGGGTGGAAGCTGTGTGTGTTGCCACACATCAATGCCGAGAGGGTGATGCGTCCCCAAGGACAGGGCAGCTTGGTGTTTAGGGCTTTCCCAGTCCCACTCTCCTTGTGCTTCTTCCTCTGGCTGGTTCTGATCTGCATCCTTCTGCTACAGTAAAACTGTCATTGTGGGCACATTGTGGACTATTCTGGCTAATCCTTGAATCTGAAAGTGGTTCTGAGCACCTCTTGAACGTGCAGCTGGTGCCAGAATGTGGGCAGATGGGGCAGGTTAGTGCCCTAACCTCAAGCCTGGCTGCCTCTAGGTAGCCCTTGAGTCACTGGCTTAGAGGAAATGGCCCATAAGAACCATTTTATTTGTCCAATTAGATTACTTTTTTAAGGGCAGAGGCAATGCCTTGACTGTGTGAGTCCCTCACAAGATTGTGGGGGAAAAAAATACTTGTGAGTAGATGAACGAATGAGTATACAAAAGAATAAGTTACATTTAGGTGATTAACACTTTCATTCTTATTCCCCATGCCCCACATCCTTCCAACTGTCCCAAACTCCAGCATTTAAAAAGAAAGGAAGAAAAAGAAAAGAACCTTCAGTAACAAAAAGCTTCTAAATAGTCTTGAGAAGAAAGTCACTAACGTCTAATTTTTTGTTCAGATCACAAAGTGGGGGTGGGAGTCCAGGTGCTATAGGACAGAGAAAGGGACAGGATAAAGTGCTAACCCTGATGGAAAAGAGCCTGTGCTGACCAAGGCCTGCCCACAAGTGTCCCTGGACCAGGACATCAGGTTCTTGGAGAAATGTCCTGTCTGATCAAGCCGGTATCCCCCACCTCTACACCAAGCCTGTCTCCAAATTCCACCCCAGGCTCACATGTATCTGAAAGCCATAGTTTCTCTGGACTGGATACTCTGTGACATCGTAACACGTAGACAAGTCTATTTCCCCGTCCAAGTCAGCTGCCTATGGAGAGAAATGAGAGGATCTTAAGAGATTTAGAAAGCAAAAGTCAATGCCTAGATGAGCAAATTTCCACGCTAGCATTATTTTTAACGGGCATCTACGCTCACAAGCAAGGATAATATCTACCCTACACCACCTGGAATCATCAACCTGCTATTTCCCACGCATCCTGCCAAAGACAGCCCAGGGAGTGGTTCCCCATTGTGCTGATGTCGGAACTCCTTTATGCAGTGTGTGTGTGTGTATGTGTGAGGAAGATGGGCCCTGAGCTAACATCTGTGCCCATCTTCCTCTATTTTGTATATGCGACACTGCCACAGCATGGCTTGATGAATGGTGTGTAGGTCTGCGCCCAGGATCTGAACCTGCAAACCCTGGGCCACTGAAGCAGAGTGCGCTAACTTAACCATTACGCCACTGCACTGGCCCCAGAACTCCTTTATGTTCTTAAAAACTGAGGACAAGAGTTTTTGTTTATGTGGGTCTTATCTATTGATGATATTTACCACATTAGAAATTAATTGAAGAAAAAAGTAAACAGATTTACTCATTTAAGAACACAAATAAACCCAATTCATTTGTTATTTATTTTTTTATTTTATTTTATTTTAGAGGAAGATCAGCCCTGAGCTAACATCCGTGCCCATGTTCCTTTACCTTTTTAATATGTGGGACGCCTGCCACAGCATGGCTTGATGAGTGGTGCCATGTCTGCACCTGGGATCTGAACTGGCAAACCCCAGGCCGCCGAAGCGGAACATGTGCACTTAACCACTGCACCACCAGGTCGGTCCCTCATTTTTTAATAAAAATTATTATTTAAAAAAATCAGGGGCTGGCCCATGGCCGAGTGGTTAAGTTCATGTGCTATGCTGCGGCAACCAAGGGTTTCGCCAGTTCAGATCCTGGGCGTGAACCCCTCATCAAGCCATGCTGATGTGGCATCCCACATGCCACAACTAGAAGGACCCAGAACTAAAAATATACCACTACGTACCAGGGGCTTTGGGGAAAAAAAGGAAAAAAAAAAAACTTTAGAAAAATCAGCAAGAGACTTTTGCAAATCTCTTCAATGCCTGGCTTCTGAGGACAGCTGGATTCTCACGTATTTCTGCATTCGATCGGTTCGGTGTACTGTTTTGGGTGAAGTATATGAAGACAGTCTGGCCTTACACAGACAGGGAATTGGAAAACAGAGACGTATTTTAAGTCTTTTCAGATAACCGTGACTGTTCTTCTTTGACAGCTGGTAGTTTCTTAAAGGTTAACTGCAAAGTGGAATCTGAAATCCTATCAAGGAACTTTCTGTACTCTGCTATATTGAAATCCACGGTTTATCCTGCCCTTGAATAGATCTCTGACCCATGCACGACTCTGTTAACACTGTGTGTCGTCATTTGGAAGACAATGAGTTATGCATATCTTCCAAATGTTGACACATATCATTATACAAGATCAAACACTGCATTTGTTACTATCGCCACCTATTTCATCAGGAGGGTCTGTAAGTAAAGAGAAGCTGTCAAGTTCATAATGGTGAATACAAGTTTTCCAAAGTTTCAATTTTGCTTGAAAGCTCAAACTGTATCATTGGCAACAAATTCTGTCAGTTGTTTTCCTTAAAGGAATGGACTCACTTGGTTCATTTTCAAGAAAATGTCTGCCATGGGGCCGGCCCTGTGGCTAAGTGGTTAAAGTTCCACGCGCTCCGCTTTGGTGGCCTGGGTCTGCGGGTTCTGATCCCAGGCGCAGACACACACACTGTTCATCAAGCCATGCTGTGGTGGCGTCCCACATACAAAGTGGAAGAAGACTGGCACAGATGTTAGCTCATGGCTAATCTTCCTCAGGCAAAAAAAAAAAAAGAAGAAGAGTGGCAACATATGTTCACTGAGAGCGAATCTTCCTCACCAAAAAAAAAGAAAATATCTGCCAAACATCAAAACTGAACTGAACGAGCAGTTTGTCTGTCAGTGTTCTTTCGAGAAGAGATAGTCTTCCACGAGGAGAAGCCACCAGTTCAGTTGGCAGCACATACTGGAGCCCAAGTGTGTTCCCATGAGACAGCCACCATTGTTTGGTACGTGGCAAAAGTGACTTGTACTTACTTCCCATTTCAAATCACAGAATATTAAAAGGATGGCTATTCAAGGATTGAGACATAATAAAATTATTAACTTTTACTATTCCATTAAGGCCCTCTCTTTAACACTGTGAGTATGTGGCATGGAGAAGGTGGCTGCTGGCTGTTTGTGGCTGTGGCCTGACCGGCTAAGGCACCAGCGGTTTCGCCTACCATCGAGCTTCTGCCACCAGTGCAAATGTCGACACAATGAAAAACATCAATGGCATCTTAGTGTTACAACAATAACTTTAAGTATGCCAGCCCCCCTGAAAGGGTCTCCAGGGGTCCACAGACCCCACTCAGAACTGCTGGTCCATGTACACACAACCACACCCTTACAGAAGCTCCTATATCCCGCCATTTTAGGCACCACCAGAGGCCCGCCACCCACACGGGCCTACATCTACCTTGTGTCACTAGTGCCTTTCCACTGCAGGCCACATGGAACTTAGTTTTTTTTTTACATACAGGGTATATAAATATATATAAGCAGCCCCCTAATGACAGATATTTAGGTTCTCTCCAACTTCCTGCTATTACAAAAGTGCAGGAATGACTAACCCGGGACAGAGCACTTTTCATCTATGTGGGAGTCTATCTGGAGGATATATCCTGGGCTGGAATGCAAGGGAAAAGGGAGGAAAGTAGACTTGCCAAATTGCTCAGAAGAGGTGTTTTGTTTTGTTTTGTTTTAAGATTTTATTTTTCCTTTTTTCTCCCAAAGCCCCCTGGTACATAGTTGTGTATTTTTAGTTGTGGGTCCTTCTAGTTGTGGCATGTGGGACACCCGCCAGAGCACGGCTTGATGAGTGGTGCCATGTCCGTGCTTAGGATCCGAACTGGCGAAACCCTGAGCCACCGAAGCAGAGCGCGCAAACTTAACCACTCGGCCACTTTCTTAGTGAAGAAAAAAGAGCCACTTCTGCTTGGTCTTTAACCACAGAGTCAACTGGGCCAACCAAGTTCATCTGCCACATCCCATCCTTGTCCAGAAGTCAAGGGACAAGATTTGGTTTAGTTCTTCGAAAGACTCAGTTCATCACAAATCTCGTTGTAGAAAAACCAAAACTGCTCACCTTGAGTTTTAAAATAAGACATCTTCAGTGTTTTTCAAAGAACAGAGAAAAGAAAGACCGCTGAAACCCACTGCACCCAGCTGCGTAAAGCAGGGCCTGGAGAGAACCAGCATTCCAGGGAGGAACCAGTCACGAGAGCGTCAAGCTGGTCCTACTGTGCTCAACTGCCCACCAGATCTGGACCAGAAACCCAAGATGGCAGTGCAGACACCGTCAACAGACGGAAGCGGACCTCAGCCCAGGAGTAGTGGCACTGGGAACCTCTGGCCCTGGGTGCCACCTGGACCCCTTTAGCTGTCTACACAACAAGAGCTAACCCAAGACACTCACCTCCTCAGCCACTGAATCCCTGTAGTATCTCAGGCTTTGATCAGCAAGGACAAACCAGTGCTTCTTCCACTGAAAGGGAAGGGAAAAACAAGACTCAACTACCATGCAGCACACTACTTCAAGGCGATCCACAGCCAGAGTCCTGGGGACACCTCCCAGAGCACAGGTAAAGCAGAGGGCAGGCGGCCCCTCCCGCGAGTGGCAGACACACAGGACTCCGCTCAGGCCGCAGGCAACCATGCGCACATGACCTCAGGGCGCTTGCTAAGCCGCGGCTCCCCAGTGACAAGGCAGCATGGAGAGCTGGGCTGGGCCGCGGGGCTGTGGGCTCTCTGTAACCCAGAGGGGTGTGGCTGGTGAGCAGCACTTCGCAGTCCTCAGTCTCAGCTCCAGAGGCTGCAGACCCGGGGCTGGGCCCTCAGAGCTAAAGGTGGCTGTGAAAACGCATCTCCGTCCTAAGGTGGCTGCCTGCAGGCCACAGCCACTGGCCGGCTAACCAGAGGGGCGCGCCCACCTGCAGCCAGCAGGAGCACACCAACCAGCCAGATGCCCAAGTCTTCACTGTGAGTAGCAAGGAGGGAGACTTGAGTCTTCAGGCAGGGCCAAGGGGATTGATATGGAGAAGAGAGAAAAAGAGGACGTTTTGGCACAGTTGCTCAGGAAGCAGGAAGGGGAATTCAGATGGACGGGGTTCAGGGGCCTCTCAGTTGGACCCAGCGGGCTCCTCATCACGCCTCCTTGGAGGACTGGCTGGTCCAGCTGCAAGTGGCTCTTCTTGCTTGAGTCTGATGGCAAGAATGTATCACACTGGCCCCTCTCAGGACTGCAGCTGAGATGGTGTCTCCAACAGAGCCTTGCAGCCCTCGGCTGCTGTCTACTTGGCTGCCTTGTCTGCAAACACAGCCAATCCCACAACCAGAGGTTTTCCCTGTCCCCAGGAAGCCTGTACTCTCAAGGAGCCTTTAGGAAAGATCACCAGGTAGGAAGCTGGTTTTGTAGGGCAGCCCCGTGGCCTGAGGCTGAGATCCCTGCTGGGTACAGGAGAGCCATCTATCAGACTGGCAGCAAGCAGGCCTGGCTGGTGCCTCTCCAGAGGCCCCACCCACCTCTACAGAACCAGGGGTGCAGAGAGGGTGCACGTCTCCACTTGTCTGAGGAGATGGGGATCTGGGCCACAGTCCTGGTCCACGAGACAAGGGGGCATGCTGGAAGTGGGGGACGGAGCTAGTGTTCATTGCCCACCGGGGACAAGGCCAGGTGGACCTTGCACCTGCTCCCTGGCCCCTCAGGGGCCACAGCAGCTCTACACGCTCACCTGGCCGTCCTCGTACTGCTTGGTCAGCCAGCCTTTCTTGAAATTCAGCAGGTCAGGCTAAGAAAGGGAGAACAAAATAAGTTCGGAGGAAAGGACTATGGTATCTCAGGCAGAGGCAAAAGGTGACCGATGGGCAGCTCGTCTGTCCAGATGAAGTGGGCACCAGGAAAAGAGTTTCTCCACCTGTAGACAAGCCTGCATGGCCGCCTCATCCGAGTGGGTGCTGCCTGAAGCCACTCCACAGGTACATGTGTTTCGAGGAAGGAGATGGCGGGCTCAGCAGGCTGATGGGAAGGGCAGGGCATGGCTTCATCGCCCTGGGAGCAGCAGCAGAGGGGCTGCCCAGTTGCTCTGAGAGAAGCCCCTGCTACATCAGCAGGGGCCACCTGGGAGGCAGAGGAGAGTGGCCCAGACAGTCACTCAGCGTTTTACGTGAAGGGGAAGATCTGCCGTGATGGCTGAAAGGAGAATTCTGAAGTTCTCGCAGAGGCCACAGAAGACTGAGAGAGAAAGACTGAGGAGCAGAGGCCGTGACTGTACTGAGCAAGACACAGTAGCAACCCTGTCAAGACCCTCAGGCCACTTATCTATCAGGATGAACTGTAGCCTCCATTTCCCTACCAGATGCAAAACCAGCAGAGCAGACAGAAAAGCAGGGTGCACAGGCCTGACAGCAGGCCCTGCTTGGGGTGCTGTCCCTGCTGCGCCCTCCTGCACCTGTGCACCCGGGCCGAGGAACAGCCTGAGAGAGCACCTTTAGGACCGCCTGCAGCCACCCGGGCCTTGCTTGTGTGCCACATCTTGCACCTGTAAAGACCAGTACCCAAAGAGATGTGCCTCATCCTTCCCCTTGCCTCACGTGCTCCCTGTTTTTCTAAAGCCACCTTGCCCAGACATACGCTGTGATGTCTTTTTGTATTTGAAGGACTGAGAGGGAGTTAGAACAGTGCAAAGTGAAGAGGCAGGACAACGACCAGCAACATGTGTTCTGGGAGCCTCTGCTCTGGGAGCATCCTTGCTCCACAGGTTCATGTCAATCTGGCTGGTGGCCCCACACCCCAGGGGGAGAGGTGGCACAAAGCCTGGGCTCCTCAGAAGGCTGAGGACAAAGCAGGGAGGAGCTGCAGGTAAACCTCCAGGTCGCTATACGAGCAGCTGTCTTTCACTCCTAGGGCCTCTGGTCTGCCACTCTCAGCTCCCCAGGGGAGTGATACCCTGCCTAGACTCCACCTGACCACTCCCTACATGCACCCCACTGCTGCAGCTTAAACAACTTCCAGCAAAGGCCTCTTGCCCTCTGCAGTGAAACCCTCTGCATGAATAGGACAAGCACTCCCAGCAAGAGCGGATTCCTGCCTCCAAAATGTCACAGAAACAAACATCCAAAACAAGAATAAGAGAGGTTCCTTGCTGTGGCCCTGATCCCCTGGAATCAGGATTCTGCTGCCTTGTCCAGGTGGCCTCCTCTACCGGGAGCCTCAGAGCTCAGGATGCTCATATAACCCAGAAGAGGGAAAGAAACAAAGTGTCTGTTTACCAGGCACAGACACAAGGGCTGGTGCACAGAGGGGACAGTCGGTGCAGATGCAGAGACAGAAGCAATGACCCCAAGTGACAGAAGCAACAGGAGCAGTGTCTCTGGGCCTCGGTACGCGGGCGCCTGGGCTCACCGTCAGGGAGGACTCCGTGGACCTCCTGTCCAGTGACTTGGCTCTTCGGTGTGGAGACAGGGGGGAGGCCGAGGTGTCCGGGAGAGGAGCTGTGGGGGCTTCACTGGGGAGGTCCTGTGGCAGAGAGCAGCCGCCAGTCAGTACAAGCCAGTCAACTCGGGCAAGGAGCAGGGAGACCAGCAGCCAGAACTGTGCAAGGGTCAGGACTACAGGGCCTTGTTCCCAGGCGGAGGGGAGTGCTTTGTTTGGGCTCCTGTGGCAAGTCTGCGCCAGAGCAGGGCAAGGAGCCTATACCCCAGGATTCCTCATACAGTGCCTTCCGCTTCACGCAGCGGGTTCTGAAATGCCTTTTCTTTCAGATGCACCAATCACCATCACTCTCCTGGTCCCACCCCTACCCCCTAGCTTCTAGGGGTCACAGAAGGAAGATCCCTGGGTTCTGCAGCAGCAAGGGGCAGGGAACCTCAGGAGCCCAGAGAGAAGCAGGGCCATAAGAGTTGAAAGGGCTGCCTGGGAGAAGGAGGGTTTCAGAAGCGAAATCTACCTTGTGGACTGAGTAGAGAAACAAGGGCTATGGCTGTCACTCAAAAGAAAGAGGAAAGAAAGTGTTCAGCCTTGTGGCCAGGCTACCTCAGAGAGAAAGAGAGCAGCTCTAGTTAGGACGCAGGATCTAAAGCTGGTTAGAACAGCCTCAGCAGAGACGGATGAAGTTCAGATAGGAAGATGCAGAAGACAGGCCTTGCCCTCAAGAAGTTCACTAACTGGAGAAGGAGATGAGAGACACGAGCAAACAACTACAACACGAGAGCAGGAAGCCCAGCAGAAGTGTGTCCAGGTGTGTGTTGGGGTACATTGGAGGGGGTGTGGGGCCTGTGTGGACTGTGCCCTAGCTGGCCCCACAAGGCATCACTCAGGCCTCAGGGCTGGCCCTGTAACCAAGATGCTCACCCGCTTCCTGGGGAACGCCCTCTTCTCGCTGCGGCCCTGGCGAGTATCGCTTGATGGCGAGGGTGCGGCCGACGAGGTGGTCTCCATGTGCTCTGCCTTCTCAATGTCCAAGGCCTCAAATTTCTCAATCACCTGGGACCTCCTGCAAGAGAGGACACGAGGCTGCTGAGGGGAAGATAGGGTCCCCCCACAGCCCGAGTTGGGTTTGGTTTCAAGTCACAGAGGAGCTGCTTTAGCCAACACCCCCAACATCCCAGCCTTCCCTGGGCCTCCCCTTCCGCAGGGCAGGGAGGCTGTGCACACAGGACATGGGGCCAGTTCACCTCTGAGACCCCTCCCCAGGCTCCCTCTCCCACCGCCGTGGAGGCAAGAGTTGTGCAGGGACTGGCAGCACCTCATGGGCAAGGGCCTTCCCTTCTGCCAGGCCTGCCCTTGCCCTCTGCCCCCACACTGGAGGCCCCTGCTCAGTCTGTCGTGCTGACACACTCAGCAATCACACAGCTCATCACCCAGCATCATCTCCTGAGCCACAGACATGATCAGAAGGCAACCACCACCTTGGAGGGGCCGGCCTCCATCCTCGTTGCATTCCTCAGCAGATCATGGTACAACCCCACCCAGGACACCCAAAATTTAGCAAGAAAAAGGCCCATGAATTAACATTGTTTCTGCCAACAGTAAAAAAAAAAAAAAAAATCGAAAACCAAATTAAAACAAAAACAAAGCAAGTTGATTTCGTGTGAAAGGGCCGGCAGCATCGTCAGGCCATCTACGGCTGGAGACGGAGCTGAGATGGGAGCGAAGCAGGCGGAGGAAGGGCGAGTAACGTCACACAGCGACACAGCAGGAGAAGGTGGAGAGGGGCAAGACCTGAAAGAAAATAAGGCTGGAAAATGAATAAACAGAAAAGGACTGATTTTAAAATCAAATAATGGTAAATCAAAATTATCCAAAGAATTAAAGAAACAAAAACCCGAGGTGATCACTGTGGAGGACAGACCATCCTTGCCCCTGAGTCACGAGGTGCAGCCACATGGGCATGGGCAGGGAGGCTGTGCGGGGCAGGCTGGCTGAGGCCTGGTCCTCGCCCATGTGGGCTGCCCACGCTCGGGGCCTGGGACGTGGACACTGAAACATCCTGGGCCAGGGGCCTGTCTTCCCAGGGACAGCCAGGCAAGCACTCTGAGGCCACTGCACGGGGAGGGTTTTACTTGCATCCTGGACAAGTGGAGAGTCAAGGGGAAGAAAGTGAAGGGCCTCTGAACCCAGAAGACTAAAATCCAACTCTATAAGGAAGGAAAGAGGAAATGGACTCAACTCCTGAGATCCCCCCAAGAGGCCAGCTTTTTCTCAGGGAGGGTTACCAGTAAAAATGGAAATTTTAGGGCTTCTTCATCAAGCAAAGCTTAATACCAAGAGCGGAAGTCTTGGGGCACCTGGCTCTCTGCTTCTCCCTGTGCTCCCACACAAAGTGTGGCTGCTCTAGTGTCCTGTGCTCCTGCGGAGTCTCCCCCAGGACCAGAGCTTGTTCCCAGGCCAGCCTGCCAGAACCAGCAGTGAGGGGGCGGCTGAGGGAGGCAGCAGGAGGCCGAGCATTGAGAGCGCAGGAAGTTAAGGCAGGGCAGGAGTTCCCGGGAACCACAGGAAGCTCTTGCAAGTGCTCAGCCTGGTCAGGTGTGAGGCATCCCCCGTGCTTGACCATCTCTGTGGGATTTAAATAAGATTCCAGGCCCACTGAGAGGCCTCAGTGCCGCCACTTGGGGAACAAGAGCCCCTCCAACTGACCCCACGGCCTAAAAAGCCCCAAGGCGCCTGTGAGGAACAGTGCCCGGCTGAGTCACATGCGAGGTGCATGCTGCAGGCCTGCCAGGGCTGCAGAGAGAGGAGTCAGACAAGAGAAGAGAAAGTGGTACCTGCTGCAGCCTCTCTACATACAGGGGCTCTGGTGAGGTCAGCCAGGATTACCTTGCAAACTAGGAAGTTTTTAACATGGTTTCCTTTAAATACTATAGGCATGACAGCAAAGGTCTCTCGGGGCTGGCTGACGGCACAGAAAGGAGGCGCCGCACCTCTGCTCTGCCTCAACCTCTCCAGCTCCCAACCGAGGGGAAAGGTAGGACCACATAGGAGCTGGCCCCGGTGCCAGTCACCAACAGTTCAACAAGGGCCACAGCCTCCTCACGCTCACTGGGCAGCAACTCACCACCCAAGAAATGTTTTCAAGGCTCTGGGACAAGTCTGAAGAGTGGAGCTGATGAGCTCACACAGGACAGCTTCAGGGCCACGGCTTGTCAGGAAACCAATGCCCATCGTCCCCCAGCCTGGCTCCTGGGCAGGCCTGGCTCAGCCACCACTCTGGGTAACTGTGGCCAACGTCCTGCCAATCTGGGGTTCTGTTCTCACCCAGGGCACAGGAATCCAATCAAGTACAGGGCAGGCTACTTAGGCCTCAGAAAGTGACAGCAGCCAGTCAGATGTCATCAGGGTCAGTAAGAAAGTGACGTTACAGTGTTAGAATGCAGAACTGGTGGGCCCCAGGATGCCAACACCAGGTGAAAACCCGTCTCCACAGTGGCAAAGAACATGCGGAAAGCAAAGCCCCAGAGATGCCGCCTACCCCAGGCACTAGACGAGAAGAGGGTCAAAGCCAAGCAGGTGTGCTGAATGTTAATTCTTTGGTCTGCTACTAAACCAGGGCAGGGCTGCCCACTCATGAGCCTCCAGGACACACAGCCTGATCACCGGCCAGTGCAAAGCCTCCTCTGCCCCAGCCCAGCGGCCTCCTAAACCTCTGGCAAGTCCCTTTACTTTTATATTGACTGAACTGCTTAAAGGACAGCCTTGGCCCAGTCCTGGGTCACGTCATGGGAGCACGGCCTTCTCAGTTAAAGGCCCAGCTGGGATGTGCGTCCCAGCTCTGCTGCACCGGGCTGTCTCTGTGAGCCCTGTCTCTGCATCTAAATGGTGGCATAGGCACCTCTCTGGGTCACTAGTGAAAAGGGAAGACAGCCATGTGCTTGGTGGGCACCTCCCAGGTCACCTTCCCTCTCGCTCTCCCTAGGAATTAGGCAGGTTCTATTTTCTTCTCTTTTCAAGACCAAAAATTCTGGGCGTCTTTTCCTTATTCTAGAGGTTGATCCACAGATCCATAGGTCCTTTCCACCTGGGACATTTGGGAGAGGGGTAGGTGTTAAGAAGAAAGGGGAACAGGAGAGAAAGGTGCTCTGCTCCCAGCCAGCCTCTCTAGGGGGAGCCCGTGGCCACGCGGGCCGTCCCCATGGCATGCCCCAACTCTGAGCTTTACCCAGGCTTTGGTAGGTGGGAGGACCCTCTATGAATACTTCTGGAACTTACGTCTGATCCTCTTTTATGGAAAGTGAACTTCTTTGGGAATCTAATGAAAACTATGGATTTTCTTTTCCCAGAAAAATGTACATACAGATGCTCGAATCATTTTGAGGGCTCACGGACCTCTAGCAGCCTACCTGTGGACCTGGGTGAGAACGCTGTTGTTGGAGCAAAGGCTCTGTTTACAGACTCAGGGGTGGAAGCTCCTATCGGAGGGGGTACTCAGGTGCTTTGGTCCAGGCCTAGGCTTGGAAGCCTCAGAGAAAGAACCAAGCTCTTTCCTCAGTTCTCCAAGACGTGCAGGGCCAGTGGAATGAGAGAAAGAAAGGGCAGAGCCCTGCTCTCCTCAGGTAGCAGTCGAGTTCCATGTCTCTGCCCAAGCCGCTAGCCCCTCCCTGGGCTCATCTCCAAACCCCATCTCTCCCCCAGGATGCCGTGGCTCTACTTGGCCTCCCATTTCACATTTCACCCAAGCCTGGATGACAACTGATGCTGTCAAGCCCTTGGCAGCTTCACAGGCTGCCTCGACTTTCCTGTGGCTTCCTGTGGGAGTGAGTGCTCGAGGGAGGAAGCTGTGCTGCCCACCCTGCCTCCCTGGGCAGTACTATCTTCCCCCGCATCTCCTTCGATGCCGGTCACCTGCACCCGAGACTGTAAGGGTACGGAGAACTTTTGCCACCATCAGCATCTCCGGGATCTTCCTGCCTCCACGGTTATCTCAGAGAACAGAAATGGGCCCGGAAGGAAAAGATTGAACCACACAAGGCCCAGGTGGCTAAGAACCCCACCCAGGGGCCCTTAAGGTCCCAGTGTCAGGAGGCACTTATAGGAAGCAGCAGGTCCTGGCCTAGGCCTCTGGGTGCCCAGAGATCCTACATTCTGGCTACCAGGGGCTGAGTTGTGGGACCTGAGTCCAGGATCCAGAAGGAAAGGTTCCCTACTTGCTCTGAACAGAAAGGGAGAACAAGCGTGCTCCCTTAAGGAAGGCTTAGGAACGTGTTTGGGTGTGTGTCTGTGTGTGTAGAGGGGAGGGGAAGAGAGAATGTGTGTGTAAGAGAGTGTATGTGAGAAGATAGTGTGTAAGAGTCACAGACTACATGAGTGAGTGTACATGTGAGTACATGTGTAAGAGAAAGTGGAGTACACGCAGGAGAGACTGTGTGTAAGGGTGAGGGGAGCCTGTGTGTTTGTGTACGTAGGTGCGAGCGTTCAGCCCTCTAACCTCCTCCTTACCTCCGCTCGTTGCCAAACAGACGGGCCACCTCTTCCCTGCCAGGGCTCCGGGCCCGAGTCCTACGCTCCAGCCGCCTTCTCTCCACCTGGAAGGCTTCTCGGTGGCTGATCCTGATGGCCTTAGGGACGTCGGCCAGGGCGGCATACTGCCTGCTGGCTTTAAAGGCAAAAGTGCGCCCCAGTCTCTCTGCCCCCTGCCCCCCAGCGCTGCCAGAGTCCATGTGGGCAGGGGGCTGGCTGGCTGCATCCAGGGAGCCAAGGGAGCTGCTGCAGACCATTCGGCTGGGGCGTCGAGGACCTGAGGAAGGAAAGGGATGACCAAGCTCCTGGGAGGGCGGTCCAGGGCCACTATACCTGTTGTTGGGGGTGCTGGGGCTGGGAGGGGAGAGCGGCGGGGGCAGCTGCTGCTCCTCGGCCTTCAAATCCTGTTTGGTCTTCTCCAGGGAGAAATAGCCGCTCTCCACCCGGACTTTGCGGCCACAGTCCATGCGGTCACTGCTCATGGCGCCCTCCTCTGGAAGAGAGAAGGGGGAGGCAGGAGACACACTCAGCCTGCTGCTATCTTCCATTTCTGGGGATTTTTTAAAAAGCCCATGCAGGGGCCAGCCCTGTGGCTGAGTGGTTAAGTTCACACGTCCACTTTGGTGGCTCGAGATTCGTTGGTTTGGATTTTGGGCAGGGACCTATCACCACTTGTCAGGACATGCTCAGGTGGCGTCTCATACAGCAGAACTAGAAGGACCTACAACTAGGATATACAATTATGTACTGGGGCTTTGGGGAGAAGAAGGAAAAACAGAAAGAGGAAGACTGGCAACAGATGTTAGCTTAGGGCCAATCTTCCTTACCAAAAACAAACAAAAACAAAAAAGTCCATGCAAATCCAAACAGGACCACGTCTCCACCTTCCATCTCCAAAGGCTGACATGGCTTGACAAGGGCAGAACCACGTGATGGGAGTGAAACCTCCTTCCCACACTTGTGCCTCACCCATCACTCCCCTAACCTGGTTGCCTCTCTGCCAGACTGTCAGGGAGCCCCTGAGCTTCTAATCTGGGGGCTCAGCTGGGAGAGCAGGTCCCGTGAGAAGAGATGTGCCACAACCACTTCTTACTGGACATCAAGGAGGAAACCAATGGCCAGCGAGCTGTTTAGTCTTTCAGTACATTTTTGGGGAGGGAAGGGGCAGAGGACTTGTGCAGAAATGAGAGGAGTGAATGGATTTCAGATGTGGATGGGCAGATGCTACCAAAGGAGACTGAAGCACTTTCTGCCCAGAGCTGGTACAAATGCATTTTGGCCTGAATGAGCTGGGCCAGTCCCAATTGCCCCCTCATCTTTAATGACCTGGACAAAATACACAGGGGAAAAGCCAAGCTGTGTCCTGCGGAGCCCTCAGTGCTTAGACAGGGGAGTCAGGGCCGGCTGTCCCACTTGTGCTCAGGCAGCTTCCAAGTGCTAAGTGGAGAAAGCTCGGGGCTGCCGGTCGTTCCTGCCCCAGCACCCTCTTCCCCACCTCCCCCAAGGGCCTGGGCAGGATGGGACAGAGGACGTGACTGCCCTAACTCCTGCTGCTCTCTCAGGACACAGTGGGCTTCCAGTGTTAACTAGGCCATGAACATGAGAGGCCTCCTTGTACACAGACCTTGTTACTGAGTGTTTTGATTCTCACAACACCTACTTGGGGCTGGCAGAGCAGGTGCTACTCCTTTACAGATGGGACTTAAGAGCTAGAGGGGCAAGGCCAGGGATCCCAGTCCCACATTATGCCAGGCCCTGCCCGAGGCTGATGGACACAGAAGGCAAGGGAGTCTGAGGCTCAGGGCTCATGACTGGACTCTGCAGGCCCCTGAGTCCCCAGTGCCAGCTCTGTTGGGATGTAAGCCTGTTCCAGCACTGCAAAGTGGGGCACCAGGACAGGAGGGCACCACTTACCATCTTTGCTCTCCAGCCCAGGTTCCCTCAGGGCACTGGCAGGAGGAGGCTGGCTCTGGCTGGGACTCTGAGCTGGACTCAAGCTGCTCCCATCTGGCTGGTCCTTGGCCCTCATTTCTTCCTGCCAGAGTGTAGACTTGGTGGTGGGGACTTTCTCAGCACTGGGGATGCTGCTGCTGCTGCTGGTGACAGCCATCTTGGCTGGCCCTGGCTCCTGGGGGAGACAGCAGTGTCTGTGTGGGCACAGGGGCACACAGCCCAAGCTGGCGCACAGGTCCTGGGTGCCTGGATACCTAGCTATGGGGGATACCAAGGTGAACTTCATAGAGTTAGGGGCTCAGAATCTGCAGAAGAGAAGGCTCTAGTCCTGGTCAGGGTGTCCTGGTCAGGGTGGAAGCTCCTGGATAGTACTGTGGCCTTTTCTCCTCTGCAGCCCTGAAGTGCTTGGACTCACTTGCCACAGGCCAGGTTTGGCAAATGCATGGAGCAGAGGCTTGGGGTTTCTGCTCAGAGCCCCAACACAGACACATGCAAGTTCTCCTCACCCAAAAAATCAAACAGAGCCCAGAGCAGCAAACCAGGCGTTAAAGGCAAGACCACAAGTGGTTGGCCTAGAGTCTGTCATTCCTAGACTTCCAAGTGCTTAGGATACAAACAAGGAAGGATGACAAGCGGTGAGGAAAGAACACACCATTGAGATGTGCCCCCCTGGAGTAAATGCAAAGCATCTGTTCGTGCTGCACCCAAGCTGAGGCCAACCCTTGGCCTCACCCACCCTCCCCTTTTTGGATACCTGGGACACTATGTGAATAGGACCCCTCTGTGGAGGGGAGGTTGGACTGAGGGTAGGCAGCTGTGCCTGTGAGAGAAGTGGCCCTGGATGCTGGTGCCCTCAGCTCCACACCGTGGGTGAAGTGCTTATGGCACATGCATACCCCTCTCTGATGCTTGGGGTGACCTGGGAGAGGGTGGGCTGGCCGGGGTCTCCAAGAGGCAGAAGAAATTCCAGGCCTGAAATGCAAGGGAAATGCATGCATTTCCCACACCAAGGGCCTCCCAACCTGTGCAGGGCTGGCTGCATCCCCAGATCCCTCCCCACATTCCCTGCTTCTGGAGGACTCATCCCAGAGAATTGGGGGCCATGAACAGCAGCCAAAGCCTGATCAAGTCAGTGGGGACTGAAGGACAGTCTGGCAGCAGAAAAGCCATGCTGGCTTCCAGGAGAGGGGCTGCGTGGGTGATGGGAGGAAGCCTGGTCTCTAGGTAAAGTTGCTTCTCTTCTCCAAAGCAGGTATGTGGAAAGTAAGATGCCTCACAGGCCAGGCCAGGGCCACATGGCACTGCTACCGCTCTGCACACTGTCACCACTGTGGCGGAGAGGGATGCTGGAGCTCATGCCGACAGAGACCCTGAGTGCCTGTGCACAAGGAAGGAGTGGAGGCACCAGGTTTTCTATGTCCCTGTGTAGCCAGGACAGCGGCACTGCTCAGGGATGTCAATGCTATAATGAAGTCTGTGCTATTTATCTGGCTACTCAGAAAGGGTTTTCAAAGCAAGAGGAAAGAGGAAATAGGGTAGGAAGGCAGGCCCAGGCCAAGCCGCCTCCGTGACCTCCATGTGCTAAGCAGGCCCCCTCTCTGGAAGGGGTTTCATCGACAGCCTTCCTTTCTACTTCCTGGGCACAGAAACTGAGCAGGAACCCAATGAGAAGGAGGGTTCTGGCCTGGAATGGGGTGTAGCAGCTCCCCATTGGTTTGATCTGAAACTCCCAGGCCATGGAGACAGAGGCCAGGTATGGGGTCTTGGGTTCTTGCCTTTACGGGGGCCCCAAAGGCTTTAGGCTTCCCCCTCAGCTTCCTCTGGCGCACTAGAATGACTCTGGCATCAGGCTGCGGAAGGGAGGCTTTCCCAGAGATCAGCAACTCTCCTCTGGAAAGGCCCCACCTCACCCCATGAGACTGACTCACAGCAGCGTGGCCCTGATGAAAGTTCACAGCTTCCAGAAACCAGCAGCCTCAACGTGATGCTCTGAGGAGCAAGGGGCAAAGGAAAAGAGACTGCCAGGTTGGCTTCTGCAGGGGCTCGGGAGGGGCTGAGTGGAAGAGGCTGGGACCCCAGACCCCCCGGGCTCTAACAGACCCTCAGGGAAGTGGGGGATCTTCCCACCCTGTGATCACATGGCTCCTGCTACCAACAGACAAGGTGAAGCTTGGCCAAGGCCAGCATTATTTGGGGGGAAGGGACGTCACAGGGGAGGGAACGGCTTAGGGAGCAGGAACACCATCAAATTCCCTGGTCTGGGCCGAACGTGTCTCCTGCACATGTAGTTGCCTTATTTGGAGGCAGGAGGTCTGCTACGGCACTATTTCCAAGGTATTACTATGGAAATGCAGCGTAACCCTAAACGCTGTTATTCTGCCTGGGATTTTTTTCTCTCAAACCAGCCAGCTTTGGGGGATTTGCATGTGTGTCTGCTGTTCCCCAGCAGGAAGCTGTACTTTCAGTCTCCAGAAACAACTCCCATTCGATTTTGCCAGGGACACTACCTTCCAGAGGATGCTAGCCTAGGACTCCTTGGGAGGGTAGACAGAGGGCAGACAATGACCATGAGCTGAGAGCAGGCCCAGAGCTGCACTCTACAAGTAGGAGGGTGTGTGCAGCAGCCCAGGGCAGGCACATCCAGGGGAGACCCGGGGGGCATAGAGGAGAAGGGGGACCCAGTTCCACCCAGGCTGATCTCTGCCACTCAGTGAAGGAGAGAGCACCAGGAAGCACTGCTGAACCCTGGGGGTAGCCATGTTCTGCTACGCCTGGACCTCTGCCAGGCTCTGGGCCTTGCAAGACGCCCAAGGGACCCCCAATCTCCACTCTGCTCATTCTCAGGGTTACTGCGAGGCTCGATCAGGCAAGAACACTTGGTAACAGTGAAGCCTGAGTGCAGAGCAAAGGAATAACATTTACTGAGCACCCACACTGGGCCCAAGACCTCCTTTCAAGCTCACAAATAATCCTATAACCAGATCAAAACAAGCCCATTTTGCAAATCAGTTCACTGAGGCTCAGAACCCCTCCTGGTGCCCTGAGCCCCCGGACACTGGCTGGGGAAGAGAAGGAAGTGGAGAGGGGTCTTTGGGGAAGGACTGGACCTGGTATCACCACCCCAGCCACCTCCCACTCTGGTCACATGGGAGTCAGAGCAGGGGCACAAAAATCAAGACCAGCACCAATTTTTTCCATTTATGGTCAAGGCCCCAGAGCAAGAGTGGGGTCCCCGAAGAGCCCTTCACTTGGCTCCCCTTGCTCAGCCTGCTCTCTGCAAGAGCATCTCTGTGTAGAAAGTGGAACTGAGCTGAGTCCTTCCTTGGACTGTGGTGCACGAGGAGTGTGTGCAGCCAGCAACCCCTCCTGGCATGCTCTTTGCTTCCCAGCAGCTGGAAGGACAGCCAGGGGAAGAGACACACGCTCTGCTACTGCTTCTCAGCACCTGCCCCCTGGCTGGAAGCCTCCTGGGGCAGCCCCAGACCACACAAGCAGGCCACCCTATCCCTGTAGTGGGTCCTGCCCTGTGGCTTGAAGAGGAGCATGCAGATTGTAGCCCACAGACCATTGTAAGGATGGAGACAACGTGCAGGGCTGAGGACCACCTCAGCCCTGACCTGACTCCTTCCCTCACCCCTAATTTTAGGCTGGGTCCTGAAGCCCTTGAATCTTCTGGGGTACTCTCACTTTGCCCCAGCTCCTCATCTCTGAAACCACGAAGTGGACACCACCTGGCAAACCCACTGCCTACCTGTGGCGTGGGTGGCTCGACTTTCCGCTTCTTCTTCTGGTTCTGTTTGTTGGTCCTGGGATAGACCATGAGCATCTCCAGCCACCTGGGGAGAGAAGAGAAGAGAGGACCGAATCAGACCCCTGCTCTCAGGAACTAGGACCCTTTCTTGTTGGGTGGTCCAGGCACCAGGCTTAACACTTCCGGACTGGAGGCACCCCACCCAGTGGCCAGGCCTTTGGACACCCAAGCAGGGCAGAGCACTGCCCAGATTAGAGCCTGCCACTGCTGGGGCAGGAAGTGCCAGCAGCACAGCCTAGGACAAGCACAGGCTGTGGTGGGACCAGGCCTGGATGCTGACCTTGCAATGACCACAGGGTAGGCAGGGAGGGCCCTGTGGCTGGCCTAGGGTTGAGGTAGGCTCCACCCTGGCAGAGCAGCAGGCCTGACCACAAAGTACAGAGACCGTCACTGTTTCCATTACTGACCCTATCTTTGGGGCTTAGACTTGGCTCTAAAACTGCCCTCCCGGAGCAGATCTGGCTAGCGCACAGATGGGCTACAACTGGGATTTAGGGCTACTGAGGCAGGAAACCAGGAGTTGTGCTACCAAAGTTCCCTACCGCAGGTCACTTCGAGGGGCTGATTAGCTGACCTCCCAGACCCATTCACTGACCTCTGCGGCCACCTGCACATTGAGGGCACCAGGTACCTCGGCTTTGGGGAAGGCCCAGCAGACATGCTCCGGGACCCACACCAGGGCATGCGTGCCGGAAGGTCCACTGTGGACCGGCAGCACGGACGGCAGCAGGGGAGTATGAGAACAGGGGCTGGAGGCAGGAGGCTTAGAGTCTGATCTGGCTCTGCTACCCTCTAATCATAACCTTGAGTGGCTCCCAGGCCCTCTGGACTTCAGTCTCCTCATCTCTAAAGCCAAGAGCTAGATTAGGCCATGACATAACCACTGTTTGCCTTGTTGGGGCTTCATAACATCTGGGAGAGTTGGACAAAGAGGACTAAGAAGCAAAAGGCGGGAGGGGGCGCGGTGGTGAAAGGCAGCCCCACTGCTTCCTCCAGAGGGGAAGGTACTGCAGGAGACTCTGGCCTACTTCTTCCCAGAACACTAGGATCCACGTTGGGCCTGCCGCCAGCCTATGCCAAGGGCTTGGTGGCAGTGGCTGAGCTGCAATGCGAGGTGGAGTCTGCACCGCTGGCACCCTGGTTGGGGGCTGCAAGGACCACCAGCATCCCAAGCCTGGGGAAGGGAGAAGGGCTTGTGTCTTTAGCACTTGGAGGTGCTTCTTTAATTTGGGGTGGAGAAGGGGGTGGTGAAGGAAGTCGGTTGTAGTCACTGGCCTTCTGGGACAACCTCAGGAGGGTTATGCTGGCTGTGGGTTGACAGCTGGTGGCTGGGGAAGAGGGTTTGGGTGTGGGAAATCACCAGTCCAGAGCAGGTAGTTCTCAATTTGCTGAGAGAACGAACAATCACCTAGACCATAGAGACCTGAGGCATAGGTCCTGCGGGTCACTCTGTGTGCAAGAAGGAGGCTACAACTGTATCTGCAAAGCCAGCAGGTGAGCAGACTCTCCGGGGGCGACACTCATGTGATCTGAGGAGTTCACTTGCTTGAGGGGTTGAAAGACTTGCTTTCCGGCCCGCCCTAAAGGCTGAAATGTCTTTTGGGCACTCCAAAGAACTGCGCCTGCAGAAGGCCCCTCTTAGAGTTTTACCTAGGAGGGGAGAGGAGACGGCAAAGTCACCTCGTCCTCCAGGGCCCCAGGAGTGCGAGGAGTGTGGTGGGGAGGGGCAGGCCTTTCGGGGTGGCCTGAGCCCCTTCAGACTGGCCTAGTTGCTGCCAAGTGGAAACTAACGAACCGGCGAATCTGCGAGCCGTGCAGGCCAGGCCGTGGGGGAGAGGAGAGAAGATCTGCGCTGCAGTTGCCCTGCTGACGAGTGGAGCTTCGGAAGCTCCTGTGCCGCCTGGACAAGGCTGGACGCTCAGGAGGAGCATGGGCAGTCCCTCTAGGCACCCTCAGTCCCTGTGCAGTGCTGCTGTGGCTGGAGGCTAAGAGATGCCAGGCCCAAGAACAGATGACAGAATGTGCCCCTTGCACTCGAATTTCTCACAGAAGCCCAGGAGGAAGCATCTAACATTATCCAGATGCGTGAATGTTAAAATATACCCAAGAAAGAGAGGTGAGGGGCAAAAGTGGACACGGCTTGGTGGTGGATGTGGTCATCAGGGACATGGTCAAGCAGGCTCCCCAACTCTGAAGGCAGAGCCAAGATGAGTGAGAATAGGGGGCACAGAGCTGAAAGGTAGGGGTAGAGAGAAGAGGGGAAGCTGAGACCCAGCCCAGCAGGAGGGCACAGAAGAGTCCCCCTTGCCAACTCCCGCCTAAAGCTCACCTCCTCTAAGAGAGCTGTGTGAAGCTGTGCTCCACACATCCTGCAGGTGTCCTCCTGGCTGAGGAACCAGGCAAGGGAACTACTGACTCTCTCCATCCAGCTCTGGGGAAAACGTGGCTGCTTCAGGCCGTTTAGAGGTATCCATTCAGAGAAGACCCCGGAAAGAAGGCTGGATAGACTGTGCCCAACTCCTCCCCCTCTAAGGCAGCCTGAAGGAAGTGTCTGCACCTCTTTAGGGACCCGAGCACCTAGACCCATCTCAGGGCCCCAGAGTCCACAGATGAGTTTACTCAGCAAAGGAGCTGTGCCAGGCAGCGAGACCCCAGAGGCTACAAAGGAAGCCAAGGCAAAGGGGTCCGTCTGAGAAGGTGAGGCGAGAGGCAGAGGAGGGAGAGCAGACGGAGGCAGAAGTCTGTCCCCAGGGCACACTGCCCCAGTGACTCCCTAAAGCAGGCCCAGGCACCCCAGCCGGTGGGGCAGATGAAGAAGCTGCTGCGCAGGGTCCTGGTGAGGGGCCCAGCAGCAGGCTGCCTCCCTGAGAGCCCTGCCTATTGGGTAGGAACGAGAGCAGCCCAGACCCAGGACGGAGGAGGGGAAAGGCATCAGGTGACTTGCTCTGGCTCTGGGTACGCCACTAGGCCACTGCACAAGCCTCTCACCCTCAGGCCTGCCCAGCCTACATGCAGGACCCCAAGTACACACTCATCTGGTATCTGGGCCTGCTGACAACCTTGTCCACCCAAGCTACATGGGAATGGCAGGCCTCATACATGCATACAGAAGTGACCACAGGAGAGGGGCTCAGGACAGAGCCCAGAACCCCTGGCCTGGGCCAAGTGCCTGGTGGTAGGGCTTAGGCCACCTGCTGGAAGCATTGTCAAATGCCAGACATCATCACTCTCTCAACGTCACGTGGCACCTCTACATCACTGACCTGGTCTCCCAGCTCACACGCTCCCTAGCCTGTCCTAGGGCCCTGAGACACACCTTTCCCATCCCACCTGTCACCCAGACCCCTCCCTGGGACCCAGCTACTGAGGGGAGGACTGGGGGAGGGCTAGATCTCCCTAAGGACTCCACTTGGGCAGTGGAACGTCAGCCTAGATGTGCCTGCCAGACAAGGCCGCCGCAGCAAGTGTAAACCAGGAAGTGCCACTGTTCCATGCTGCCACTCACATCTGGAGGATGCCCATTCAGGTGCCCTCATTTCTAGAGCCTCAGTCTCCCAACTGTAGAATGAGGGCTCTGTAAAAGCCCTTTATGCTCTGAAATTGCATGGTTCTAGGATTAAGATCAGGAAGCAGTCAGAGTGGTCCTCTTGTTTGCCCCCAGGAATCAGAAATGCAAACATGCCTCACTCCAGGGAGGAGCCCAGAGCGAACTGGCACCCAGTGTGGGCCCAGGCCCTCTGCAGTACGGCTCCGACTGCCTGCACCACCCCCAGTATGGTGTAGATTTGAACTCCATCAACAATGGGGACCTTCTGGCCCGTGCTCTCGCTTCCTCATGCAGCAGCCTGGGCTGGGGCTACAGCCGAGATACTGACACCAAGGCCAGCACTCACAGAAGTCCTTCAGTTGTTGAAAACAAAAGGCTTCACATTCTAATTCCCTCTACTCTGCGCTGCAGTCATCAACACGGTCCCCCTAACCCCTGGATTTACTCTCTCCCAAAGCCTCCTCAGCCTCATCTGTCTCCTCATTCTTAAAAGACAAGAGGGATTCTCCAAGATCTTGTGCCCGAGCTCCCAGTCAGGCCCACGGTGTCTGCTCCCTGGGAATGGACATGTGGCTGGGCTCCACAGAGCTGGTAACAGAGCCCCCAAGGGCAGGAGCTCCCAGAAGGCAGACACTGCATGGGCTCAGGAGCACGGAGCTTAGCTCCCCGGACTGTCAGCCATCTGGAAATCCAGGCCCCCCTTCTACTTCCCAGGGCTTCCCCTAAGCCCCTGCAGAGGGCATGATCAGGAGAGCGGGGTGACCCAGAGACTTTGTTTTCTTTCCACTGAGACAAAGAAGCCAGGGCGTGCAGCAGCACTGAAGTAACTCCTGTGTGTGGGTAACTGGGGACAAGAAACAAGACACAGCGTCCACTCTCAAAGGCCTCCCACTGGCTGAGGAAGCTGCACATGCACGCAGACAATCTCCATCTTTTCTAAGAGCCAGCTGACAGAGCCCAGGGCCTCCTGGTAGAGGGCGTCCTGGAAGAGTGGACACTCAGGCTGATGCTAACAGCGTAGAGGAGAGAGGGGGTGTTCCAGACTGAGGGAGGGGCGGGAGTGAAGGCAGAGACGTGGGGGGCAACAGGGGGATGTGCGGCCACAAGCAGCTCAGTGCTGAGGGACATGGGGTGGTAAGGGGGAGGCTGCAGGACGGGGAAGGGGCCCCCCAAGGAAACTGGACTTGGCTTCCAGGTGATGGGGTTTTAGGCAGGAGGGAGGCAAGGCTGGACGTGCTTTGGGGACTGAGTCCTTTGTTGTTGAGTAACAGAAGGTTGGGTTGCAGTGAGAATGGAGGTAGGGACACCAGTGAGAAGCCTAAGGAAGATGTGGCAGCCCTGGAACCAGGGCAGTGCCAGCAGAGGGAGGCCCCCTGGTAAGCAGCATGCATGGGGGCAGCCTTGGGAAGTGTGCAGACACCAGGATGAAGCAAAGGCACATGGAGGGTGAGATTAGTTTCTGGTGTGGTGACGGGGCACACGGTGGCGCTGTGAACGGAGAGAGGGGACTCAGAAGAGGAGACATACTTGGGGAAGAAAATGATGGTGATTCTGCCCAATTTGTGCCAAAGGGACCTGGTTCAAGGACCTGCAGGTGGCTAGGAAGTGCCTCTTCCCAAAATGCACAGAGCAGACTCACCCGCTGATGATCTCCTTGGTCTCTGCCCGGATGAAATGCTCCTTCTCAGGGGTCAGAATGCACAGGGAGAACTTCTGGCCTGTCCGGCCCTCCCCATCCACCACGTCCGTGCATTGGTTCATATTGATGGTGCCCTGAGGGAGGGTTGTGGGCTGCAAGAAAAAGACAGGGCAGGGAGTCACTCAGAGAACAGCTCTGAAGGGGCAGAGTAAGGCAGCATGGACTGTCCCCGCACGCCCAGTTCTTTCTGACTCTTGCTGCTTCTTGGCAGGCCCCTGACCCTCTTGCTGCTTCGTGGACCCCCAATTACAACAAAGGCATAGGGTACGCCCCAGCCTCGCAGCCTCACTTCCCACCTACCCATCCCCAGGGAGAAGTGGCGACAGGCCCGCTCTTCACAGAGAACATCCAGCTGGACATTCCTTACTAGCTGGAAAACAATATCCCAGCTAGTACTGGGGAAGGGGGAGAGACAGGAAGGGGACAGCTCTGTGAGGACAGCTGGACGACAGAGGCAGCCAAGAGCCTGATCTCAGAGGGGTTACTGATCCAAGAGAGCAGTGAGAAAAAGCTCCAGAGAAGGTGGTTTCAAAATAGCAAGGTTATTTTTAGAGGCAAGGAGGGAGCCACAGAGAAGCCACATCCTTGCAGGCAGGCTGTGGGCTGGCAGGCTGGAGCCATGCATGTCCTAAATGCTTTACAGGTAGGCCAAGCCCACTCAGGGTGGGTGACCCACTGCCACCCTCCAGGACTGCCCATGAGGAGTGCTACAAGGCTGCCTGGCCAGCGCTGGAACAACAAATAAAAACTTTTTCCCCTTTTCTGACAGCAAAAGCTGTTAGACAATGAAAATAAGTATAGAAATAAAAAATAAGAAAAAGCTTTAAGAAATTCCTACTGAGATGAAGCATTACCCAAAATGACCTTCCTAGAGATGTTGTGCTAACCCTATATCCTCTGGCCTCTCACCTCCCCCTAACGTGAGGATGCTTTCGGAAGGAGACAGGTCACCCTGGCTGCCCCCACATCACATGCACAGAGCTCCTGCTCCGGAGCCAGGCGAGGCACTACCTTAATGCTGCTCGCTGACGGCTCTCACAAGGAGGGAAGCCTTGGCCAGAACCCCAGGCAGCCAGAGGGCAGACTCTGACCCCCACCCCACCTCTGGAGCAGCTGCCAGCTTCCCACTGAGTTCCCTGAAGAGCCCGGCACTTCTTTGGTTGCACTCCTGGAGAAGCAGCCCTGGAGAAGCAGCAGGGGAAGAAAAGGCCAACAGTGGCCAGCTGGGGGTGCCTCCCTCCTGGAGTTCTGGGAGTGGGCCCTACCCTGCCCGGCTGTGAGCTCCCTGCCTCAGGCAGAGGGAAGGCGCCTGTCCTCAAGATCAGGACACTGGGTCTGGCGTGGATGCCAAGCGCAGACCAACTACTACCCATTATCTTTTCTCGTCCGCTAAATGAAAGGAAGGAAGAAGCTCCCAGGCCCCTCCAGCTGGAGCGCGTATGATCTTCCCAGTATTTTCCAGGCTGACCTATAACTGCAAGATTTGCACTGCAAGATTTCCAACCACCTCTCTGGGCCTGAGTTTCCCTAGGTGTGAAATGAGGCCTTTACCTTCTTCCAGAAAAGCTTTCGGAAATGTCGATAAAAGGCAAAGACATAACAAGCTAGGGCTGAAGGAAGTGAGCGTTTATTTACTCCTGTGTGTCAGATCTTGCCATTACCACCTCTCTCACGCCTCCTTATATATGACCGACTGTGGGGCAGGCATTATCTAATCTTATTTTATTACACGTGCAGAAGAGGGAGCAGAGAGTCAACAGTGGTCACAACAGGAGGCAACCCTGGAACCCTGGTCCAGGTCCACACTGACAAATGCCCTGAAAATGGTTCCTCCCCAGTCTCAAGAGCGCCACCTGAGGGAGGAGGCACCATGACCACCAGCGCTACAGCAGCCCCTGCTGTGACACCGCGCTCTGCCACACACTGACTGAATGCCATGCCCTGGTCCAGTGCATCCTCTCACTGACCAGCCCCACCACCCTCTGAGGCTGGCACTACCATCACCCCCACTTGCCCCTTCACTTCTCTGCACCTAACTGCATCTCCTGCACCCACAAGAGCTCGAGGAGACTCAATCAAGGGTCTCCAGACAGCCTCCAGGCCTCACCGGCCCTCCTCACCTCTGTTCAGGAGCAGGCCACATGCACGTGCATTCTCAGCATTCTGAAGGGGAAGAGAACATACTCCGCAGCGACCCATTTCCTGGCTAGGCTGGACCTTGTACTGGGAGAGCAAGGGCAAATATCTAGGCTGTAACCCAAATCCAGCCAGAGGGAACCCCTTGTCCCAACGCCACCAGCAGAGAAGCCAGCTCTGTCTGACGAGCTTCCTGCCCTGATTCTGCACCTCCAGAGGTTAGGAATCCAGGCTTCCCAAGAGGCTGAGTGTCACCTAGTTTTCCTGGTTTCATTTTAAAAAAAGGGATGGCTGTCTGCAGGCCATCCGAGTCTGCCACGGTGCCAACTAATGGGTTCAGTCCTCACCTGGCAATGTCACTAGATGACCCTCCAACCATCTGGGGGCCTCTGTCCCTCTTCTGGCCTGCAAACCACACTAGCTAAGATGGCAGGGCTGCTACAGGGCTGAAGACTGTTTTAAGCATGAGGTGACCAAGCAAGAGGGCACAAGCCAAGGGCCTCTCTCCAGGGATGTGACCACATCCTGCTGAGAACCCAGCCTTCCTCCTTGTCATTGCCCCCAGGGCCCACCAGAGGCCAAAGGAACTTCTGCCCGCTGGAGCCAGGGCACCTGTCAGAGGCTGGCTTCAGAAGATCCTGCTATGGCAGCCTCACTGCCTGGGGGCCTCTACCCCCACCCCTGGCCCAAGCAGGGACACTTTAGGGAGAACAGGCTCCTCCATTTCTTGTTGGATCCTAGGAGTTTGGAAGGTGGGCTTCTAAGAGCCAGAGAGAAAGAAGAGGAAAGCAAGACAGAAATACAGAGAAGGGCCATTTAGAGCTATCAAGAAGGGAACCTTTCCTCCAGGCAGCTGTGCTTAATAGAACCAGAGGCAGCATGGCTCAAAGGCAAGACTTGGGTAGAATGGGAATTGTCCACTTTATTCCCCACTCCCTCATTCAGATAAGAAAACAGAAGTCTCAGCCCCATGGCCAAGTGGTTAAAGCTCTGCATGCTCCTCTTCGGTGGCCAGGGTTCGTGGGTTTGGATCCCAGGCACGGACCCACTCCACTCACCAGCCATGCTGGTGTCCCATATATAAAGTAGAGGAAAACTGGCACAGATGTTAACTCAGGTCTGATCTTCCTCAGGCAAACAAGAGGAGGAGTGGGGCCTGCCCGTTGGCACAGCAGTTAAGTGTGCACATTCCGCTTCGGCAGCCCAGGGTTCACCGGTTCGGATCCCAGGTGTGGACATGGCACCGCTTGGCAGGCTATGCTGTGGTAGGTGTCCCACATATAAAATGGAGGAAGACAGGTGTGGATGTTGGCTCAGGGTCAGTCTTCCTCAGCCAAAAAAAAAAAAGGGGGGGGGGCACAAGATTTGGAAGGGAAGAAATAAAGCTTCCCTTAGTAAAAAAAAAAAAAGAAGAAGAAGAAGAAGGAAAAGGAAAACAGAGACCCATAGAAACAAAGGCTTTCCCCCAGGGTAAAGAAGTGATCACAAAATCCCAAGGTCAGAAAGTGCCTTTCAAGGTGAAGCCCAACCCCATCCACTGTGTGAAGTCCTGCAACAGTTCATGTATTTCTCAAACTCACCTGACTGTGACCGACAGAGAACAGCGCGTTTCACAGTGGGATGAACACACATCTGTGCGTGCACACGTATGGGAAATGGAAAATTACGCCACAATACTTTTACCACATGCATTGCACTCTGTATTATTGTTTTGTCATGCTCACTACAACCCACTTAAGGAGAGGAAAAGCACTCCACTGATGACTGCAGTCAGCCAGCACACCTGCACACTGCCAGCAGCAGGGGCTCAGGACACTCCAGGCTGGGCACGAAGACGAATCTACCTTTCAGTACGAACCACGGCAGCAGGAATAATACTCATCATTTAGGGGGCCACGGAGAGCTCTAAATATTTTGTAGCTACAGGTACTGACTCATTCACCCTGACGACAGCCTCAGGCAGTAGGCATCACTACAGGTCCAATTTACAGATGTGCAAGCTGGGGGTCAGAGTGGTGAAGGGACTTGGAGTCCACTGGGCCACCCAGAACAAGTCTGGGCCCTCCTTGGCGCCTTTTCTTCCTGGTCTTTGCAGCTGTTTTGCAGTCATGTCCAGAACCTGGCAGAACCTGTAGGTGGGCCATGAGGCCTGACCCACTGGGGGCTTGCTGAGCCTACCCTGCTCACAATGGGATCAGACAGGGCCCAGGCAGGAACAGGACCTCCCCAAAGGTGATGATAATGGGCCCAAGACCTCCCTTAAGAGGCCTGGTAGGCATGCATGCTGGAGGCTTAGTCAGGCCACTTGAGCAGGGTCTAGGAAGAGCCCTCGTCCTTTCTTTGGGCTGGAGATTGTTAGACCCGACTTCTCTATGGAGGACAAGTGGCCCTTAGGGAGCACCTGCTGAGTACTGCACCCCATCGAAGGCATCCCCAGAACCCCACGTCCTAAGAGGAACATGTCCTGGTCAGGCTCACAGAGACCATCTCCTGGCTCTTACTGCTACTCCCAAGCTGCTCACAGAACCCCAAGTCTAATGGATCAGGAGTCCCTCTCTCAAGAGGCAGTGCTGGTGACCAGCCCAAATGCCACCCAGATGCCACCTCTCAGCCTTCCAAGGCCACAGTGCTCCCCAGCGAGCAGCACTCTTCAGACGGGTATCCCCGAAGCCCAAGTTCTCAGAGGAAAGCGGAAGGACTCATGGAAAAGGGATCTTAAGACACACCCACGAGATCATGATCCTGTCCAGACCCACAGTGAACACAGCCCCTGCCCGGTCCCTCTGACAGCTCAAGGAAGCCTCCTGCCAACTTTAGCCAGGGGCTCCAGGGCAGTGGGGACAGACAAGGGGCCGCAAGACATGACCACCAGGCAGAACTTCCTTACTCTCACTCCTCACCTGGCAAAAAGCCATCAAAGCCCGCTGCCCAGTCAGCCTCCCACGCAGTCTACAATCCTCCAGGTTCACGGGGCAGTTTCAAACTGTCCCCCACACTGGAGCTGCCAGCTGCACAGAGCAGCTCCGAGGCTGAGCTGTCCTGCAGGCTCGTTACAAGTCCTCAGACGCCAGGTCTGTTTCCATGCTTTCACACGGCCTCCTCTGGACGGAGCTGCGATTGTGCACCCTCCCTGCCCTTTAGGTCTCCAACATGAAACTCACCTGCTACAACTCAGCTGCCCCCAGAAGGACACCTGTCAGCCAAGCCAGGGGCTATGGCGTGGAGGACCCGTCACCTGGGCACCCATCACCCCAGGACAGGAGGCGGGCAGGATCCAAAGACAACTGTGCTCCCAGCCCCTTCTTCCCCACAGAGGTTTGAAGATCTAATGCAGACTCCAGGCTATGTGACCAGAACCTGCAGCCAAGAAGAGCCCACTCTCAGAACAAAATGCTAGCTTTGCCACTGGCCATCTCTGTAATCGTGGGCAAGTCACAGATTGTCCGCCTGTTTCCACAAGTGTAATATGGGGGTAAAAATATCGCTCGCTTCAAATGTAAAATGGAGTAGCTCCTTCAGAAAATAGTTTGGTAGTTCCTCAGAAAGTTAAAAATGGAGTTACTAAATGACCCAGCAATTCTACTCCTAGGTTCAAACCCCCAAGAACTGAAAATAAGTATTCAAACAAAAACTTGTACACAAATGTTCGCAGCAGCATTATTCACAATAACTAAAAGGTAGAAAGAGCCTAAATGTCCATCAATGGATGAATGGACAAACAAAATATGGTATATCCATACAAGAGAGCATTATTCAACCACAAAAATAATGAAATATTGACACAGGCTGCAATATGGATGAACTTCGAAGACATTTTGCTAAGTGAAGGAAGCCAGACACAAAAGGACAAATATTATATGACTCGCTTTTGATGAAATATCCAGAATAGGCAAATCCACATTATAAATGTACTAAATGCCATTGAATTGTACACTTTAAAGTGGTTAAAATGGTGAATTTTTATGTTATGTGTATTTTACATAATAAAAGAAATCCCTCACCTCATAGAGCTGTCACGAGACCAGAGATGATATATGAAGCGAGGGCTCAGGCTGGCGCACACCCCAGGCTGCTTCCCCTCCTGTTTCTCAGTGCACGCACATGCCCCCCACACCAAGGCAATTTACTCAATACCTTTTCCCTGAGTGCTTGCTACTGGAAGAGGGACGAAAGTGCCAGGCACACCTGTCTCCTACCCTGGGACAGAGAGGAAGCGGCAGGGTGAAGAGAGAACTGGCCCAGCTGGACTGGAAGGTGCTCTAGGCATCACAGACTGCTCTCTCCCTGAGAAGGGAGGGAAAGCCAGGCCTCCCTGCCGACACTAGAGGCCAGCTGCTGGCTCTAAGAAGGCAAAGAGTAGGCTCTTGAAAATGACAGGCCAAACCAAGGGGTTTATCCAAGAGCAGTGGAGTGGCTCATGAACGCTCTCCATGCCTCACTGGCCTCCATCTTGAGGCCCTAGGAAAGATCAGAATCTAGTTTCCTGGCCACACTTCAGCGGGGGTAGGAGGAGCCCGCCCTTCTGAGGAGCACCAGACACTTGACTTGCCCTGTGCCCCAGCCCTCCTCCCCACCAGTTCCCAGGCACAGGCAGGCCTAGGTCTGAGTGCTGCACCCTCCTCTTTCCCACTGCCCACACTGCAATCATCCCATTGCCCAGTGATCCAGAATGGAGTCTGGGAGGTGGGAGCCTCCAACCTGGGATTTGTTCTGTGGGGGGCACAGCAGGAGCAGCTGCTGTCCAGGGTGAGGTCTGTAGATTCTATTCTCCTCAGCACTGTTCAACAGGAAGAACCCAGGGCTAGGCTAGCCTCGGTCATGCAGGTCTCTCTGTGGTTGTCAGCAGTGGCCCCAGAATGACCTTTCAGGAGCACAGATCTGGCCAGGCCATTCTCTGCCTTAGCTGCTCCACAAACACAGGTTGAAGGCCCTGTGTTTGAGGCCTTCAACGACCCCGGCCTCACCACCTGCCCCTGCTCACAGGCCTGGGTGACTCCCTGCCAGCAGGTGCTCCTGTCCCTGGGGGTCCCCCTTTCAAGATTTGGCTCTGGCCCCATCCAAGGGCAGTGTGGGCTTTCGGACGCATTCAGGGCTTCCACGGATTCAGCAGAAAGGGACGCGAAAACGGGGGAGCGTCTGCTAATCCCAAGCAGCAACCGGAGCTGCCGTGCCCAGTGCAGTGCCCACATGGGGCTGTGGCTCAGAGCTGTGGGGAGAGGAGTGACGAGTGAGGCTGACGCTGGACATGCTCAAGTGCTCTGAGGGAGCTGATGGGGTGCTGTACTCATTTAGGGCTTTGTAGACTGGCTAAACTCCCTAATTTCATGGGGTATTGTTAGGGTCGGCTAAACTTATTTTTTTAACGGAGAAAAGAACACAATAAGGATCCTTTTCACTTGCTGCCAAGGCCAGGAAGTTCCTTCTCACATCTACTGTGCCAGACTGGCCTACCAGCTTGGGCTGCTGGCTGGGCAGCAAGACACCCAGGCTCGTGCCAAGCAGCCAAGGGCCCTCTGCCAGGAGAGTTTTCCTTGGGAAGCCACTGCCACCCAGCCAAGGCCCACCTTGCTCCTAAGACTGGGGCAGGGGAACACAGGGAAGAATGGCTCTCATCCTCCTCACTGCCCCCTCACTGCACCAGAGCAGGACTCCACAAGAGCCAAGTGCCCACTACACCGTATACGGCCGGACCAACGACTGAAATGTAAGAGTAGAAGCTATACAACTCTTGGAAGTCCAGGGTAACAGCTGCATAACACTGGACTTGACAATGATTTCTTGGTATCACACCAAAAGCACAGGCAATAAAAGAAAAAACAGGACTTCATCAAAATTAAAAACTTTTGCGGTGGCCCCATGGCCGAATGGTTAGGTTCATGTGCTCCGCTTCAGCGGCCCAGGGTTTCACCAGTTGGGATCCTAGGCGTGGACTTAGCACCACTCATCAGGCCATGCTGAGGCAGCGTCCCACATAGCAGAGCCAGAAGGACCTACAACTAGAATACACAACCATGTACGAGGGGGCTGTGGGGAGAAGAAGAAGAAGAAGGGAAAAAAAGGATTGGCAACAGATGTCAGCTCAGGTGCCAATCTTTAAAAACAAAAAAGTAAAGCTGACTAAAAAAGAAAAAAAATTGGAAACTTTTGTGCATCTAAGGATACTATCAAGAGAATGAAGACGACACACAGAATGGGAGAAAATAGTTGCAAATCACATATCTGATAAAGGATTACTATCCAGAATATACAGAGAACTCCTACAAATGAGCAGCAAAAAAACCCCCAAACAGTCAATATATTGGCTAAAGACCTGAACAGACATTTCCCCAAAGAAGACATACAAATGGCCAATAAGCATATGAAAAGATGCTCAACATCATTAGTCATTAGGGGAATGCAAATTAAAACCACGAGATTCCACTTCACACCTACTAGGATGGTTATAATAAAAAAAAAAAAGCCCCCGAAAATAACACGTGTTGACAAGGATGTGAAGAAATTGGAACTCTTGGCACCCTGCTAGTAGGAAGATAAAAAAGCTGCTGTGGAAAAGTTTGGCAGCTCCTAAAAAAATTAAACATAGAATTACCACATCATCCAGCAATTCCACTTCTAGGTATATACTGGAAGAACTCAAAGCAGAATCTCAGACAAATATCTGTACACCTGTGTTCACAGCAACACTATTCACAATAGCCAAAAGGGAGAAACCACCCAAGTGTCCAGTGATGGATGAACGGACAAACAAAATGTGGTATACAGATTCAATCGAATATTAGTTAGTCATAAAAAGGAAAGAAATTCTGACACATGCTCCAACATGGATGAACCCTGACAATATTATGTTAAGTGAAATACACCAGACACAAAAGAACAAATATTAGTGTTTAACTGGTATGGAGTTTCAGTTTAGGAAGAAGAAAAAGTTCTAAAGACAGCTGGTGGTGATGGTTGCACAACAATGTGAATGTATTTAATGCCACTAAACCGTACACTTAAAAATGGTTAAGGAGCCAGTCCCCTGGCCTAGTGGTTAAGTTTAGCACGCTCCCCTTCAGCAGCCTGGGTTAGGTTCCCAGGCACGGACTTACACCATTCATTGGTGGCATCCCACATACAAAATAGAGGAAGAATGGCACAGATGTTAGCTCAGGGAGAATCTTCCTCACCAAAAAAAAAAAGGTCAAGGTGGTAAATTTCATGTAATGTATATCTGAACACACACACACACACACACACACACACACAAAGAACCAAGTGTCCAGGCCAACTTGGATTCCTGAGTTAGGAACAACAACAACAACATGAACAGTGGGAACAGAAACAGGAAACAGACAGAAAGAAACATCTCATTTAAGCCAACATACTTCTTGTATGGAAGTGGAAGGCAGCCATTCTATAGATGGAGCCTGGCCAGCTCTGGCCCAACTCACTGTGGCCTCCCGCGAGCCGTCCCCAGTGGGTACAGAACAGAGGTCTCAATCGGCACATACCTCCCACTCCCCAGCTTCCTACCTCTCCCCATTTCCAATCCTCAGTTCAATGGCGGGAACAGCAGCCCCCCGCAGCATGGGTCCCCAGAAGCCTGCTGCTCTCCTCTCCTCTAGGGCCCCACACCACAGCCAGACCTGGATGATGTAAGAACTGCTTTCCTGGAAGGTGTGGTGATCTCAGGCACACACAAGCATCTATCAGAGGTATGGGCTTTCTGACGTAAACAGGACTGGTACAGTTCACTGGCCTGGTTTGCCCCAGAGCCAGGAAGAGCTCACTTCCTTAGCTCCAGTCCTTGAAGTCAATCAATCTCCTTTCCTATGAGTGGAATGACTAACTCGCCTTTATAGTTTTGCCTTTCCTGGTTTCCACCTGGCACCTATACCCCTTCCTCCCCAGTTCTTCTGACTGCACAAAGGTCCCTTGTCTCGGCCTCTGCTCTTGCTGAGTCACGCAATCTTTGGGAACCAACCCAGAAGATTCCTGGAGGACCTATCATGTTATCACCTGTCTGACTCACGTCTGGACCTGTGGGCCCGTGGCCCCTGCCTAAGTTCTTGGCTCTGACTCCAGTTCTACTTTACATTTCTAATCACATCTACTGATAGCGAGGGAAGGAGCAATCTTTAAGGCCCTGCCTCCAAAACCACGCAATCACCTAAGCACTCGCTAGACAAACGTCTGGATGCAGACGACAATGCTCACTGAGCACCTGCTCTGTGCGGGGCACTGTGGCTGACTGGTGCTGGGAACAGAGGTGAAACAGTACAAAAGTGCCCTTGGAAAAGCACACTTCCTTCTTGTGGTGACAAAGGGAAAAAACAACATAACTATCCCATTTCAGGTAGTGACAGAAATGAAAGGAAAGCAGGTAAGGAGCTAGGGAATGCTGGGGGGTGGACACGCACGCCCAGAGCCCAAGGAGACCGAGGGAAGGAGAAAGTGAGCACTGAGGCCACTGCGCAGGGATGAGCTGGGTCCAGCCTGAGGAAGCTGGTGGGCAGGCTGCTGGCAGGACTGGGACCAAGGGGCCCAGAGGACATGCTCTCCTGTGGGGATGTGCCCAGGAGAGGGAGGCAGCTCGATGGTGGCTCACAAGAGCATTCTGACCCCAGACACGTGAGGCAGGCAGAAGAAACGGGGGCCCAGACTAGAACCCTAGTGGCACATGGGGTGAACAGTGGGAGGATTTGGGCTATATTGAAGGTACAGCCAGAAGGACTAGAGGTGTGTGGTGGGTGAGAAAACAGAGCAGCCAGGGATGACTCTTAGGATTCAGGCCTCAATGACTCTTCTTTTTCTGTGCTTGGCCTGTATCCCAGCTTTCTCTGGCATTTCTATCCCCATGGCTTCATAGAAAATAGACCTTTTCAGGCTAATGCCACCAGCGACGGGACTCAACAACCAGGACGAGAAAGGAAGCGGAGAAGCGACGGCAGAGAAGCAGCAGAGAGACGGAGGCCGGCAGCCATCTGGGAGGCAAGATCACAAGCTGGCGTCATGAGGAAAGCAACTGCCACCCCTAAGCCTTTGCTGCAGCCACCCTTGGGGCACAAACAACAGTTTTGGCAGCAAGCTGAAGTCCCTAGAAGGATGGTACTCAACGATCACAAGCGCTAAAGACACAGAGAACTCGAGGTCTATTGACTGTTGGAGCCGGAAAGGCCTCTGGAAGACAGCTGAGGGCTGAGAGCACAGCCTCGCTAGGGGCAGGGGTGCAGCAGGCAAGGGGAGAGGAGGAGTCTGGGCGAAGGACAGAGCAGGCGCAGTCCCGCCCGGCAGAGTTTGAGGAACAAGGGAAGCTAAAGAGGACGGAGAGCAAGAAAGGGACTTGAACTCAGCCTTCTTCTCAGATGCAAAGGAGATAGAACCAGTGTGTGTCAACAGTCCTATGTCACTTCTCAACAGAAACAGCTTCCTTCTGGTAAAAAAAATCACGTCCCTCAGAGCTGGAGGGCTTGAGACAGCAGGTACTCAGCAGGAGAGGACACAGAGCACTGAGGGGTCAGACAGCCCAAGGGCAAACAGGCAGCTGGGCAGAGTTGACTTCAGCACCCACCAGGCCCAGGGCCACTAGGCAGTTACCTGGAGCCAAGGAAGGAAGGACATGGTGAGGTGACAGCAGAAAGGCTGCTGGTGCCACCAAAAGAAATGTCCAGCTCCCGAGGCCTGTGTCTTGCCAGGTGAGAGCAGGGCAGGACGCTGGCAGCTCACATACAGCCCAGGGCAACTCTGCCCCCCTGTTCCCTCTAGGTCTCCACCTGCTGCTCTGAAATGCCTCTCTAGGCAGCCACAGCCCCAGTCCAAGGAGGCCACCTTTCTCTAGCAGAGGAAGGAGCACAGAGAAAGTAGCTTGGGGACAGGGCTCACACAAGTCAGGACTTGACAGAGGCCATAAACAAACAGAACGTGGTTCACAGGAGGAACAAGCAGTGGAGAAAAGGGTTCGAAATCGAGTCCTACAAGAGTAAACTAAAAGAGCCAGAGATGTTTAACCTAGAGGATGAGGGTTCATTGAGAAGGAACTGGGGATACAGGACAGGGCTGCTGTCTCCAAAAATCATTAATTCAACCAACACACACTGGACACCAGGCCCTGGGGACACAGCGATGAGTAAGACACGGCACCTACCACAGTGAGACCAGCACTAACATAGAGCTACGAACACAGCCTGTGGGAAGCACAGCGCGAGGAGGCCAGGAACGGAGAAGTCAAACGACTTAAAGGCTTCTTGCGGCACAAGGATCAAGACCTGTCTGGCAAGGTCCCCGTGGGGAGAGCTGGGCTCAGAGGGGAGGAACTGGCAGCAGAGGGAGAGCCCAGCTAGAGACGAGGAAGCACATTTATTAAGGACTTTTTGATGAATGAACATTTTGTCCCCAAAAACCTGAGGCTGGCATCATCTCCATTGCTGATAGATGAAAAACACTCAGAAAAGCAAGGCAGCTGCCACCAACAGCACTCACCCACTTAGAACATACTTACTGAGCACCTAACATGTGCCAGGCACCATTCTGGGCACTGGGAACACAGCAATGAACAAAACTGGCAAAAACCTCTGACTCCACAAAGCTGACCTTCCAGTCTAGAGTCAGACAAGTAAAATAAATAACAAAGGATGCAGTGTGTTTTGTGGTTAGTGGTGAAGGGCCACCGTGAGAAATGAAGCAGGAGTAGGGAAGGAGGAGTTTGGGGTGGGAAGCCTTTGGAGTAGGTCAGGCAGGAAAGGCCTCCCCAGAGGCAGGGGAACAGGAGTAAGGGAGCGAGGTGCAAGTAAGGGCAACCCCGACAGAGGGAGACTGGAGCGCGAGTCTGACCTCACGCCCAACACAAGGGGGAAGCGGGAAGGTCGGAAGGCTGCCAGTCCTCCGAGCGAGCGCTGATGGAACTGCCGCTGGAGGAGTCAGTCCTCGATTCCCCCATTTCGGTCCTGCCTGCCTTGGTTTAATCAGGCAGAAGAGACTGAAAGAGTCTTGTAACTAAAGTACAGCTAGTCCTCAGAAGGATGCTAGTTTAAGCCCAACAGTCATTCCCAGAGCAATCTCTCACTTAGCTGTCACCAGGCCTCCCACCGTAAAGGCAGAAAACAGAGGTTCCTGGATAAACAGGTCACAGTGGCGGGGCACCCAGAGCCACTGGGAGATGATGGGAAGGCCCTTGGCAACGTTCTGACCATGACCCAAGCCCACCTAGTTTCTAGCTTCACTCCCATGATCCCATCACTCCCTGTCCTGTGCTGGACGCCAGCCTGGGCTTCCTGGCCAGGCGCGAGGTTTTCCCTTCCTTCAAGGACAACTCCAGTGGCACTTCATTTCCCAGCCCTTCCTGGCTGCCTGGCCTAGAGTGACTTCCTCTTTCTTTCAGTTTCTGTGGTACTTCTTTTTCTTTTTTCCCTTTTTAAATAAACTTTTTATTTCAGGATAACTTCAGATTTAGAGAAAAGCTGTGAAGTTATAGCACAAAGAGATCTCATATACCCCTCACCCAGTCTACCCTATTATTAACACCTTACACTAGTGTGGTACACTTATTACAATTAATGGACCAATAGTGATCTGTGATTATAAACTGAAGTCCATATTTTATTCAGATTTCCTTAGTTTTTTCCTAATGTACCTTTTCTGTTCCAGGATCCCACATTACATTCAGTGGTCTCCTCTTGGCTGTGACAATTTCTCTGACTAGCCTTATTCGTGATAACATTGACTGGTCTGGTGTTTTGCAGAACATTTCTCAACTGGGATTTGTCTGAGGTTTTTCTCACGGTCATTAGGTTTTCTCATGGAGTTAGAGGTTTGGGGGAGGAAGACCACAGAGGTAAAGCACGTTTCTCCTCATGTCCTATCTAGAGCCCAGGACTCGTCCCTGTTGACGTTGACCTTGAACGTAGGGCTGAGATCGTGTTCGTCAGGTTTCTGCACTGTAAAGTCCCTGTTCTCCTCCCCTCCGCGCTGTCCTCTTAGGAGGGAAGTCGCTGCGGGCAGCTCACGCTTGAGGAGTGGGGAGTTAGCGCCAGCCCCTCGAGGAGGGAGCAGCCGCACAGCTTATTTGGAATTTCTTTGGCACAGAAGGTTGTTTCTTCCCCCTTATTTGTTTATTTCTTTATTCAATAATTTACTTAAACAAGTATGAAGTCGGTGTTTATTTTATGCTTTGGATTATAATCCAATACTATATTACGTATTTTGTTGCTCGAATTGCTCTAGCTTTGGCCATTAAGGGCTTTTTCAGTTGGCTCCTGTGTCTCTTTGACATACTCCATCAGTGTGTGTACACATGCGCATTCTCAAAGTACTTCTTCAGTGTCTGGCATTACAAGATGCTCCAGGCTCAGCTTGTATATTTCCTACCCTGGTCTTAGAATTGGCCATTTCTCCAAGGAGCCCTGGTTCTTTTTATTGCAGAATGGAATTAGAAACCAAGACCTAGGCACTAGGTACACTCACTGCTATTGGAGTGCTGCTGCCTCCAGGCCTTCTCAGCTGACAGAATAAGGAAATATAGGTACACATAACCCATGTATTCATCCATCTACCACCCATCCACCCATCTATTTCTCTCTCCTTATGGATCTCCATTAAGCTAAACTACTGAGGTCCCAACTCTAGTCCAGTACCACATGGATCATTCTAGCTTTTTCCCCTTGCTTGCCTATAACCTCCCACTCCAACAGTGGTCCCACCATCCGCATCCACTTCCTTAATTGTCCAATCCCAACACACATGCACAGTGGTTTCAGAATTGATAACCAGTACCCCATGAGAAAGAACTTTATCAACTAGAGTGCAGTGCTTATGCATAGTCCCTTCTGCCTTTAATCTTGCAGATTCCACTCATTTTCAAAGGTACACACCTCCCTTTTACACCACTGCCTGGAATCTCTTCCAATGAGTTCCTGGAGAAGAAGAACCTGCTGTTCTCAGAAGAAGAGTGCAACAGTGGGTGGAGTAGATATTAGTGGAATATTTTATATGTTCAGCATGAGTTTTTGAGCCCTCTTTTGCAGGCCATGTTGGATAGGAGGGTGAGGAGAAAACTGGAGGGAGTAAAGAGAGGACACAGAGAAGGGAAAGAGAGGGGCGCTAAAGGCACCTCCTGGCAGAAGCTGCCCTTCCAGTGCTGTCAGAGCTGTCTCTTCAGAGACTGGGGTAGGCGGGAGGGAGCTGCTCTGGAGAGGAGGAGGAGGCTGGCACGCAGGCATGCAGGCAGGCTGGAACAACACTGGCCTTATATGGAGATTCTCACATCCCAGCCTGCCAAGCCTTCAGCTGCTGCCACCCCTCCAAATCTGCCTCTGCCTGGGAAGCAGGGAGCACTGCTGTTCCACATGGTTGCACTGATTTCCTCCCCAAAGGCCCACCTGGCAAATCTAGAGAAAGCATGCTGCTGTTTGCTACAGCAAGACCGAAGGCAATGCAGCTACTGGGGCCATACCATCCACCAGGCCCCATATGCAGTGCCTTCCTGCTCACCCCCCAGAGCTGGGGTCTAAAGCACAGAGAAGAGGCTCCAAGGACCAGAGCCTCACCAGAGAGGCTAGAAAGAAGGCCAACGGCCTTAAACTGGAAGGTTTTAGAGCTTAAATCAATGGTTCTCAACTTTTGCTGAAAAATGGTAAGATTTTTAAATAGAGGCTCCATGCCTTGAGACTCAGATTTAAATTTTCTGGGGTGGGGCTTGGACATCGGAATTATTAAAAGGTCCCCTAGTGCTTCTGATGTCCAGCCGGGGTTGGGAACAACTCCCTCAAAGGGAGCCCCTGATCTCTGTTGATGCCACAGCAGGCTCCGCTCTGCAGGCTGTCCCAGGCTGGCCATCCAGCTGTATTCAGTCACTCACAGCTTGTGGCTGGGCCAAAGAAGACCTGATGAAAGCAATGACACAGAGGGAGAGGAGAAACAAAACTCAGCTGTGAAGAGCTTGCTGGCAGTGGGGGAGGTAAGGGGCTGAGGGGGTACACAGGGAGTGTGGATGCTACTGGAGATGTGATTTCATAAGGGGCTCCAGTAGCTAGTGCTCAGGTTAGCACTCCAGAGGCCCCTGCCAGCCACAGTTAGTAAAGAAAATGAAACTGTCAGGCAGCCTGAGGGGGAAGAGGGGAGGAACGGCATCTTCTCCCCTCCAGGGACACTGTGAGAATTCTGGGAAAATGGGAGGGTGGAGACCATGCCAGGCAACTGTACCACTTTCAAGAGATGTGTGAGAGGTGAGGGAACATGGCCAGGGCTGCAGCAGTTCTGTGTGATGAGCGGGGGCAAAGCCCAAGAAAGCCCCCCTCCTCAGGCAGTGCCTTGAGTAACCAGCAACGCCAGAAGTTGACTGCCACCTCCACAGCCCCTGCCCTGAGCTCTCGGTCTGGCTCCTTTGGCTTCTGCTCAGTGTAAACGTTAGAGTGGAGCATAGTATGTGGGCAGAAGCTCAGTCTCAACACAGGTGACGCACTGAATTACAGAGCACACAGGTGGTACACACACACACACACCCCTTCCTGTCAGTCATGTTGCTGAGCCTCACAACCAAATGGCCTGGGGCCACCACAGGGCTTAGCTTACAAGGAGCCACACAAGCTGGAAGCCCAAAGAACTTCAAATTACCCTTGGACAGAAACTCTCAGGTTTATTCCAAGAATCCAAACAAGCAAAAGAGAGAAACTCGAGACTGAGCTTGCAACATATCAGGAATCACTGGGCCTTGCCAGTTGTCCAGGTTTTGGAACACAGGGGGAGCGGAAGGATAACGAGAGGGCTCCATCAGCGGACCCTCGGGATGAGTTGGGCACAGAGTCCACCAGGATACAGGTCAGGCCAGGGCCACAGCCCTCCAGCCCTTTCCTTCTCCCTCAGGGACACTGAACTCCAGGGAAACTAGGGCAGCCAGGACAAAGGGCAGAGGAAGCCTACTCTCTGATCAGACCCAGGTGTCTACCTTACCAACAGCACCAGGCTCCAAGTGCACCTGCTGGGCCTCGAGCTCCTGCTGTACTCTCGGAGAAGGAGGCTAGCCCAGGACTAAGAGCCCCAAAGCCTCGAAGGATAGGCGCTGCGCCCAAGTGCCACAGAGTCAGGAGCAGCCTTAACACGGCCTAGCTTGTCTGGGTTCTGTCCCCACCCCACCCTAACTGGCAGCAGGAGCCAAGTCCCATCCTACGCAGCTCGTAGGCTCCTTTCTCAAGAATCCTTGCGGTTTGTCACTGGGAGGAGGTGGAGCCACCTGGTGAAGTCCAGAGCCCTGCAAGAAGCACCTGGTTCCTCCCAGCTGAAGTGCTTCTCCTCAACTCACAGAAAACCCAATAAGCACCAACACCCTCGATCTCGGGGTAGGGAGCCCAGAGTACATCAAAACAAACCTCATCCCCTCCCAGCTAAATTTCCAAGGGCAGGAGCAGAAGCGAAGAAGTAACCAAACACATGGAAGGTGTAAAACCTTCAAAGAGAAGGGGGCTTGACATCAAGTTTCTCTTTGGCCTATTCTCTGCTTCCAAAGACTTCACTCCTCTCCCCATAAATGGATTTATGAAGATCTGAGGTCCTCTGCAAGCATCAAAGGAAGGCCTGCATTTGAGAAGGAAGTCCTTAGCTTGGATGCTCTCACCCTTTTTCCTACTGCAAATTTCCAAACAATTTCTCAGAAGTTTGCACTCCCGAGAGCTCTGCACTGACACAGTGATGTTTTAAGATCCATGTTAATAACTCGCCACTCTCAATGTGTCCTTCCGAGGTAGAGAGAAGGCAGGATTGGTCAGTGATGGAAGCTCAGCAGCAATTTTTGTGCATGCTCAGGGTCCTTTTCCATGATGCTCCTTAACCCTAATGAAAACTTGGCCTCTGAGATAGGCAGAGATCTCACTCACAACAGGAGCTGGCCTGCCTCCCCATCCTGCAGCTCTCCAATTGGCCTGGCCAGAGCCTTCAACTGACCAACACTGAGGTGTGCAGGATGACACGGTTCTGGACTAGTACCAATCCTGCGGTGGGCCATGCCCAGGCCCCAGAGCCCAAGCAGAGCACAAGGGGTGGGGAGGACAGCCTTTCCCAGCCCTGTGAGGCCTGTGGGGCTTCCAAAGGCCCAGGTAGGGGGGGATGTTCGAGAGAGTGGTTGCTGATAGTGTTCTTGGCACCTCTCTCAGGAACAGTCACGTCTTGACTCTGTGGGGACCACAGGCTTTCTCACCTCGGGCTCTGTGCGTTCTCACAGTGCCAGCCACCATCCACTCCTCAGGCAGAGGTGCTTCTGCAAGGTGACCACAAAGGGCCAAGCAGCAGAAACACCGGAAACAACCAGAGGCTTGCTGGGAAAGATCCACAGTGTGGGAACCAAGTTTCCTTTCACTCATTCAGCCAGTCAATGGACTAGTAAGTACTGAGCACGTCTGCTGTGTCAGGTATGGCGGGGTTGAAGGAGACGTGGAGGCCTAGGAGATCACTCCACCGACATTCACAGGCAAGCTCCCCAAACCTCCCTGGAGATGCTGCACTTCCTGATCTAGGTGCTGGCTACAGAGACACGCTCAGCTTGTGAACATTCAACAAGCTACACCTTGTGGTGTGTCTGCTTTTCTGGACAGTTTGCTTCTATAAAAGGTTTTTGGAAAGCCTCCCTTTGGGTAGAAGATATCCTATACAGGGCAGAATTATCATTTTAAAGATCAAAAAACTAAAATATACTAAGCCCTGCCCAGGTCACAGAGCTTCGTCCTTCTGCAGAGTTGCAGTTTCCAGAGGAGTGTCTCCTGGCTTGAAACCATCTCCTCCTTACAGGACTTCAAACGGTCAGAAATGGCCTCTCTGGTGCCAGGGCCTCCAACAGAACCACCACTACCAAGTAACCGACCATCCCCTCAGCCTTGAGGTATGTGACTTAGAGGCGGAGTCTGCCAGCCGGCACTGGAGGTGCGGGCTTTCCCGGCTCCATCTCGGATGAGGACCTCTTCCCTCTATCCTGTTCTCAGAGGGCCAGAGCAGTTCTGCCCCAGGAAGAGCGGCACTGTGGTGCGGGTGAGGGTCCCACTCAGTTTCAAGAGCAACCCTGCCTACCTACCTCTACCACAGACAGCTAGGGGCAACCCTGGGACTCAGGAGATGGCCAGTCAGGAAACAGCAGCAGAGGCCCCAGGGGAGCTGGCCTGCAGCCTGTAGGTGAAATGGTAACATCATCCTGCCCCTGGCTCGGCCCTCTCCTACCAAGAGGGCAGTTAGACCTGCACTGCGGGGCAGAAGGAGGAAAACGATGCCCATCTCATATTACTTTGAAAGAAATTAGTGATTACCTGAGGATGAACAACAGAGGTCTATTTCTAGGCTTTTGTGTGAGGCTTATGTAACCCTCAGGTGGGGAAACCATGATACAAGAGGAAATACAGGAGAAAGCACCAAACCACACACAGTGGAAATTTGGGACTGTTCCATAACGTACTTGAAAGCAACAAGGCCCCTCTCAGCTCCACCATATGTCAACCACTCCCCAAACCAGTAAGAACTCCAACAGAGCAAGTTTCTTTCGAGATGGAAAATGTTACTAAGTGCTGCATAGCAGGGCCCCAGAGTGCTTCAGGGAAATAACAGAATGGGGGCTTAAGAACAGAGCTGGTGGCTCACATCACTGGGCCTCAAGTTCTCTTTCGGGGGAAAGATGGAAAGTGAGATTGGAGGGGCAGGCCCACATTCAGAATGGAGGGGCCTGCTCCCTGGAGCAAGCTGGCTGGCCCTATACCAGCCTGCTCACTGAGCCCTCATGGGTGACCTTAAGAGAAGCCATAGCTGAAAGAAAACAATCGAGTCTCTGTCCCTGTGATGCAGGACAGGTATTCCGCCAGCAGCCAGCGGAGGAAGGTAACGAGCACAAAGGAAGGATGGAGAAACAGTTCTGCCTTAGCGGCTTCCCACCCAGACCTGACAGTAGCCTTGGACTATTTAGCAGGAAGAAAGGATAAAAGATACAGCCACCCAGAGGGCAGGGAACCATTTGTGCCCATCTTTCCCAGTACATCTCCTCTACCGGGGACAGAGAAGTAATCCTCTATCAGGAAAGGAAAAATAAATTCTGGTAATTCACCATCACTAAGTCATGTGGCCAAAGGCTCAGTGCAGCAAACCCCATGAAAATGTGGTCCAAGCAGGATCATGCCTGGCATATTTCACCAGGCAATGCCAGGCACCACGTTGGATCATTATTCAAATGGTGGCATAGCAGTGTGACGTTGGGGAAGTTACACTCTCTAGGCCTCAGTTTTTCTCATCTACAAAATGGAGGTGAAAATAGTGCCTACTTCAATAGTGCCTAGCAAGCAGGCACACGGTGAGGATTAAATGAGTTAACACGGATGGAGCACTTAAGAACATCCAACACACAGTAAGTGCTGTAAGAATATTTGACAAACAAACGAAATACACACTCTTCATTATCATCCTAGTTGTACTCATGAGAAAACACATTAAAAATTGGCTCGGCCATGAAGGAAATGCAAATGAAAACCACAATGAGATACCACTTCACATGTACTAGGATGAATATAATGAAAAAGATGGACAAAGAAGTTTTGGGGAGGATGTGGAGAAATTAGAACCTTCACACGGTCAGAATATTATTCAGTCTTAAAAAGGAATGAAATTCTGACATATGCTACAACACGGGTGAACCCTGAAAACACTGTGCTTAGTGAAAGAAGCAGACACGAAAGGCTACATATCATATGGTTCCATTTATATAAAATATCCAAAATAGGCAAATCCACAGAGCAGAAAGTTGCTTGGAGCCGTGGGGTAGTGGAGAAAAATGAAGAGTGATTGCTAAAAGGTATCTCTTCAGAGGATGGAAACGCTCTAAAACCGTGTTGATGGCTGCACAATTCTGTCAACATACCAAAAGCACTGAACTGTTCACTTTAAATGCATGAACTATATGGCATATGAATTATATCTCAATAAAACTGTTACCCAAAAATATACTTGAACTTATATAATTGGCAAGCTTCTGAGGCGAAGGCCTGGAGGTGAGAGTCCCTGCTCGCCCGCGGCTCTCAGCCATCCTCTGGGGCCTCTCACAGGCCTCACTCCTCGGTGCTCTAGCCACGTGGGCCTCCACTTGGATATCTCCACGTATCAGAATTTATGAGAACTCATGCAGCCTATGCCAAAGAGAAAGTTTAAAAAAAGTGTTACATTTGCCATGGGGAGATTTTATATTAACAACCAAACCTGTCACCCTGACCTCAACCCATCCATCCAACCTCATTCCTCTTCCTGGAGGTTTCAGGAGACCACTTCCCACGCCCACATCTGGGATGAGCCTAGTGCCAGGGAGGTTTACTGGATGACCTCAATTGTCTCTGAATCATTGGCCCTCAACTCCAGATGGTGTTGGGGGTTGCAGGATGAAACCCCTCACTCAGGTTGTGAATTTATTCCACCTGCTAATCCCATTACTGCTAGAGTCGCAAAACGTTCCTCCTCTTTGAGGAAAAGTTAAACAATGACTATTCCCAAGAAAACACCCTGCCTCACGTCCTATGTCCTGTTGTTAAAAGGAACAAAGCAGCTTTACTCAAAGATTTGATGATTCCAGCTTAAAATAAAATGAGGGTGTCAGAAGTCAAAGGAGATTGTGTGCAAAGGGCCACTGTGTGAGGCAGGATGTAAGGAAAGCATAT